>NW_020884893.1:743906-1052117 GCF_003945725.1 Corapipo altera
GATGGGGTGTACGCGATTGGGGCGTATATGATGGATGACAGCATTCCCGATGGACGGGGGCATCCCTTATGGATGTGGACATCCCTCATGGATGGGGCACCCGTGATGGATGGTGACATACGGGATGGATGGGGGCATCCCCGATGGATGGGGCGTCCCCGATGGATGAGGGCATCCCCCATGGATAGGGCATTCCCAATGAATAGGGCATCCCCGGGATGAGGGGTCCCCCCCGGCTATCTTCCTCAGTGCCTATCCTTAGGAGAGCCGTGTCAGGTGCCCCCAGCGCTCCCCTGTGGGTCCCTGGAGCATCCCTGGTCCCTGGAGCATCCTCTGTCCTCTGCAGAGCGGGTCGCTGGTGTGCCCCTGCGGGACAGAGTCACCCCAGGACAATCCTGGAGGTGGGGGTTCCTGGGGTGCCCCTGAGAGTAAGGGTCCCCCAGGACAGGTCTGGGGAAGAAGATCCCCAGGGTGTCCTCAGCAGGGCGAGTCCCCTGGGAGTGCCTGTAATTGCAGGTCCCCCGGGGCAGTCTCGGAGCTGAGGGTCCCCAGGGTACCCTGTGGGTGAGGGTCCCTGGGGCACCTGGGTGGGCGGGGGTCCCCCGGGGCAGCACTGTCAGGGCAGGGCATCCTCGGACATGGAAGTCCCCCATGTACCCCGTGGGTGGGAGGTCCCTGGGGCCCCTCCTGGTGCCGATCCCCTGAGGCACCCCCATCGGTGAGGGTCCCCTGGGGCCCACTGCCACGCTGCCCAGGGCCAGCTCGGCTGCCTTGTGAGCAGTCGGAGCGCGCACAGTGCCTCTCCAGGGGGAAGGCAGCAGCAGCGAGTGCCTCTTCCAGCCTGCTCCCACCCACCCGCCGCGTCTCTCATACGTTACCAGCCGGCCCCAAAGCCTCTGCGAGCATCCGAAGGCTGAGTTTGAAAAATGCTCCTCAGCTGTGTTTGTAAAATGCTCCTCTGTGCTTTCCCGCGCGGCAGCACTGCCGGCCGTGGCCTCTCCACGGGAAGCGATGCTGTGCCGTGTCATACAGACCCCCGGGCCCCCTGGCTGCTCAGATTCCGTTTGTGATGCTGGGCAGCACAACCCCAAGGCAGTGGCTTCTTCCCTGCGGGGGCAAATTCGAGCCTGGCCGAGGGGCAGAGCCCACCCCACATCTCGGTCAGGTTCTGCCCCAAATAAACACACGTGGGGTTTATCAGGGCTTTGCTCAACCCCCCCCTCTCTGCCCAGCACACAGCTCTCTGCCCTCCCTGGGAGCCTCCCCAAGCACCAGGCACCCTCTGGGACACAGGGTGGGATTGCACCCCCTCTCTGCACTAAACCAGCCATGCATCCAGCACAAGAAAATCAAGATTGTACAACAAACCCAGGCTTTCCTTGTAGGTATCACTCCCTCCTGCTTGTGGCCTGGGCAAGGGCTACACATCGGGTGGGTGCCTCTGGCTACAGCTTGTCGAGCCCCTACTGTGGCTCTGTGAACCCTGAGGTGGTGGCTCCAGCCTGTCAGCATCCAATGATCCTGACAAGGGGGATGTGGATGGAATCCTCCCAGGAAGAGGTGGGAGGCTCGCTGTCCCATCCCATGCTGCAATACAGCCACTGCACTGGGGGAAGTTCCCTGGGCACTCCTGCCCTTTCCAGGATGAATCACAGCCACAGGTGCCATTTTCCAGGCTCTGGCACGTTACCTGAACCCATCCCTTGTGGGAAAGCAGGTTGAGCAGTCACAGGTCCTGTCCAACAGCTTGGGGCACGAGGGATGGATGGAGGGTGGCAGGACCTGCCTTTCTGTACGTGCTGCAGAGCAACCCGTGCCCAGAGCTAACGAAGGCTGCCCTCCCCACAGCATCATTTCCAGAGCTGTGACTCAGTCCTGCTGCATGACTGCACATGCCCCCGAGCAGGACGTCAGGCCCTGACCGACTGGTGCTGCGCTCATTAATGAAGATCATTAGTTTTCCCCTGAGCACTGGCTAATTGCATAACACAAGGCACACCGTGGGCTGCCCTCCTGGAGCCACACAGCTGCAGGGGAGCCAGGGATGAAGGCAGCATGTCCCCGGCCTTGTTCTCGGGTACAGCCCCCAGGATGTCATAAGGACGTGGCACATGACACACCCTCAAAATTGCTCAGGGTGAGCAAAGTAAAACTGCTTTCCTAGAGAGCAGCCTTCCTCCGGGATGCCCATCTCCAGGATCTGGATGGTCTCATCACTCACTACCTGCTTGCTGGAAGCTGGGGTCTCATCCCTGTGCTCCCAGCCTGGCTCTGGCTCATCCATGTGGCCTCAGATTTCTGCTCCCAGTGGTGGATTTGAATCCCACTACAGCAGGAGATGCATCCAGCAGTACCTGTGCATCCCAACAGGGATATGGCATCTCCCCACCTGTGCAGCACAGCCAGCTGGCAACAGGCTTGGGAGGCAGGTGAGGGCTGAGCCAGCCCAGTTCTGGGACTGCTGCCCGGGGACCTCGGCTCAAAAGCTGAAACAGGTTTGGGGTGGAAGTGGGAGGGATATTAACAGACCTCGAAACATCCCCTGGGGCTGGAGGCAATGCAGGCAGCCAGGTTTAGAGCTGAGCCAAGTCTGCCCTGGGCCAGGCGCCTGGTCCTGCACTCCCCATCCCCTTGGCACCACCATGGAGATGTGCTGGAGGGGACAGAGCACTCCAGGGCCGGGGCTGTGCCAACTGATCTCATTGATGGTCTGTGGTAGTGCTTGGTCTTGAACTAGTTGTTCCCAGGAGAATTATTCAATAAATTTGAATTAAATGTGGGCAGGCGGCTTTCTGAAGCCTCTGAAAGAAAAGCAATGAGCTTAACCAGCCCCCTGGGCCCTCGGGAGGCCTGGCTGGCAGCCAGTCAGAGCCAGGATCTGGAGCATCCCTGAGCAGCACAGAGGGAAAGGTCTATTCACCAGAGCCTGTGCCTCTGGAGAAGGGGTTTGGGCTGAGCAGGATTCCCCCAGCCACTCAGCCCATCCTGGGGGGCACTGGGGCCCAGAAAGGGGACCAAGGAGAAGTGGCCAGAGGGAACATCACCCCACTGCACTGCAAAAGTTCCTTGAAAGGTGCTGGCTCCTGGCACAGGGACACCAACCCTGCAGATCCCAGAGCCACCCGTCACCCCCAGAGCCCTGGAGTCAATGGCACCACGCTTGGTGTGGGCAAGGGCAGAAGCACTGCAGGGGAGTCAAGGGGACAGATCCCAAAATGTGTGTCCCAAGTGCAAAAGGCAGAGCCCAGGTGAGCACCAGGAATCAGCAGCAGGTCTTTGCACCTGAACATATTTCTGGGGCAGGCCCTGGGCTCTGCACACTCTCTGCTCCTTCTCTGGCTCTTAGTGGCAGTGCTGGCTTCTCTCCAGCCCTCTGATGAGGCTGTCAGGTGCATTTTAGGATAAGATGCTAAAAACCTTGTAGCAAAGAGTAGTGAGCCCTGGAGAGTGGCAGGAGGCAGAGCCTGAGCCCTCTGCCCACAGGTGACAGCAGGACCCAGTGCAAACAGCCCAAGTTGTATTGAGCCAAGCTGAAAACCCCCTTAAACTGATGATTCTACAATTTCTTAGGGACAAAAGATTTAGAAATGGTTGTCGTGCTCAGCCAATGTTCAGCATCTCCCTTGTTCAAGCAGCATTTGCATCTGCTATCAAGTACTTTATCCACACATGCACACACTGAATGACAAATATTCCAACTGTGTTATTTTTAAACACCTACATGCATTGCTTACTGTCAGAGCCACGTTCCCCCTCCCCAGTGCTGCTTCCATTGATGGGATTTTTGCTGCCTGGGAGGGTCCTGGATAGGGACACATAGCCACAGGCACAACCAGCATCCCAGGGAGGCTGTGAGAGCAGAGGGGACCCTCCATGCCATGCTTACAGCTGCAGGAATCACTTTGCTTTCCAGCTGTGGCACATCTGCTTGCAGAGCTGCTTGACATGATGTTGCATCAAGGACGGTCTGTGGCAACCATAGCAACGGGTCTGCCTTGGTTTTCCACCTTCCCAGGAAAAATGATACTGATTTCTCCCAAATTTGCTGCTGCCTGAGAGATGGCAGCAAAAACCTCTGGCCAGGCAGGAGAGAGAGGCTGATCTGCCCCTAGGAAGGTACCCAAATTGAGGCTCTGCTGTCCCTGTCAGGTGAGGACTCTGCTGTTGGGCCCAGTGAGCAGCTCCAGAAACTCCAGGGAATCCCACTTCCACCAGCCTGAGCCTCCAGAGAACCCCTGAGCACCACCCCAGACCCTGGCTCTGTCCTTCAGCAGGGTGGGAATCACAGCCTTTCTGCCCCAATACAGCTTGGATCCCACAAGAGAGAGGAAGCAGAGCCAAGTACCCCAACACCTCTGGGCTCAGCAGTGAGCAGACAGCAGAGCCAACACGGCTTGTACAGCAGGGCACGATGGCATTGCCCACTGAAATGGTTACTGGGGTTTGGAGATGGAGGCCCTGGGTCTGAGAATAGTCTCAGGGATTTAGGATGTCAGAGCAGCTGAGGGCACTCTGGGATCAGAGCAGCACCCAGTGTCCATGGCACAGCACAGGCATCTCACCGACCTGCAGTAAGGTAATAAAAAATGCAAAGAGGAACAAAACAAGACACATACCTGGCTCCCCTTCCCTGGCCCTGAGCTGCACCCACTCCTGTGCCAGCTGGTGTCAGGGCTGCTGCAGCTGTGGCACCCAATGGTCCAGCACCAACTGAGCCTGGCCATGAGCCCCACAGCCCCTCCCTGAGCCAATCCCACCTCCCAGCACTTCGGATTTTGCAGCTCACTCTCTCCTGTCATTACAGGTGCTATCCTTGGTTCCTCACCCTTCCCTCAGTGCAGGTCCCAAAGTGCACAGAACCCCCCCAGCCCCTGCTGCCCTCCCTTTAAGGCACAGTCCAGGGGGGCTCTGGGCTGTTTTGCTGCTGCTCAGTGCTCCTGGGACCAGCTCTGGGGAAGGGGCAGCTCTTGCTTTTGGGGTATAAGATCACTGTACTGCCCTTGCCCAGCTCTCCTCACCCACATGCTGAGTGTTCAGGCTCTGCAAGGGCAGCAGTGCAGGAGTGTAACTCAGGTCCTGGGCCAGGTGCAAGAGCCCCCAAACCTGGCTGTCCCCGACACCAGTGACACTGCAGTTTCATGAGCAGAAATTTGCTCCAGAAACCCAGCCCAGCACTCAACACCTCCCACCCGTGTTTACCCCGTGGGCACCAGGGAAGTGCCACTGCACTTGCAGCACCCCGGCAGGCAGCCTGGCTCTCCCGGGATGGAGATCCTTGGTCCGGGAATGGCCACGGGAATTTAGGGCATCGGAGTGGCCCTCTGGGATGCTGAGGGCATCTCCCAGGCTGCCAACTCCCCCAGCTCAGCCTCACCAGGTCTGCTCTGTTTGGGACAGGGACACGGGCATCACCACGGCCCAGGCGGGTCCTCCTACCCATGAGTCTTCTCCTGGCCCCTCACCCCAAAAGCCCAAAGCGAACCAAGGTCCTTAACAGCGAAGATGTGCAGTAAACCTCCAAATCGGGGTTTTCTGCCCCATTTCTGCCGGGCAGAAGCTGCGGGGCTGCATCGCCACCCGGTGGCCACGTGGAATAGCGCAGCCCCCTCCCAGCTGCTGCCGGGGAAAAAAGCGGAAAAAAAAGGAGTGAAAACACTTTTCAACACTCTGCAGACAGGAGTGTTGTATAAATATGATTATACATCATTATGCACATAAACTTTATTATGTTTGTCTTTAAAAATAGAAGTGGTACAGAGTTGCTTCAGACTTCATCCCTTTTTTTATTTGAATTTTGTATCCCTGATACTTCCAGTACTTTTGTGCCTTTCCCTGGGAGCTGAGACCACAGCTCTGATACAGTCTTGCCCAGAGCACTACCATCCATCTCACTTTTGGTGCTACCAGCAACATTGTTAGCAGGACAAAAAGCCTTCCTTTTGTTCCCATCTCACTGTTGGGGATGTGGCAGAGCAACTGTGACACTGCAAAGGCTGGACTCGTAGTTAAAGGATACAAATTATTCTTTTTTTTTTTTTTTTTCTGGATACCCCACGGAACATTTTAACAACATTACAAATGTAAAACCCAGTCAGGGCAGCCCAAAGGCTGAGCTCAGAGCACAGGTGTCCATCTACAGCCACAAAAGACAACTGAGGATGTTCAACCAGGGATCCAAGCTAGGAAGGGAGGGCAACAACTTGGCCAAAAGCTTAAGAATACATCAGGAAAAACCTAAACAAGTTCTTCCCTTTTCTTAACCTTACCCCAGAGAAACTATAACTTCCAGCTGTATGAAAGTTTTCAGGATTGGACAATTACATTGATGTGCTGACCATAAACTGGCTTTTAAGAAGTCTCCAGTATGCATAACAAGATTTAAAAAAATATATATATATCTATTATAAAGGACAGAAAACACCCAGCCAAGCCTGAGGCTCCAGCAGCATTTTGAAGCCATAACAGTGTTCAGAGGTTAAAGCTCTGACCCCAGTGCAAGCCCAGCTACATTTGCATTCACCCTTCAGAAAAGTGCCCAGTCAGAAGCCCAGGGCAGGCCTTGAGCAGTGAGAAGGAAGAGAGTTACAGAAACTGCTGATTCTTTGCCAAGAGGTCTCCTAAGAAAGGCAAAAGCTACACTTTGTAGCTTTAAAAATAAACAGTATCGACATTTAGTAGTTGGATAGAGACAAGAAGTCTCTATAATATAAAAGAAAAGAAACCCATGTTTAATCTTTGTTGTGTCTCCCAGGACACCTGAGCCTTCTCCATCAGCTGAACTGACAGGAGCACATCATGTGGGCTCGATCCACACAAGCAACCCCTCTGCTTAAACACCACCAGCAGAGCGCCCTGAGTGCACCATCAACTCTGAACCCCAGACAAACCTCACCTGGAATCCCAGTCCCATCCTCCATTTGGTCCTGGGGCAACATTTAAGTGCAGTCCCGGGGTTCCCTGTTACTTTTGTCCTATGGCACTCCTTGGAGCAGCTTCTCTCTTGCAGCTGCTCAAAGATGGTGCTGTCAGGCAATTTTTCTGCAGTCCTTATCTACCTCTGCCCTTTTCCTCAAAGATCCTGAGTGTTGCAACGTCTTTGGCAGCTGGTTTGTGAACAGCCACCTTTGCATGCAAAGGAAGTGTTTGCAGTGGCTGCCAGCCCTAACAGAGGTGTGTGCCAGTGTTACCTCCGTGCAAAGCACTAGAGTGTTGTTGCAAGGAGCATTTTTCCAAGTAGGAGATACAGCCCGTGATGGGAGGCTTTTTGTGGTTGCTGTGCTGCTGTTCCCCTGTTTGGTGAGCCCTGGGACAGGCTGGCTCTGTTCCCTGTGGCTGTGGTGCCCATCTTGGGCAGCTCATCCCGGCTGCTTTGGCTTGGTGTTAACTTGGGTGACCAGAGACCTTGCTCAGCCTGGCCTTCCTCTGGGGAAAATCTGGATACAAATGCCAAGGGTTCAGAAGAAGCAGCAAGTGATCCTGCATGGTTTGAGCCTGGTGTTACCTCTGCCTGGCTGCTCACACATCCCTGTGTGAACTGATCAGGATCAAGCAAGGAACTTTCTGTCCCCTTGTGGGAAGCGAAAAGGGCTGGGGCAGCAGGTTCCTGCAAGGAAGAAGAGGAGTGAGGTGTCCATGTCTGAGGAAGAAGACTGGTTATATGTAGAAAGCAAGCCAACACCTTTGAGTTTTAAATTTTAAATACAGTTAGAAAGCCTCCGATCAAGTGAGGAGGCCTTTAACCACCCCATTCCCTATCCCCTGGATTTACCATTTCCTCCTCATCCTTCAAATTTGTTTCATGTGCTGTTTAAAGACTATTTCTGTTTAGCAGAGCAGAGCTCAGACAGCACAATCCAGAAGAGCACCAGTGCAGGGATCCTCAGAATTCAAGAGGGTTTAGTCCAGCCAAAAATGGATGGCATACTTACAAAACCCCCCTGAATTCGAGTTTTGATCAGTCCCAGAGCCCCAAAGTACTTGCATTCAGAGTATGAGGAAGGCCCTGTCTTTGTCAATTTGAGCTGTGCCTCTTCTCCCTCCCCTCTGTAGTAGCTGGGTCCTGCATTCCTGTAGGAGCAAGTGTTGGAAATGTGGCTGCACTTTTTGGTCTGTGCTCTCAGCTTCTCTCTCCCAACCTTAGCAGCTTTGTGTCAGGTCAGTATTAAACAGGGGAGCTGGGATTTCTTTGGAGGAGTCCCTATTCAGAAATAAAACTTACACAGGCATCACTTCTTCTTAAGAGCTTGAAAAAATATGCATTTTTTAAAAGTTTTAGACATTCTGGAACCTTCAGAGAATGTAGTATCAGTAAAATCAAACCTGCTTTTGAGCAGTGGATGCTGTGAAACAGAATCATATTGAACAAGAAACAAGTAGTTAATATAAGGTAGATTCCCAGTTCATTCATAGCCTAACCCCTGGATTATCTGTCTCAGCTCTGTTATTCCATCCTGTCCACCTGGCACCTTTTCTGTGCAGTGTGGGAAGGGCCATGTTGATGTTGGTGACAGGGGACAGTCTAAGGGAAGGTCCTTCAATGCTGCCTGCACTGCAGAGGGCAAATAAAGCCCCTGTAATGAGTTGGCCAGTGCACAAGGGCACAACCACCACCTTCAGATGGAGCTGGAGTTGCTTGGCTCTGAGCAGAAGCCCTAATTACTGCTCATTAATGGAAAACCCATTTCAGTTTAATTGCTGAGAGTTTGTGTGTCTGGAATAGAGGGTCTGGTCCCTGATCTTCCCTCTGCTATAAAGCTCCAAACAAGTCCTGCAGTCCAGGTAGGAACTTCAGTCTCCCACCTGATAACAGAAGACTTTGAAATGTGATGGAAGGTTGTCCATGTTGGGCTTGAATTCCCAAGTGTCTGGATGCCAACAGAAATCCTTTCCATCTTTGCCTCTTGCCCACTTTTCCTAAAAACCAAAGCATGAGCCAGGCTTGATTATACTGAATTTTAGGGATGGAAGCACTGGGGAGCTGAGGGGCCGATAGTATGATAAATGGGTTTATAAATGCTGGAGGGAGCCCGTGGGGGTGGAATCTTGGGATGTTTTGGGTGGTTTCAGCTTGCAGCTGACTCCCTGTGCAGACAGCTCAGCCTTTTCTGGGTGTGAGAAAGCACAAAATGCTCATGGCTGGGACAAAAATCTGCAAAACAGGCTCTGGGACATGAAATAATAGAACTTCACTGCATGGGCTGGTTCATTCAGGGGATGGAGAAAGGAGCAGGGTGAACCCTGGATTCTGCCCTGCAGAGCTCAGCAGGGCTTGAAGTGCTTGAGAGCAAAGAGGATCCGGTGAGGAAGGGAAGGATGGATAAAACCACTGCAAAATCCTCTGTCTGCTGGCTTCCCCCCTCCGAGAGGTCTGAAGGGGCAGCCAGAGGTGTTTGCTCTGCTCCCTGTGCCTGACACTGGCTGGGGCACCAGCCTGCCCCGTGCTCTCCCCATCACCAACATCTCACTGGCTCTGTTTGGAAAAATAATTCATCCTGCCTGTTAGCTCAGCAGGATCCCTGGAAGCCTGATGGATGCCTGACACACCACATTTCCAATGTGCTGCTGTAAATCAAGCACATTAATAACCCTCCAGGGCTGGTGTCTGAAGGAATAGGAAGAACTGAGCTCCCACAGCTGCAAGCTGGAGGCTAAATTCTAGTTTTGGGTATGGGGGGGGGAGAGATGGAGCAAAATATCTGGGGCTCCTGCCCTTGTGTGCAGGCTGCTGCTCCCAAACAGGATTTCCAGCTCTGTGGGATGTGTAGGTACGAGGCATTAGCTGCTAATTTGATGTGCTTTGTGTTAAATGTTTTTGGCAGATAACAGCTGTTTGCTACTCCCACTATTCTCACTGCAGTGTTGGCTGAGAGCAGGGAGGGTTTCTAAGAATAGTGATGATTTTATTTAAAAGGAAGCAGAAGATGTTTTTGTGGGAGATTTGCGTGGACGCCCATCAGGAAAAGCGGTGCCATCAAAATTGGCTCAGATGTTGCTTTTCTGGAAGGTGGAAAGCACTGGGTGTGTCTGAGACCCACGGTGGGACCCAGCTGATGTCCTGCAGCACCCAAGCTTGGGAACCCATTGGTTCCTCTGGTTCTCCCTGTATCCCAGGAAATCTGCAGCTGCAGGCAGGCTGTTGAGACAGAAGTCCTACTTTTTCTATGTAGAAAATAAGTCCAATTTAATTAAATTTTTTTTTTTAGTGTGGTAATTCCACCCTTCAACATGCTCCCCAGGAAACCTCCGGAGGAAGGACAGGATACAAGTCTGAGCCTGGCACAGCTTCTGAGCAGGAGTCTGGTCTGTACCCACTGAATCTGGTCCCCCCTTCCTTGGCACACAGCAGTGCTGTTGTGAGAAGTCTTGTAAATACATATGGAACCATCCCAGCAATAGCTGGGATAGCTGACTTCAGTCGTGGTCTCCCAAAGATTGGAACCACAAATATAAACATCTTTTTGGGATGATGAAAGCTTTCTCTGATCTAGGCTTCTCATATGTACTTGAGATGCTTTTGGGCCCCCTGTAAGATCTCCCAGACTGCCCAAAGAGAGGTTTATGGCTTTGTCTGGGGAGACTTTTGAGGGATGTTTGATCTTGAGGAAGATCATTGCAGCTGGGGAGGTGGAGGCTTTGCCAGCTGCTGGACATGAACACGAGAGGGGCTTGCCTGGGCTCTCCCTCCCACTGATTGAGTTCTGAGAAGTGAGCAGGCAGCCTTTGAAGGTCTTCTGTGAAGGATGGAATTGCAACAGGGCACTTCAAAGGTGGGCTAAATAGTTCCTAGAATCACAGAATCATTTTAGGTTGGAAAAGCCCTCTGAGTCCAACCATTAACCCAGCACTGCCAAACCCACCACTAAACCACGTCCCTGAGCACCACCTACACATTTTTTTGAGCATTTCCAGGGATGATGATTCCACCTCTGCCCTGGGCAATCTGTTACAATGCCTGCCCACTTTTTCAGTGAAGAAATTTTCCCTCATACCCAGTCTAAACCTTCCCCAGCTCGGCTTGAGGCCGTGTCCTCTTGTCCTGTCACTTTTTACTTGGGAGAAAAGACACTTCTGCTCCTGCTCTGAGCCTTGGTTGCCCTCAGGAGGCACTGCAAGCCCTGTGAGGCTGCAGTGCTGGCCCTGCTCTGCCATGGCAGCTTCCTGCAGGGGTTTGGAGCTGTGGGAAGGGCGGTGGGATTCTTGGGAGTGGATTTAATCCAAGCCGGTGGTTTTGCTGGTGGGTTTTTCCAACCTGCAGTCCCCCACGAGATGGTGCTGTGGGATAGGGGACACTGCCACTGAGACATGACTGCAGGGCACTCACTGAGGCTTCGAGATGCCCAGTATAACAGCAAATTAATTTGTGGCTTCATGAGAAACTGAGGATTTCTCACAGTGTCTTTGGAAAGGTCTCTCTTCGGGGAGAAAAACGGGGAGTGAGCAACATCAGCTGCAGTTGGGAGAGTCCCTTCCACAGGAAAACCCAGTCAGAGGGAAAGCAGGCACCAAATCCCATTAAACAACAAAAATGACACCTTGTACCAAGCCCATTTTCACTCAGAAGATATTTCTATGCTCGAATTCCGTATGGGTAAAACGGAAACATGCCTTATGTGACAGTAAAGCCCAACACATATTGCTGGTATATACAGTATCTGAAGAGTATAATGATTATTAGACAAGATAGGTTGTTACCAAAAATAATGCAACTGAAATATTTATACAAGCAATTGGCTTTTACCCCTTTTTTGAGGAGTCTTATGCTCATCCCTGCCTTGCTCCCCTGGCTCTTGATGTTGGTGGTTTCATTCTGTGGCAGTGAGGGATGTTACAAGTTGTCAGTGCCTGAATCCTTTGCTAAGAATGTGAGGTTCTCAGTGGTGATTTTAGTTTGCTTGTTCTGGGGTAATTTTTTTTTGTTTACTAACATACCTTTACACCTTTGCTCTTCCTTCATTGAGCCTTTACAGCACTGCTGCTTTCTCTGGGGTCTGCAGCTGAGTTATGTCTAAATTTATCACATGCTGTGGTATTTTCATATCTTTGATCAGTGCCATGGAAAATGTGGACAGTTCTGAGAAGATTGGGTATTTTACAAGGAAACTGAAAGAAAGTGGAAGAATGGACAAATATTTGCCACAGGATTCCTGCTTTCTTTTCAAGCAAACCACCTGTGTTATTCCAGTTGAACAAAGATATTGTAGGACATACAAAACCACCCAGGAATTGCATGTCAACCTGTGTTTTTATTTTTTAATTTCAGAGCCTCTCCATCTAGAAATTAAAGTATTACTGGGGTTTGATCTGGAGCCTCTGAAGTCAAAGGAAGATTTTCCCTCAAAGTGCTTCAGTAACAGTTAATACTGGGTTGAGAGAGGTTGAATACTTTTGGCAGGAATTCCTAGTGCTGTGTGTTTGCTATCCAAATATGCTGGGAGCCAAAGTGGGCACTGAGATGTCCATAAATCCAGAGATCCCCTCAACTTCCAGTACCAGGCTGGGTCCAGCAGCAGCTGAGCCACTGCCAGGGTGCCAGGGTCCCTAAAGCCTCCCTTTGTGGAATTGCAACCTATTCCTGTAACATAACAAAACCAAAATAATCCTGGTTTGGGGTTCTCTTCCTGCTCCTGTTAATCAGCAGGACCCTTCATTGCTGTCCAAACAATGATTTTAAGCTTTGCTTTACACCAGTAAGAAAGATAATCAGTTGTACTTTTCACCAAAAAAATGTTTCCTCTTACTAATTTATCTCTCCCAGTCACCCACGGATGATCTTTCCCCAGATCTTTCTTTAATGAACTGTTTTTTGATATAATGTACCTCTGCTCTAAGGCTGCAGTGACTTGTTACTGGCTGCAAAGGTGGCCAGGTTGGAGGGGCTTGGAGCAACCTGGGCTAGTGGAAGGTGTCCCTGCCCATGGCAGGGTGTGGAATGAGAGGAGCTTTAAGGCCCCTTCAAGCTCAAACCATTCTGTGATTCTATGAAATACTCAGCTCCTGATTTTGAGCAGGTTTATTGTGCCTCTGCCTGGTCACTCCACTTTCTCCTCTGCCCATACAAAAATCTCAGTCTGCCTGTCCAGTGTCCTATGGAAATACAACCATCAGCTCGGCCTCCATGTAGCAGAGAGATCTCAGCCTCTTCCCCATGCCCTTCCCTCCTTGATCTGCTGCCAATACCATCATTATCATTCAGGTCAACTCCCTGTTGCTTCCTTAGACTCCCGTTTCCCTCTGGGTCCTGATGTTGGAGCTCCTTCTAAATTTTGCAGGCTTTCTGCCTAACATTTCTATAATTCAACCCTTCTGATCCAGCCATGCAGGGGGCTGTGTGTGCCCCTTAGCTTATCTAGGGCTCATGTGTTTCTTCTGGTGCTGCAGTGCAGGAAGAGGGAGGTGTTAAAACTTCCATAACCAAACTGGGTTTGGGGCTTGACCAACCTATTGCAGGTTTGGAGACTTTCTTTGTATTCGGGTAGGTTTGTGGATACCCTTAAGCCAACTTCAATTCTTTCTCTTATTAGACTTCCAGAGTAATGGGAAAATCCCATGAATCCTGTTTTCTTCCCCTCAGCAAGACATTTTCATGCAGATGGATAAGACCCCCACAACCAGGCAAACCTAGGCACACCAGAAACTTGGGAATGTGATGTCATCTCTGCTACTGCCCTCTTCTGCCCTCAGCAAATGCCTCCTGCCCCACTCTGCTCAGCTAAAACCTCTCTGGGAATCTCGTTTTTGCCAGTTTGCTGTGACCACTCCTCCTCTGCTTGTACCCCTGCTGCTCCTCTCCCCTGTCACAGCACCAACACACCAGCAGAGTTGTTGTCTTCACTTTGCAAAACTCAAGTGTTTTCCTTCCCTGATGCCAGTCTTGACAAGCATCTTTGCAGCCTCTCCTCAGTGGTCTCCCACAGCTGGACACACTGCCTAGAAATGCTTCCCAGATTCCTCATGATGGGCTTTTCCTTTCTTCCTCTAAGATCCAAAACCTTCAAATCTTGATAGGAGGGAGACAACAAATATGGAATTTTTGTCCTTGGGGATGTTCAGTGTAGCCCCCCTGCTTCCTTATTGCTTCTCTCCTCTCACTGAGGACAGCAGTAGGTCCAAAGGGGCAACGAGGGATTGTAGAATCACAGAATGGTTTGGGTTGGAAGGGACTTTAAAAATCACCTTATTCCAGCCCCCAGCCATGGGCAGGGACACCTTCCACTAGCCCAGGTTTCTCCAAACCCTGTCCAACCTGGCCTTGGACACTTCCAGGGATGGGGCAGCCACAGCTTCTCTGGGCAACCTCTGCTAGTGCATCACAGTAAAGACTTTCTTCCTAATATCCAATCTAAACCTACTCTATTAGTTTGAAACCATCCCCCCTTGTCCTGTCACTCCAGGCCCCCTTGTAAACAGTCTCTCTCTGTCTTTCTTGCAGGCTCCTTCAGGTACTGGAAGGCCACAATTAGGTCACCCCAAAGCCTTTTCTTCTCCAGGCTGGACAATCCCAGTTCTCTCAGCCTTTCCTCACAGCAGAGGTGCTCCATCCCTCTGATCACCTTGGTGTCTCCTCTGTACACACTCCAATAGGTTGATGCCCTTCCTGTGATGTGCCTGCTCCCTGCCCTTTGCTTCTTGCTGCTCCCAGCCCAGGGCCTGGAGATCTGCCCCCAGTTCCCTCTGCTGTCCCATCAGCTTGGCATGGGACAACTTCATCACCTAAGCAAAAGCCTTCTTTGCTCTGTACACCGTCTGGAACAACTGAGTCATAGCCAGTTTCTGCAGACATTTACACAAATAATTGCTAATTGCATCCCAGGGATGTCTCTCCTGTTTTTCTGCAGGCACAAGTCTCTGGGATCAGTGTACAGAGAGAAATCAGGGCACTGGCCAGGGCTGATGGTGGCCCAGATCTCTCTGCTGTGCTTTGTCTGTGCAGCTCACAGGCTTTGTTTATTTGTGCTAAGTCACGATGCCTTTGGTCACCACAAATGCAAAGCAGAGCAGTCCAGACTTGGGAAAACTGGGTCACATTACTAAGGAGGAGTACAAAAGCCTAGTGTGTGAGCCTGGGAGGGCAGAACTAAAAGGCCAAGGCACAAAAAGATGAGGGAACCAGGCAGGATGTAGAGGAAGACGCTCAGCACAAGCGTTTGAGACACAGGAGGCATTTGGGAAGGGTTGGTCTGGCCCTCGGAGGGAAGGGGATGATGTGGAGGAGCAATGCCCAGCTCGTTAGTGTTTCATATTGAACTGCTTCAGACTCAACTAAAACGTGCAGCTGCCACCAGGCAGCCAACACAGAGGAAAAAGCGAGTGAAAAATGTGGATTGTTGTTCTCAAATCACCACAGGGTACGTGGGGAAAAACCTGGAGCAAACTTGGAGCTGCTCACCACTGGTTTTGAGACGTTACAAAGCTTGGGTAATGTCTCCTGGCAAAGATTAAAAAAATAATTCTCTTCCAAATGGGGCTAAGGAAGCTCCACATAAAGACCAGCAGTTTAAATTTTTCTGCCAGCAAAATATTGGAGCAAATAATGAAAACCTGAGCACATAACAAGGAGGTCAGCAGTGTCCCGTGGGCTTTGTCTAGAACAAATGGCATTCAAAACATTTTGATTTTTCTCCTGTGACAGTATAATCCAGTTTAATGGGCAAAAGAAAAGGAGTGGGTATTGTATAACTTGACATTAATAAAGCTTTTTGGTTTTCTCCAATTATGTTTTCATAATCAAGGTAGAGAAACCTTATTAGAAGAAAATTTTCACTTGGTAGTTGCAAACTGGTTGGAAAGCAATGTTAGAAAGTCGTTTCTTATCAAAGGAGAAGACTTTGCAAAGTCTCTGCAAAGAGAAGACTCTGCAAAGGCTACTGGGGTTACTGTCCCTCAGGGTTTTCATTAATGATCTCGAGGATGAGATATTCTTATTAGATTTTCAAATGAGGTTAAACAGAAGGTCTGAGCAGCAAATATATCAGACAAGGATTAGGATATAAAACAATTCTGAACAAAAAAGTGAGGAGTAAAATGCTCTCTCTGTGCCCACTATTCATGGGAGGAGAAGTCACAGGTTTAGGTTTGGATATTTAGACCATTGAGTGCAACTGTCCAACAGGAAGGATGATCCAGTACTGGCATCACTGGCCTCAGGGCACTGTGAAAGCTCCAGCACAGGCACGATGTAGGAAAAGGAAATGAAGATATGGTTTGTGTGAAGGTGAATCTCCCCCAGTGTAGAAGCCTGGCCTGTTGAGGTCTCTTCCCTCCTTGTTGCTGGTCTGTAAGGCAGGAGAGGGTTCCTGGGGTGCTGTCTGGGATCACTCCCACCATCAGGAGCCAGCCCTGTGTGTGACTGCTGGAAGGCAATAACGTGCATGTTCCCCTGCCCCTGACTTTCTGATCTTTTCTTCTTTTTACAGAGCATCTTGCAGACCACCAGAGTATTTAAAACTGCTTTTGCTGTTTCTCCAAATTTCTTTGGTTGAGGGGGTGAATGTGGGAATTCATAATGTGTTTTATCAGCTACATAAAGTTAATAATGTGGATCTTGTGTAATTTGGAACACTACCAAAGAATGAATCAGTGATGCACAGATCTAAGTTCACTAAACTCCCAGAAGTAAAACTCCTTCAAAATTTATCTGTATCTGGAAGAGCGTTGTCTTATCATTTGCACTTGTGTTTCTATTTCTGAATTGATACAGCTCATGTAACGTTTCTTTTCATTTCCAGTTTTGAACTTGAAATACATCAAGATGAAAAACTGATTTTGGTAAACAGGGATTTTTTATTTTGGGTTCTGGAGAGAGAACAAAATTCGCTGTGCGTGGAAGCGCTTGCTGCTCTGAAGTGGTTAATTTGCCTTTATCCTCAAGACACGTGACACCAGATTGGATCCAAGTGTCTTCTTGAGTAGAGATGGATCAAGACCTGACCCCCACAGCTTTGGGTTCACTCACAGCTGGGTTAGACCCCTGTAGTAAGAAGCACTTCTCCCTAGAGCCAAGCAAGACCCATAGGGCTTTCCCAAAACCTTGACATAAGTGGTTTTTTCGGAACCTGGACCTGACCTGGATCCTCATTTTGAATTTTTTTTTCCTCTGAATGAAGGGGTGTATAGGCAAGGAACATATTGTGTTCACAGTAATAAGCTTTGAGTTTCATCAGTATTCAGCACTAGTACATGCTGGGTGGGGTTGGGGGCTGAGCAGATCCTGCGAGCACCAGCTGCTGCTTTGTGGCACTTTTTCATGCTTAACAGTAGGAGACTAAACTACAGCCTCATGCAGAATGGGAAGGTATCAGGGGCTCTGAGCAGCACAGGGAAATTCATGCAAATTCCCCTTTGCTGCTTAAAGAGTGTCTGGGATTGTCCTGGGAAGGAGCAGTTTGGGATTGGGGTCTGGAACGTGGTTGTTCCCCTGCTGGGCTGCCAGAGTGACTGTACCACCTTGGGCATGTCTCTAAGGCATAATTATTTTGAGATATTGAGGCCCACAGAAGCCTTTACTTTAAGGTTGACTAATGCACTATAATGTCTTTTAAAACTCTGGCCCTCAGGCTTCTTGCTGATGAGTCATCTGACTAAAAGCATCTGTCCCTGTCTTATTCCCTCACACTGTGGGTGGGTCTTTAGTCCTCTGGGCCTTTGGCTGGTGGTACAGGGCTCCCCAGGGCCTTGTCATGATGTGTATCAGTCCTCAGGGTAGGTGTCAGCAACCTGCCCAACCTGCCTTCCATACCTCTCCACACACTCACTTATTTCTCTTAATTCTCAATCCTCTGCTTTGCAACATGACCTTGTAGGTCTTCTTGTCCTTTTTGCAGGTACCTTGAAAAATGATCCTGCAGGTCTCCTTGACTTAGATGACCCAGCAAACCCCAATAAAGTCTTCAAGGATGGCAGATGCTGAACGTGGAGGATGTACTTTCTTCTGCAGTGAAGCCCAGCCAGAGACCCTGTGGCTGGCACACCACCCGTCCTGGGGCCACCACCAGGAAATGTGGGTCCAATGACACCAGAATATTCCATAATTTTGTATATGGTTTCTTGAATGACCTTGGCTAAATCACCCAGCCCCTCCAGGTCTCAGTATATTTTTTATGTAAAGCAACAGTTCTCGTTTTTCCACTCACTCTCTGCCCTGAGCAGTCAAATTGAGAAGTCCAGTCGTGGGATGTTCTTTCTTATTTCAGTGATTGATCTATGGAAAACTTCAAATCTTGATGGCAGCCAGTGCAATTTTAGAGCTTCTGGGGATAAAGTGAGAAGAGGTTTTTGGTCCTCTAAAATCCAAGCACAGCTGTTAATTCTCTTTCAAATTTGTATTGACAAAGGATATATCACAGCCTTAGGAAATGCTCTTTTGACTTATAGTGGATGTAGATGTTGCTCTGAGTTTGGAATCTGCTTTGGCTATAAGTCTGTAGTGTGTGATTAGAAATCTAATTCTTAAATCATTAAGATGTTCCCCCAACACCCCATTATTATTGTTAACAGCAGCTTCTTGCCATGATACAGAATTTCAATTTATGGACATGTTGTTTTGAGAACAGGTCTCCATGTTGAATGCCTTTAGGCTAATTGAACTGAGGCTTCAAACCACAATTAAATCAGAGCTCAAAAATGCCTGTAATTAGGAATTTTAAAGGATTATTATTATTACTATCTTTTGTAAATCATGATGTAAGAGCGACTGTTTAGTTTTACTGTTGATTTTCCTCTAGCGAAAGACTGACTTGAACGTTATTGGATTTTATTTCTGATTTGCACGAGCCAGGGAGGTGCCATCAAGCAGCAATTTGCTGCTGTCTGGGCAGATGACAAGATGGTGCCTCTGCAGGCACGGGAACACACTGGGTTTTGTGCCATTTGCCAGGGGAGGAAGCAATTTCCCGTGGAGACGAAAGGCCTGTGCTCCCCCAGCAAGGTCAGCAGAAGCATTTGCTGCCTTTGGCTACATCATAATTGCATTAATAAAGACAGCAGCTCCCGTGGGGCAGAGGCTGCAATTAGAAGCAGTATCAGAGGTTTCATCACTGCCTCTGCAGTGTCCCCCTGCCAGCAGAGAGGCTCTGGATGAATCTGTTGATGCCATTCCCTGCCTTTGAATAAGTGGCTCCCACTGTGCTTCCACCACCCAGCAAATCTCTCTGCAGCTGGAAATGGGCTCTGGGGGTGCTAACATGGAAATCAGGGCTGCTGCCTGCAGTCCTCAGCTGAGGGAGGTGGTGGGAGCTACCCCCAGTCCAGCATTGGAAATTAAATGATTTGGAGGATCATCTGGTTCTTATAAGGAAGGGGATGATCATGGTCACAGTGTTTTGATTGTGTGGCTGCGTGGGGTCTCTTGGTGTAACTTCTGTCTTCTTTGGCTGCTTTTTCCAGTTTAAAATGTGTGCACAGACTATCCTGCAAGAGATATAGAATCCTAGAGAGGTTTGGGTTGGAAGGGATCCTATGATCATCTTGTTGCACCTCCTACCATGGGCAGGGACACCTTCCACTAGCCCAGGTTGCTCCAAGCCCCGTCCAACCTGGCCTTGGACACTTCCAGGGATGGGGCAGCCACAGCTTCTCTGGGCAACCTATGACAGGGCCTCCCCACCCTCACAGGGAAGAATTTCTTCCTAACATATAATCTAAACCTACCCTCTGTCAGCTTAAAGCCATTCCCCCTTGTCCTGTCACTCTAGGCCCTTGTCCAAAGTCCCTCGCAGCTCTCTTGGAGCCCCTTTAGGCACTGGAAGATTCTCCAAGGCCTCCCCAGAGCCTTCTTTTCTCACATCTGTGTCTTCACAGCACCCACTTAGGTGACTTGGCAAATCTTGACTGGATTGACTGTTCTCCATTTTATTTATTGAATACAATGTTTGAAGACCCATAACCCACAACATGGGCTGAGATTTTCTACCTGTGTGCCTGTATATGCACACACAGAGAGCAGCAAATAGTCACACAGAGAGAGAAAGGCACAGTCCCATGGGAGCTCTCACACTGGGATTGTCAGTGACCTGCCCTGGCTTCTGCCATCCATCTCTCCAGAGGAGCTCCTCCCTGGCAGAGCAAGGCAGAGCTGCTGCTGATCTTTTCTCTTCTGAAAGCTCCCTGCTATGTGCTCCTGCCTGCTCAGTAGCTTAGTAATTTTCTCCAGAAGCTGAAGACACTGGGAAGGTCTTAAGTAGCTTCCTGACCTCCTCATTGCACTTTGTGGAGTTGTTGCTCTTCAACATTTCAGCTTGAGTAAAGCTTTTAAAGAAAAACGATTGGAGTAAAGTAGTGTGGTAGTTTACTCACTCTTTCCATGTGGGAAGTGTGGGTAGAGTGGAGCACATGCAGGAGAGCTGGTGGACTCACATGTTCATTAGCACTCTCCTCATAGCTCCAAGGAAGAGGGATACAGGAGGGATGCGTAGGAGACTTGGACTTGACCCATAGCTGCAGTAAATCAGCCAGATCCTTTGCTGGATTTGGTGGAAGAGAAGATGAAAAAGCTCCTATCCAGTAACAGGGATGGATTCATGCCCAAGACTAACTTTGGTTAGTCTGCAGTGCTGTTTCATTCTACGTCACACCCCACAAATGTAGGGAAATGCTCCCGGGTCCTCCCCCCGCCACATCACCACCCACCAACCTGCTGCCACACACCACTCCTCTCCCTTTTCCCCTTGCCAGTCTGAAGAACTTTAAATGGGGGAAAAAAAAAATCATAAACCACCATCTGGTCCCCACAAACAGGATCAGCTCCTGGGCCATTTCCTCAGCCCAAGCTGGCACAGTTCCATCCTCTGCAGCAGATCAGCTTGTCTTGCTGTAGCTTTGGGTCTGGTCCCATATGGTCAGGGCCCAAATTATTTATGTCATTTATACTACTGTTGTGCCTCAGGTCCAGGGCCTTTTTGTGCTGACTAATATGAAAAATCCAACAAAACCAGTCCCTGCACTGGGAACTGATACATTAGTACCAATTATGCTCCGTACCTGGCTGTATTTTTATAAAGTAATGTCCCAGGAGCTTCATACTCTTCCTCTGGTCAATCCTTGTGGCTCACAGCTTTTCTTCTGCAGCATTGGACCATTTTCTTCAAGTCCCAGGTGAAGTCATGTGCTTATATGAAAATCAGTGCTTTTAAAAAAGGAAATTGAGGTTTATATCACTATAATTTTTGTTATGAAAACTTAGCATCCTAAAGACTCAGATCTCAGGAGGTCAAGCACACTGAATGGATTTTTTTACAAGATTTAGTTAGGAAGACATTGACTTTGTCAGTCTCAGGCTAAGATGAGAACTGGGACTAATAATCACAATTCTGTTCCAAGAAGGTCTGGTAATAATGGTTTCATACACAATATTTAAACTGTCTGTTTTCTTATTTACCCTATAATTGAAAAAAAGGTTTAAATGATCTTCATAAAATTAAACATCTGGAGCTTTTCCCCCTGCAATAGTGAATGAATAAGCAACTGAAAATTAATTCTATCAAACCCACTTGGGTGCTCAGGTTGTGGGATGTCTGTTCTTTCAAGGTGTCAGCAATAAAGTCATTTGGACCAGTGGAAATCAAGTGGGAAAGAGTTTCTACCCTTTTGATGGAAGCCTAGGACCTGCTGGTGGTGACAGACACAGCCCACGAACAGGGAAAACAAAAAAAATGGAGCTGTTTTACCTCTAAGAACCATGTTAGAAAAAAAGATGAATGTTTTCACTGTGCAGATACATCTGAAGGATCTTGCTGAGAAAATCTAGATCTTGAAATCAGGATTGTATTCTACATTTGGAAGCTGGAAGGCATTAATGGGTAGCACCCATGTTAATGAAGAAGCCAAACCAAGAGGATGCTGCTCTGGAGTTTAAGGGAAGTCTCCCCCGGAATTTGATTATGGAGAAGTCTGCAGTGAGAGTAAGAAGAGAGGATTGCTAAAAGAAAAACTTCTCAAAAGTTTCTTTGCTTTGGTGGAATGATCAAATTTAGTGGAGTCAAACAGGTTTTATGACCCCTGAAAGCAGCAAAATAACTTCAAAACAAATAACCTTTGATTTTTAAATAAGCACTAATAATAATGGATCAATGTGTGGAAGTCAATCACAGTTCAATTAAGCTGTGCCCTTTAAACCTCCCAGAACTGCTCTTCTCTTTCTTCCAGTGACACATCACAGCTCCCAGCTCTGCTCAGACAGAGCTCTCCACTTTCAGAAACTGCACTTTTCTCTTTCAAACCAGAAAAATACAGTCCTAAGTGTCTTTTTTTTTTTTTTATCTTCTGAAAGAGGAATTCATTCCTTAACATCTGCAGGATTGTCAAGGAGAGGAGTAATGAAAGATCCACCTGCCCCTCTGAATGGAATACTTTGACATGTTCCCCTGCCATTTCCCACAGCTCTTTGAGTGACAGCCACTGACACCTTTAGAAATGAAACACAGTCACTGCCAGTGCACAGGACACAATCATTCAGAAGGAATCTAAAAAAAAAAAAAAAGAAAGAAAATAAAATTAGTGACTTTATGACCACGGTTCTGCTGTAGGATCTCAGATTCTACTTTTTACCTCTGTCAGATTTCTTTACTCCATGTTTCAAGCCATGTTTTGTAGGTTGTTACTGAAGCTTTTCAGTGGTGGCCACATCTTTCCTTCCTGATGGAAGGCAGGAGGATGCAACTACATATGTGGATGTGAAGGGGCATGAAGAGGTTGATATCAGGATATCCCCAAAAAACTCAGAAATCAGCAACATGAAATGGTCTCTGTAGACCTTCCAGGCATTTTTTTCCATGCTTAACTATATTAGAAATCAATCTTATAATTCATACACTAAGGAGCCAAAGTAGAAAGGGAGAACCTTAGTGAAGCCCTCAAGTTAAAAACTAGTGATGGCTTTGTGGGAACCTTGAAATTACCAAGAACACACACTGAAGTGTTTTAATGGTGCAACAGAAAGCATAAAACTTAGTGGATATTTTTTGTGCTATTGAAATATTAGACAACTAATTGTGTTGCATGAACTGCACGTAGGGCAGTTCAGGGGGTGGCAGGAGGACTGGGGCACCTACAGCTGCCCCAGCACTCCTGCTGCCCACCTGAAACGTGGTGTTACCATGAATTTCATCCTGGTGACCCATGAAAATCCTTTTTCTTTAAGTGTTGACTCTTAAAGAAGAATTTTGTGGTTTTAGATGTTTCAGAAGACAGCAGAGTTGAGGAACAATTACACTGAGCCAGCAAATGCAATGAGTTTTTCACTAACCCAGTTGCTGAATTTTATCAGTTGGGGGGAATAACTTTATCCTTAGGCTCACTAAATAATTATTTGGCAGTGTGTCAGTGTCCCAGGCTGGATTTCCGGGGAGCAATGGAGTCTTTCTCTGTGAGGGGTGTGTTGGGTGAGCTGGAGGCATGGCTTTATGTGTGGGAAGGGTTGCTCTTGGTGACCCTCCCTGATGCCTTTCGTGATAAAAGGAGAAGAAAGATCTGTCTCTGACTCAGAAAGAGTTAATCCATTAACATCCTTTAATTATGCTGCTGCCAACCAGCATTTCTGTGCACCTGACCAGACGAACCTGGGATGCTTTTTATGTAGAAAGAAGCTCCTGGAAAATGTATCTACTGAGGTTTTCCAATTACTGCTGCCCTTTTTGTGCTTTGTTCATCCTGCATTAATTTAGATGAGTTCAGAGATATCAGGTTAGCCAGGATGATAAATAAATTAACCTTTATTAATTAGACTCTTTGAAACTGATTCTTTTATTTTGTTTCAGTATTTGTGATTCACCACGAATGAATCTGCTCTGCCTCCCAGTCTGTTTGTCTGGAATTTCAGTTTATTGTTGCAGCTGTTTGGGATCTTTCAGTATGGGAGAGAGCTATGATTTAAAGATTATAAACATGTATAAATAGTGGGGGAATAAACTGAGAGGCTTGGCATGTTACTTTGGGCTCTGTGCCATGCTAACATGACTGTTGGGATTATCTGGTCTAGGGCTGCCTCATATTTGTCTGCTGTGGAGAAGAGATGGTGATAACAGGCAGCTGTCTGTGGCTGTGCCAGCATCCTTGACCCCACTTTGGGTCCTGAGTTCCCTTCCTGAATGATTCCCCCCTGCCAAAACTAGGGAGTGCTCCCTGCCTGAAGCACCAGGAGTGCAGAAGATAGCACAGGGTTGCCTTCAAGTGACCAGATTTTGACTCTGGTTTGGGTTTGATAGGCATACATCAAGCAGTTTGTCTGTTGGACACACCTGACACTGAGCAGAACAGTCCCACCCTCAGATCACTGAGGGTGATCTGAACTCTCTTTCTACTCTGATAAGAAGACTAAAGCTCTGATGTCCTGTGGCTGGACACCATCCAATCACCCTGGTAAATAGAAATAACCATGATGTTACAGCTCTCACCTCTCCTCACCCAGCCTTGGTGGCCAGTAAAAGATAGACAACACTTTGATAGCTTTTCTGCATTTCTCTCAACTCTGTGTTTGTGCTCTTTCAATTTTTCCCTCCTGATGAGGTAGAAAAATAGCAGAAGTTGATTTGTTTCTGGGATAGTATTGCCCATGCCCTGAAATACTTCATTGAAACCCCTGCTGAGGTGCTGCTTTGAGAGCTGCAACCCTTGTGTTCCCTGAGGAGGACACACCCAGCACAGAGTGGCCCTGACTGCAGCAGGCACCCAGGGGGGCTGTGCTGCCCATTTATCTCATTCCTGGGGCTGAACCTTCACTGCACAGACGTTCTTCATCACAGACACCAAGCACTGTCTTCAGCATGGAACCAGGGTTATGCCTTGACAGCCCCTAATAAAGCCATTTTTCTTTTGCGGCCTCGACCAGGCAGGTCTGCTCTGGATGCTGATCAACAACTTAGCTTTACTTGGATGACTTGGAACAATCCTGACTCTTTCAAGGCTGAGTGGAAAAATGTTCCCAGCATGTCTAAGGGAAGACCTCGAAGATTTGTCTGTAGTTCTTGTGGCTGGTGCATCCCACTGTGCATTTGTTCCCAGTTTAAATTCTGAGCAGATAGCACTTAGTGTTCACCAGAATACCTTTTTTTTTTTTTTTTTGCAGCTCCATCAGCATATCAGAGAGCAATATTAATGCTTTAAAGTGCAAGTCCCTGACACTCCAGCTCTGCCTGGAGCAAGCAGCAGGATAAAGCATCCAGTGGTAGATAAGCAGATCCTTTGTAGAAAGTAAGAAAAGGGTCACATTGGAATAAAACACCAAAATGTTTGTGTATCCATTTGTCTTTGTAAATTTGCTAGAAGGGGACATGATTTCCACATGGTAATTTTTGTTTGTAATCTGTGTATCTTCAGCTTTCTGGTTCACTTATATCAGTGCTGGTTTGTCTAATAGAAGATGTATTATACCTTGCCAAAAATTGCCTTGCTCTTTGGGCAGCACTGGTGCTACTGTATCACTGCAGCCCAAGTCACATTCAGGCTTTGTGTGTAATTTCTCTTTCTTAATATCTGTCTTTAGACATTCCCCTAAACAAACAGGTCTAAAACATCACAGGTTACCTTTATGTAGGGAGCAAAGGAGCATATAATGCAAATTTCATAAATTGCTACTGGGTTGGGCATCCCTATTCCCTCTGAAAGTGGATGGGATTAATTAATTTTGGGTAGCAAGAGCTGCTGGGCTTTAACTCAAACAATGCTTGTCTCTCAAGCTTTGAAGTGTCCATTTCTTATTAAAAAATATCATTAGGATACAGCTAAAGCGAAGTTCTCAGAAACCTAACCTTGGAAATGGATTGCTTTCTTTCCTGGAGAACACAATGAATTCACAGTTGTTTTCTTTTAAATGGATAACCTAAAAATACATTATTATTTTTTTAAAAAAACCCCACAATCTTAGCTCTAAACAATTTTTAAAATTACTTTCAGGATGTCAAGGCTGCTTATTGTCAAGGCAGGCTGGTGAGATACGAGCTTGTACCAGCCAGGCTTTGTAGTTTTGTGTGTTGAGTAGGTGAGAGGGTAAAAAATACATATAATAGAGATAGTTTGGGGCAGATTAGTTAACGATAACTTCCCTCCACCCACTCATCCCCTCCCTACAGGCTCTTGCAGAACTCACAAAAGCAAGAATTTTTCTCTTTCTGTCTGTCCTTTACAACCTACCTTGAGCTGTGAAACTGTCTGGAGCCATAAAACAAAGAGCAAATCCTCCTTTGCTTTCTGAACATATCATTTTTTATGGGCAAATAATTAATTCCGTGCGGGATTTGAAAACAAAAGTGATAGTTGCAAAAATATTTGCTGGCAGGTTCTGGTTTTGTTTCCAGCACCCTTTGCTTTATGCCCCAGGACTCAAGTGGCAGAGGTTGCTCCTCTCCTGAAATAGGCACAGCCAGAGGTGCCTGAGGTGTTTGAGGAGGAACTGATAATGGATTTTTTCATCTTGATGTTTGAGTGGCCTCTGCTGTGTGTGCCCTGCGATTAAAAGGGAAAGGGAGGATGAAGTTGGCATCCTCAAACTTAAAAACCCACCACTGTTACCCAGTCTCCTGCTGCAGCTGCTTATGCATTCAAATAACGTTTTCTGATGAAGAACTTCAGCAGAGACACAAACATATGTTGCAGTGCAAAGGAACCCTTTGTTTCACAAAGCTCCTTCCTCCCGCTCCAGAAACACGGGCCAGGGGAAAGAAAGAGTGAGATTTTGATATGCAAATTTCTGGTATCATTAAAATATAATGCTGGCTTGTCCTTTATCAACAGGCTTGTTCATCTCTGAGGCTCAGCGTGTTGTGTCTAATCATGTGCTTTATCAGCTGTCCTCTGGGGCCACTGGGTCAGGGGGAATATTAAGACCAGACAGTTGGTGTTGGCCAGCCACATTCACTTAGATCTCAAATACCTGTACCTGTGCCAGGAAGGATTTTTCTGCGGTGATTTTGAGGCTAATGCTGGAGGGATAGAATCAGGGACACTTTCTGGACTTGCTGCTCTCCAGCTTGTTCCTGTGATTTCAGTGCATTGGCTGGTGCTGCCCTGATTTGTAGCTCTTGAAGGCAGATCAGACTTGAACACTTCTAGCACTGCTTTTGCCTCCCTTATTTGATTCATCTACCCCTAACTTTCAGGAGAACTAGATCTGTTCTTGCAGGCAGGGCAAATGTGTAATTGCAGAGAAGTTTCTATCAGTGTGACTGGAATTAGCACTGGGAGAGGAGACCAGGGTAGATAATACTGGTCCCTGAGTTTGTATTTTTAAAGTTACAGGTCACCCATAGGTACATGAGCTTTATGTGATAACATTTCTATTCCTTATTTCATCCTTTTTCAAAGAGGTCCCAATTGCCTTATTCCTACCTCTATACTTGCCTTCATGACTGGTGCTGTTTGGAGTTGGGTCCAGGCTGGAATTCGATGATCCCTGTGGATCCCTTTCAACTCAGGGGATTCTGTGATTCTCTGGAGTTCAGGAAGTTGTCTGCTAACCTGCAGATCTGCAGAGGGTGTCAGCAGCTCTGAGGGACCCCCGTGCTGGAGCTGCCAGAGGCTGCAGCTCTTCCACCCCACACTCACCCTGTAACCTCCATCTGGGTGGGCTGAGCACATCCTGTCCTATATCGAGTACATTCACACATTTTCACCAAATCAAAGCCCTTGATTTGAGTGTCTTCTATAAAATTCCCTGCCTTCACTCCTGATCTGACCATCTGAAGCTCATGGAGTTCCCTTAGTGTGAATTTGGACCAAACCCTTCCATGTGCACATGGATATCTCACCATGAACTGAATCAGAGGCAAATGACCAAGTTGGAATGAGATGATCTTTAAGGTCCCTGCCAATCCAAACCATTCCAGGATCTACAACACAGGAAAATAAGGTTAATAGTGATGTATTTACTGAATTTTGCATCTTATGAAATGACTGGAGAATGGATAGAGTTCCATCCCTTCTTTATTTCAAGGTGGGTAGACCCCAGTTATTTTATCTCTGCTCTGACAGATGTCAGTGATTAAAAATATCTCTTAACCACATCAGGGCTGCACCAAACCTTGTAGATTTATGACTATGACATCTTGCAGAGGGATCTGTCCTCCAAGAAATTCATCCAGAAAGTTTTTTCAGTGTTAATCTTCCTCACACACAACAGTTCCCAGGCTCCAGCACCACATACCTTAGGGAAGAGTGGATTTCAGATTGTTCTCCCACCAATACCATTCCTTACACTCTCCTCTGACCTCTGTGGTGACGCAGTGTCTGTATCATGTGATGGCATAAAAATAGTTGATTTTACTAAACTCATCCATTTGTGGCCACAGAAAGCAAATAAAAGCTTAAACTTCCCAAACCACAGGAAGATACCATCTGGGGAGCAGCACATTCACCTGCCCTCAGCTCTCCAGGGATAAAATCTGGAGAGCACCTCCTTGGCTGACTTTATCTACCAGACTGGATTATTGGAACAGCAAGATAAAGGGAAAGAAAGGGCTCGAAGCATATTCACTGTTACATACATTGTGAATTTGCAATGAGTGTGTAGAATGGGAATATTTTAGTTCATATACAGTAGGATTTCCAGCTCCATGTTTTCCCCATGCTGATGTTTTGGTAACACTGCTGTTCTCCCTCTTATTTGTCTCCATCCAGGCCAAAGGCCACACGTGGTTGGTGAGTTGGTGGCACCACTGCACAAACGCCTGGCTGGGCACCAGGAGCTACAGAGGGAAGGAGGATTTGTGAGCCAGGAAGCAAAAATCATCTTGCAGAGCCCCATCCTTCACATCTTGGCTGGCAGGTGGGTCAGGAAAACAGCCCTGGAGAGCAAAACAAATCCTTTCTGGGGAGCAGCACGTTGTGCAGGTCTGGCTGGTACAAAGTGCTATTGATCCCACATTAAGGCATTTAAGAATGGCTGTAATACAAAGAAATAAATGTCACACTCATAAATAAGAGTTGAAGTCATTTAAATTATCCTTGCAAGACAATTAGAAGCTATTACAGCTCTGGATCCACGTGCCCCCTGCTTGAGATAAATAATTTGGAAGCAGATAGCCCCTTTCTTCTCTATTTGTATTTTTTTTGCAACCTTTCAAGGGGCACAGCAGTAATATTGGATGGAAATGAGAAAGGTGCTTATAAAATGAATTGTGCTTTCCTACAATGCACCTAGAAAAAACTCTTTCCTCATTCTGTATCAATAAAAGAAAGCTAAAGATAGAGGGCAGAGAAACAGAGCCTTAAGCTTTTAGAAGCAATCTTTCTAACCTTGCTATCCCACACTGCTTTTTTAATTAAAAATTTATCCTTCAAATTACTTCTGGTTTCCATCTGAGTTTGGTTTTCATTTACCTTTCTGACTGGCTTCTATTTTTTCCATTTTTCTAGCAAGTGCAGCAGCACAGGGAGGGGTGGGGGGGTCAGTCTCTCCATCACCATGTGTCTTCCCTGTTTACCTCCAGCCTTTCATCTCCCTCCTCTGCTGCATATGCTTAGCATCTGGCTGCCAACCAAACATGTTTGACTACTGTCTACAAATAACGTGATTCCAAATATAAAATATTCTGACTCGTGTTAATTACAAACAGAAAAAAGAAAAAAAAAAAAGGAAGAAAAAAAAGAAAAGGAAGGTTCTAAGGAACTGGAAGTTTTCCTGGGAAGATGAAGCAGTCTATCTGATTGCCATGAGCCAACTAGAGAACAAAATAAATCCACAGAGGGAAAGAGAAGTCTCAATTACAGCCTGAAAGACAGTGAGTATGTATTTTAGAAAATAGATTTAAAATTATACTGTTTCACAGTAGTCTCTGATCACATCCCACCTTGCCTTGCTCCGTGCCCCTTTCCAGAGCTAAGAATAAGCTCAATTTATTTGTTGGCATTTAGCAATCTGGGTATTAGCCCATTTTAAATTTATTTTGTGCACCCACGTGTCTTAAAGGTTGGGGTATCAGGACGAATTGCTCCAGTTGCCCTTTCTTCTGCCCTCCCACGTCAGAAATAATGACTCTTCTCTGGCCCTCTCCCAGACTGCCTGGGCTACCTGTTCACGGGATTTCTGAGATCGCCGTATGGAGGGGGTCACACTCAGTGAGACAAACGCTATTTTCAAGCTTAGAGTCGAGTGCTGCAAATAATTACAAACCAGAGCTCTCTATGTACGCAGCTTGGTGTTATTCTAACTGGCATTGATCAGTGTTCGCTTGTGAAAAACTACCCAGGATAATGCGATTCGCTGTTCGAAATAGATCCTCAGGTGATACAGCCACGATGAGCCGTTTTAAAGAGGGTATTATGTGTCTCTCAAAGGCTTTCAGAGGGAGGAGGAGAGAAGTGCTCTGAGACAATAGCGAGCTGATTCAGTAGCTGCACGTGAGACAGGCTGGTGGTGCAGCCTTTGCGATGCCAGACGAGCACTGAGCACCTTTAGGAAATGCAAATCGTGTGGATGAAGTGAGAACAACCAGCAGAAACTAAGAACGGGGCCCGGCAAAGGCCAATTTAAATGGGGTGGATGCAAATCTTTGCGGGGATTTGGAAGGAAACCAGGGCTGAGTTGTTCCATCGCTGCTGCTGCTGCTTGTGGAGTTGTTTGCTGTCAGGTTGGCAGCTGGGACAGGTGGTTGGATGTTGATCTCTTCTAAAAAAATGCATGTTTTTGTGGTCTTTCTGGAGCTGTTTAACAAATGTACAAGGCTGAATGAAGCAGAGGTTTGTTTTCCTAACTGGATACTAGATCAGGCTTCCTCTGAAAACACCTCTGAGCCTCAGTTAACTGTTTTTATCCAAGGAAGTAACAGCCAAAAGTGTATTTCACCCTTCTCCCAAAAACCACTGTCGAAAAAACCCATGGGTAAGTGGGTCACTTTAGAATGTCACATTAGTTTGTCTCCTCTGTACCACAGTATTTGAGCCTCTCTTCTTGAGAGAGGAGCAACTTTTCATGGGATTACAGAACGCTTTGGGTTGGAAGAGACCTTAAAAACCATCTCATTCCATCCCCTGCCATGGGCAGAGACACCTTCCACTAGCCCAGGTTGCTCCAAGCCCCATCCAGCCTGGCCTTGGACACTTCCAGGGATGGGGCAGCCACAGCTTCTCTGGGCAACCTGTGCCAGGGCCTCCCCACCCTCACAGGGAAGAATTCCTTCCCAATATCCCATCTAACCCTGCCCTCCAGCAGTTTAAAGCCATTCCCCCTTGTCCTGTCACTCAATACCCTCATAAAAAGCGTAATTTTGGAAGTGAAAGCAATGAAAAAAGTGCATCCAAACGCTGCACCACCCAAACCACCACCCGTGAGGGACAGTGCTGCACAGAGAGGTGACACCTCCAGTGTGCAAAACACACAGAGGGGTTTTGGAGGCTCAGCTGAGCTGCTGGGTCTCCACCCTCAACCCCCCAAAACATCTGCCCTGCTAACTGTGAACGTCCCCTGGGAAAAACCAGGTGTGAAAACCTTTCCTTGAGTCAACTGCCACTGAATGAAACCTTTTTTTTTCCTGAACACCCTTTACCTGTTGAAGCAGCTCATGACTAGGAGGGGGTGAGACAGCGAGGATATAATTAGAAGTGCAGTCATCACTCCTGCTGGTAATTGTTTTTTTCTAAGGATGCATAAAAAGAGAATCGACTGCTCTCTGGAGTGGTGCTGCAGGTACCAGCCACCAAGCAGGTGAAGCTGGTGAGCCCAGGCCAGGCCACTGATGGCCCCCAGTGCTCTGTGTCCACAGGGAAAGTGGTGGCAGGAACCATGAAACACCGTCGAGAGGGTTTTATGGCAGCCTTCCAGTACCTACAGAGGGCCTGCAGGAAGGCTGGAGAGAGACTTTTTGCAAGGGGAAGCACTGATAGGACAAGGGGAATGGGTTTAAGGTGAAAGAGGGTAGATTTAAATTGGATATCAGGGAGAAATCCTTCCCTATGAGGGTGGTGAGGCCCTGGCACAGGTTGCCCAGAGAAGCTGTGGCTGCCCCATCCCTGGAAGTGTCCAAGGCCAGGCTGGATGGGGCTTGGAGCAACCTGGGTTAGTGGAAGGTGTCCCTGCCCATGGCAGGGGGTTGGATGATCTTTTGTGTCCCTTCCAATCCAAGCCTTTCTAACCCAAACCATTCTGTGATTCCATGAGACTGAGAGAAAAATGCCTGCAATTGTAGCCTGGCCCCAGCACTTACCCCGCTGATGAAACTTGGGATGAAGTGGAAAAGAAAAGGAAAAAAACAGGAAATAAACCAAATAATTTTCTTTACATTTGTGATTCAGCCTCCACCTTTGTTGTGAGAGCAGCTTGCATCAGCCCAAATTTATTTTAGGTTGCTCTGACTACAAATGATGCATTTTGTGATCTGGCAGGGAAAGGTTTAAAAGTCTGCCTGTAAAAATGAGGCCAGTTGATCTGTGCCTTGGCTGTTTATTCCACAAAATCAAAGTGTGTATAAAATGCTACTGAGTCAAAATGGCAACACTTGCTACCAGCTGGAGAGTTCCTCTGATCAGTGCCCTGGTGCTCATGTCTGTGCTGAAGTTTATCTCCTGCTGGCTTGGTCCCAAACGGGTTGCAAATGTGTCTGATGATGACCAAGAAGGGGAAAAGTTCTTCCTTTGATTTGCTTCTGTGCCAAGGGGGGACACCTAGCCAGGGCTGGTACAGGGGTTTTTCAGGTCAGTAATAAAATATATTAAATGGAGAAGGACCTTGCTCTATCCATCCTTTCTTCCTCCTCCCCTATGTGATGGAGCTGCCCTGACACTCCCCTGACCCCTGGCTGCAAAACTCCCTGGGAGCCAACAGGAATAATTAAAAGTACCAATCTGGATTTAAGAACAAAACTCCTACAACTGTAAACAGAGACACAACCCCCGACCCCATAAATAGATAAATAGCCTACTGTCCACCGAGCAAATCAGAGCAAAAAATCAAACTAACAGCAGACAACAGAGCAAACAAATAATTATTCACCACCCTCCCCCAAAAAATATTGGGGATCCCCTGCCCTGCAAAGCTGATGTCATTCATTAAAGACCCACAAAGGAGCTGTTAAGTAAGTGAAACTGTTGCCAAAAGTAGTCGAAGTCATTGCTCATGGATTTGAAGGCAAGGAGGGGTTTTGTTCCCTGACTCTGCTTGGTGTCACTTTGTCCCCACCCTGGGGTGGGTGTTGGTGGGGGAGGATGAACAGCCCCCATACCCTGGTGATCACAATCCTACCCCTGGCCAAAATAACCAGAGAATCACAGAATGGTTTGGGTTGAAAGGGAGGTTAAAGACCATCCTATTCCACCCCCTGCCATGGGCAGGGACACCTTCCACTAACCCAGGTTGCTCCAGGCCCCGTCCAACCTGGCCTTGGACACTTCCAGGGATGGGGCAGCCACAGCTTCTCTGGGTAACCTGTGCCAGGGCCTCCTCACCCTCTGAGAACTTCAGAACTTGTTCTTGCCTTCATCCTGCTCCTGTGATTTGGAGAAAGGTTGGGGTTTTTTTGAAAATTTGGTTATCTGTGGAAAAATACCTGAGGAGGAGCAGCTAAGGCAAGCAACTGCTTCTGCTCATGGGCTGAGGGCAGGTGATTCTGCATAGCCTGGTGATGACAGACCCAGCCCAAGGGCCATGCAATTAACACATTATTTTTATAAAAGCTCTTTTGTCCAAAGCTGACACAGTACAGGATAACGCTTTCCTTCTGTGCTGCTGTTGAAATGGGCTACTGCAACAAAAATGCAAGCCAGTTTTTTGGTTTATAATCCTTTTAATCAGCTGCACAGTTCATAATGTATATCAGAGCCAGGAAATTAACTTCATTGTGGTGTTCCACCACGTGTGATTGGGAGGGTCTCTCTGTGCCCCTGTAAATGCTGAGTTTTGCTCGTGGTGAAAGTGCTGAATAGAAAAATCCATCCCTCCGTGAGCTTTCCTTATTAGTAAACTCTAATAAGCTATTGAACAACGTTCAGTGCAACAGTCAGGAAACCTGCCGGTAGTAAGAGCCCCTTTATTGAGCCCCAGACATGTCAATAAGACATAATCCTGCGAAGCACGACAGTAGATGGTGCTCTTGGTCTGCATTAGCTGGCTGCAGACACAGCACGAGCTGATTCTCTGCTCTTGGGGCTGTTCATGGTGAAAGGGTCCTGCAGAAAGCGGCTCTGGAGATGCCCGAGCCTTTTATCAGCCCTGATGAGTCTCCTGATGGCCACAGCCCCCAAATCCCCACGTGTGCAGGCCACTGACATGTCCTTCATGAAGGTGCCGAGGCTAAGGCACCCAGAAGCTGTGGGTGCCCTATCCCTGGAAGTGTTTGAGGACGGACGGGACTTGGAGCAACCTGGGATGGTGGCAGGTGTTGTCTGTGGCAAGGAGGTTGGACTAGATGAGCTTTAAGGTCCCTTCCAACCCAAACCATTCTGTGATTCTGTGATAGAGGCAACAAGGTGGGTCTTCCATGGCTCCTTGCAATCTTAGCAAGCACCACCTCTTGGAAAGATCCCTCTGGAAAAAGGAACAGAAACCTCAAGAAAGCAATCAGTGCTTGGCTGTGTTGGGGGGCTGGTGTGGCAACTCCCATGGGTGAAGGAGCTCTCCTGGGTCAACCAGCAGAGTACCTGCAGCTCTACAAACTCCTCCTCAGCTCCAGGCAGCTCATCCTGCCAACAGAAAGAACAAAGCAAGATTTCTGGCTTACTGTGTCCTCTTTGTAGGAAGAGGAAAGCCAATGGAGGTGGGTCTGGGCAAGCCTGATGTGGGGGTGAACACACACCCACCACTGAGGCAGCACATCCCCAGCACAGGCAGCAGGTGCAAGGACAGGGCTCTCCACCAGTTCTGGGGGAGGTGGCAGCTCTACCACTCTGCTTTGTCCAGCCACACATTTTAAATCACAGTAGTCAGAGTTTCCATGTTTAGGTTTCACTCCAGGAACGGCTGCGTGGGAGCTCGTGACACTTTGTACCTGAGAGGACCCATCAGCAGGTGGGCAAGGTAGAACCTCAAAAATGCTTTCCAAAAGGGTAAATACCTCTGTGAACACTTCTCTGGGGGCTTTGAGAATTTGATGAGGCCTTAAAATGCAAGGCCACCTGTAAAAGTCTTGAATGCCCAGTGCTCATATAAACAACTCCTTTTCAGTCCAAACATGTGCTTTGAACCAAAATGTGCTCTGTGAGAGTCATTGATTTATATAAACTATATTCACCCACTATAGCCCGTGGTTGAGCACCACCAATTTAAGATTACACATAATCTATAAAAATAGTTCTACTTCAACAAGTGGTGCTCCATCATCAAACACCACAGCTGTGCCTGGGTAGGGAGGGAAGAATGGCAGTGATTATCCACACACAGATGTATGTTGCCTGTGTGTGCCTTCACGCCTGTGCACAGGCACAACTGGCATCTTTTAAATAAGTCCTATTGCCTGGACATGAAAAGGCTTGGGGAAAAAAAAAAAAGAAAAAAAAAAAGAAAAGAAAGGAAAAATGAATGCTTCTGCAGCTTCCTGGGCACTAATTGAATTTCTGTCCATAACATTTACAGACTTTAAGAAGAGCTCACTTATTTACCTTTTCTCTTGGATTTTTTTTTCCCTCTCCATTTAAAACTCATTGTGTTGTGTCATTTTATAGGCACCAGGAATAAATCTTTTGTCGGCTCTATTACATTATTATGCAAAGTACACAAAAAGTATAGGAATAAAACAGCCCGAGAGAAGGCGAGTGCTGTTCCTTTCAGCCCTCCCTTTCTACCCCAGCAGCAGGTTTGCTAACACAGTCATTTTCCCAGGAAAACTTCCTCACCCTCGGCCATTGATCGTAAAGAGTTCACTTGACCATTGCTAATGCTGCCTGCGAGGAAGGGAATTTACTGAGGGAAGAAAGACTCTGTGAAGGAGCCATCAATTATATCTGCAGAATTGATCCTGGGGGATGGAGGAGCTGCTGGGCACCGGGAGGATTTCTTGGCAGGAGGAGAGGGATCAGCTGCAGGGACCTGCCTTCTCCCCCAGCCATGGAAACGTGTCCCAAGAGGAATCGTTTTAGGAAAGACCAAATCATTGATGTTCAAAAAAATACTCCGAAGTGCAAAGCTCAAGGGGTGCATGGGAATGTTTCAGCTCCTTTTGGTGCTCTTGTCAGGCTGTGGTTTGTGTGAGGGCTCAGATGGAAGGTTGAGGTGTGGGACGAGGGTCCTTAACCTGGGGCTGACCCTGCCCTGTCCCACCGCCACCAAAACACGCACAAGTGGGAGCTTTAACTTCTAACCCAGGCTCGTTAACATCGTTGGAACAGAGCTTTGCTCCCACAATGTATCCACCAAATGGAATTAAGTAACTTAATTAGGCTGGGTGAAACACAAAGAGGGATTGAAGAGCGAGGGGACTTGGTGGCTCCTTGCAAGGTGACGTCAGGGGCTGCTGGAAAAGCTCATCCACAGGGCTCTGACCCTGGAAATTTCCTCAGCTGGAAAAGCAGTGGAGAAGGATGTTTGCTCATGATTTGTTTTGTTTTGTTTTGTGTGGTTTTTTCTGTCCTACCATAAAACACTGCAGAGAGTTAGACTCATGGTATGGGAAAGTCCTGGCACTCCTGCCACCCATTCCTCTTCCCCTTCTTGTTTATATAAATTATGGCCCTTTGCTTAGGACAAGAAAAGTACAGCAAGTGCCTGTGCTGGTGGAAACAAGAAAAATGAAGGGAGGAAAGAGTCAGGAGGGAGCCAACAGTAAACTTGTGCTTTCTGGGAGGTAATTAATCTATGGTCATCTGGGGAGCTGGCTCCAGTGGGTTACCCAAATTTATCCTCTCTCATCCAACTTTTATTGTTCACTTTTTTCAGAGTTTGCAACAGTGGGAGGAACAGCCCCTTGTCAAACTGGAAAGCCTAAAATACTTGATTTTTTATTATTTATTTCCTCAAGCATGTCTTTAAATGAAGGGTCCACACACACCTCCTGGAGGTAATCACTGGCACGGGCCGGTGTGGAGAAACTTTTTGGTGGCCCACAAACCCCACCATTAGAAGAGCCTGCTTTGTGCCTGGAGCTGGGTGTGAGCAGGCAGGGGTGAGGCCCTGGGAGCCTGGAGCAGCAGTGCTGGCTGGTTGGCTGTGCAATGACTTATCTCTGCTTCAGAGGCGCCAAAGCTCCGTGGGAAAGGTGGAGGAGCTGCCAAGAGAAATGTCTCGCTCCATTTCTTGGACAGATTCGATGCTCCTGGAAGTTCAGATGGAGACATGCATCCCTGGGAAGGGTTTGCCATCGTTGCTGGCATTAATCTCCCAGAGACATGTTGGAGAGTGTGATGGTTGAGCTGACTTGCCTTTCCCTGGCACAAGCTGACCACTTCTCCCAGTCCCACAAATCCAACTTACTCCTCCCCTGCCCCACACCTCGGGGAGCCACATATCCATGGACCCAGCTGGCTCCACTCCTCCTGCAAAGCCTCCTGCCCCGAGGAACTGTTTTATTCATTCTCTATTTAAATATCACAATGGATGTTTTTGTTACCTCTATGGCTTGACTGAAGATTTTTCATTATTTCATCACCTCCAGCCACTCTTTTGCCTTCAAGCCCCTTTATAAATAATATCATTGTCTCCACACCTTTGGCTCAGGTAACCTGGCATCCCAGATTGTACTAATAAAACACACATCCCACCTGCAGAGCTGAAAAAAGCAAGAGAAACCCTCAAATTTTGAAGAAAGCTGATGAATCTAAATTCATCAGCTCGTGAGATTACCTTAAATTGCATGACTTGAACTGCAGGTCCTGAGCCCTCACACTGACCTCTCTATCATATAAAATACTCATGAGGTTGGACTCATCACTTTTCTTTGGGATGGGAAGGTATTTATTGCTGTGCTGGATCTCACCTCTTTCAGCTGGTTGCAACTCTTTGCTCTGCTTTTATGCTGCTGTTTGCAAACAGGGATGGAAAAGGGGATGGGAACATCATTGCACAGCCAGGTTTCTGTTTGAGGAGCTCTTTGAGAACAGCCATGCATAGACCCCAGGATTTATTAATTACTTGCATTTCTTTAGTTACTCTTCATAATTTGTTGTTTTTCTGTTTGAACAGTTTGTCCCCTGCACTAGGAGCAGAAGGAAAGCCAAAATGACTTCAGTGACAGCTCAGATATCCCACAGAATGACTGGTAAGTAATCAAAGTAAACAACTTGTGATGAAAATAAAGCCTGAAAAATTATTCATCCCATCCACACGACAAATTGGTCAGAAAAAGAGAATTTCTGTTTTACAGAAAACCCTCGAATTAAAAAGCAAAAAGAAAAAAATTGTTTACCTTTTCCACAGAATGAGAATGTTAAAAAAAACCAGAATAAAATATTCAATATTATTGTAGTTCTTTGTTTCTAAAACGTGAGACACATCAGAATCACACAGAAAAATAAAGAATTTAATTGAGTCAGCTAAGGAGATGATTTTTTTTATTCTTACAAGAATGATAGAAAAGCACTATATTTTGACTTTTCCCACGAAAAATGTTATGGAAATCAGTGATTTCAAAGGAAAACCACATATGCTAATGAAATACCAGCCTGGCACAGGCTGTAGTGGCTGCCTGCAAGTCATGAGCCTGTTCCCGGCACCAGTTTCCCCTCAGCAGAGGTCTGTGGAGTTAACTGGAGATACTCTTGGTCTACAAAAGGCTCCATCAGCTTGGAGATACCTCACAAAGTCTTCCTGAGCCAGGAAGGGGCTCTGCTCACCCCTAATTTATTCTCCATGAGCGATTCAACCACTTCTTGTGGTTGCTTTGCCACACATTTCTCTCATACTATTTGATTTTATCACTGACACCTCCAATGTCCAGATGGAGAGGGGAAGAGCAGAGCATGAGTTCCCACTCCCTGGCCAGAAACATTCCCTGGGCTGTGTCAGTGTGGGGTGGGAATGAGCCTCACCCTGCTGGCAGCTCAGACCTTACACCTGCAGTATATCATCCCAAAACCAAGCAGGCAAACATGGCTTGTGGAGAACTATAACGAGCTTGGGTTTGAATATTTGTATTTCAGTCGAGGGGGTTTACAGCAAAAAAAAAAAAAAATTCTGAACACAGGCGAGATATAGATAAAGTTGCATTTTTATGTAAATAAAAATTGCAGGGAAAGGGGTGTTCTTCCTCTGCCCAGCTTCAATTTGAGAACATACTCCAGGGTTTATTTTGCAGGTGAGCTGCTGGAGCTTTAGCTCTATAAATAAGCCTGGCTCCATTGATCTCGGTGGCACTATGCTGATTGACACCTGCTGAGGATACATGCATAAGTATTTCTCATAATGAGCTCCTTCTGAGCCCACGATTGCCAATTGATGTGGCAATTACACATTAATATGTGTGACTGTGCACAATCAAACTGGGCGAGAAGGGATGCAACCTTTTGTTTTTGGAAATTAATAAAATATTTATTGCAATCAGCTCATATCTCCCAATTTGTTGCCAATTAACTAAAGTGTTTAGCGTGAAGCTGATTGAGGCTGCAGCCACAGGGCTGCACCAGGGGAACAAATTGGAGGCGTCTTGCTCTGAATTCCTCTCTGTGTCAGTCTCTCCAGGTAGGAACAGAACAGCAGGAGCCGGGAAATGGGAAGGATGTTCCTCTCCAGGGAAAGACATCTCCAGTCATCAAGAGGAGACAAAGCCTGCAGACAGCTAAAACACCCCACAGATTAAAACTCTGAAGTGCAGCAGGCTAAACTCCTGTTGATGACATTTCAGCCAACAAACTGAGGTTGACTTTTAAAACATGCTTATTTTTTTTCCCCCAGGAATATTGATTAAATGGGGAGAAGGTAAAGGGAGCTGCAAAGCAGAATGACCCCAAGCTTTGAAATATATTTGCCATGGGAATGTAAATCTAGATTTTCAGCTGGGCTGGTGTACGGTATATGTTAATTTAATCTGAGGGGATCCCAGTATTACGGGACCTCAAGGCATGGCAGAATATTTACATATTTGTACTGAGGCCAAGAAAGGACAGGAAAAGTACCAAGAGATGATGTCTTGGACTAGCAGAGAGCCTTCTCAGCCTCTGTGGGCTGCACTGATGCTGCTGGGAAGATAATATAGCTGCTTGGATGGCAAGTGGTGTAGAATCTCTTCTGAAAGTCAGTGACAACAAAATTGCCTTGAACAGGAGCCTTTAATAGACATCTATCCCTGTCCCATGTTTTGCTCCTGCTCCTTTCCAAATATGTCTTTCTCCCGGCCCAGCACAGCTGATGTCCCAGTGCAAGCCAAAAAACTCCCCTAAAACCCCAAAGCCCAAGATCTTCCAATGCTTGAATTCTCACTTGTGTTCCATGAAGTTTGTTATTTAAATTACACTCACAGCCCCAGCGCCTTGATGACTCCTTTTCACAGCACTTTCTTCCCACTTGTTTATTTTTAATTTAAACTAATGGACTGTTACTGCATTCCTTCCTCCATGTCAGAGAGCAGGACAGATCCCTGGAAATGAGTTTATAAAATCATTCCTTGGGATGTTTCAGACGAGCACACACCGTGCTGGAGGGAGAGCCAGGTTCTGTGCCAAGAGAAAGAGCAGGGCCTGCCTTTTATTTATGGGTTTTGTTCAGCTTGTTCAAAGTCTATAATGAGGGACTGTCTCTTCATCAAATCTGTCTAATGGGATCTTTGATCTCCATTAGGAACTGGAACTCAATGTGGACAGAATCAGCTTCAGCACCACATTTCATCTGAACCTCTCCCCGATACAGAAAAGGTGATTCATCCCCAAACTGGGCCACTTTTTTCAATGAGCTTGCCATTCATGGGAATTAGGTCTAGCCCTTGCTGCTGGAGCTCACAGAATTATTAAGAAATGCAATGTCTGCATGTAAAACAAAGTCAAATCACTTCTTTCCTAAGAATGTCTGGGCAGAGCTGAGCTGACTTTGTTTTAGCTGAAGGGTAGCAGAGCAGCCAAGCCCCAGCAGGGTAAATGTTTAGTAATGGCTCACACCAGCAGAGCAGGAGGTGACAGGGACACAGGAGGTGGCAGCACAGTTGTGGTTTCTCCACTTGCACCGTTGTTGGAGCTGAGCTGTGTTGGACTGAGCTGGACCTGTGTTCTGTAGCATCCCCCAGGGTCAGGGTGTTTTCTTGGAGCTACACAAGTGTTCACTCTGAACATGGAAAGAGGGGTGATGGGTAAGGAACTGGAAGAGGACAGAGAACAATTCCTGGAAATCTCCCCCTTTCTTCTCACAGTGATCCAAATTCATCACCCTGTGATGGAGCCCCTCACTTTTATGGGGGATTTGCACCATATCATCTCTACACAAGAAAACATCTCCAATACCCACAAATACACCCTTGGCACAGGGGTAGGGCCTTTTTTAGGGGATTCAGGCTCAGGTGAAGCTCAGCAGCTTCAGCCCTATCCCCTGATGATGCTTTCAGCCTTCCCAAGGGTGCTGTGGAGCCCAGATCACAGCACAACTGGAGAGTTCAGCCATCCCAGAGGCTGGGAGGTTCTAAATCCACACACAGCTTCATTCCCCCTGGAAATGGGCACAGATTGGGTTCATGACAGCAAAATTTATTGCAGTGTGAACAGCAGGGTAGAGCAGAAAAAGAACCTCGGGAAAGAAACCTCTGCCTGGATATCTTGTTCTGCTTCTCCCTGTTATTTCCTGGCAGTGTGTGTATTGCTGAGGCAAACAATTCTTGCAGAAAAAAAAAAAAGGAAAAAAGGAGTATTTCCATCATTTCACAACTGTTGGTGGAAATTCAGGCAGTAAACAAAATCCTGCCCTAGTGCAGGCGTCACTTAAAGGAATTCAGTGCTGAAGTTTTGACTGATTCCTGGTTCCAAGCCAAGGAGCTTCATTATCAGGTGTGGGTGACGGTGCAGCACCGAGCGCTCAGAAAACCATCCCTCTGGAGCTGTAAGTGGGGCAAATGTGATAAAAGACAGCAATTATGGGGTTCCTTGGTGCCATTTTTTACGAAGTGGCATTTCAGAGCAGAAATGTGTTTCCTGTGATCTCGGTAGTTTTGAGGAGATGCACTGCTTTGCATGAAGAGCTCTGCCAGGAAACGCTCCCGGGAAAGCCCGACGAGTATTTAATGTTCAGCAAACTATCACCAGGTGTTTGCTTTTACAGCCCACTGAAATCGAAAGAAGAGGTGGTTTTTTTTCACCTAGGGATAAAAATAAGTAAATCTGACACAAATTCTAGTGTAAGAGAAGGAGCTGAGGGTTTCTGTAAAGAAAGGAAGAGGTAGCACACAAAAATATCCGGGTGTGGAAGCAGGTACGTGCTGCTTTGCTCCATCAGGGTGCAACCCTTTGTATACTTCCCACTGCAACATTATTTCTGATAAATTATTGAGATAGGAAAGATATTTTACCCTCCTGACCAGCTCAGGCAAATCATTAAGTGCATCAACCCTCTGCTATTTTATCGAACCTGAAAACATTGTTTAAAATGGGAGAGGCATGTCTGCTTTTAACACAGATTTTATCCCTTTTACATTTTTCCCAAAGCCCTCTCAGGACTTGGGGAATTTTCTCCAGTGTTCATGGGGCTTTGAGTTGGGTTTTTTTGGTTTTTTATTGTTTTTTTTTTTTTAAGACAATGTTGAATTATTGAAAAACAGTAAAATATTTATTATCTGATCAATAATACATTGGATGCTCTGCTGCTTATTTTTATTATTGACAGAAGCAACTTGGCCGCCTGAGATGAGAACACACAAGAAGATGAGGCAGATGTTGCTGTAATCAAGGCAACAGGGGATTGGGTATGAAGTGGTCACAGGCTGGGCTGTGGATGTCCTTCCACACTGGTGAATATTAAATCCCTGGAAGGAGTGGGTTCAGCTCCTGCAGGGAAGTGTTACAGCACAGGGATGTACATCCCAACACCATGTGACAGCTAGAACAGTCCTTGTTTGTGCAGTGAGAGGTTGTCATGGAGTGACATTCTTGATACAGATGTTTCGGAGAGCACCTGTTTGAGATGGAGATATCCCAGTCAGCTCAGGGAATTCCCTCTCACAGGTGGCACAGCTCAAGGGATCCCTCTTTTGCTGAACAAAGCTGTGTCTCTGTTCTGCTGAACATCTCTGGGGAGGCACACGAGTTTTGGGCAGGGGCATGTTGTGGAGTGTGGTTTAGAACTGGTTTTAAACACAAATGAAAAGAGCAATAAAGAAAATAAAATAGCCAAAATAAAATAATAGAACAGAATAAAATAAAAGAGAAAGTGAAATGTGTAAGGCAAATTCAGGAACTCCTTGGATGGCACTTGGAGCAACCTGGTCTAGTGGAAGGTGTCCCTGCCCATGGCAGGGGGTGTGGATGATCTTTAAGGTCTCTTCCAACCAAAAACATTCCATGATTCTATGAAAATTTAAAATGCACAGAGACCAACTAAAAGAAGCTCAGTGCATCCCAGGATGACAAAGGAGCTACCAGATGGAGTCACTTCCTTGTTTTGATGTATTTCTGAGAAACTACAAGCGGAAACACAGGATCCCAGGATGGTTTGGATTGGAAGGGCCCTCAAAGATCATCTCATTCCACCCACCTACCATGGGCAGGGATACCTCCCATTAGATCACCCCAAGCACCATCCAACCTGGCCTTGGACACTTCCAGAGATGGGGCAGCCACAGCTTCTCTGGGTAACCTCTGCCAGAGTCTCCCAACCCTCACAGGGAAGAATTTCTTCCTAATATCCTGTCTAACCCTATTGTCTGTCAGTTTGAACCCATTCCCCTTTGTCTTGTCACTGCAGTTCCTGATGAAGAGTCAACCTCCAGCTTCTTTGTGGGTCCCCTTCAGGTTGGGAGATATCTGAGCAGCACCAGAAGAAGGGAGAAATGCAAATATTGTCCTACTCATCAGAAAAACAGAGAAAGAATAACACACTCATTTACCATACACTGAATTTATAAATCTGAGGCAATTATTAGGAGATAAATATTTCTTTGAGGGCGGGTTTGTGCAGAAAAAAAATAATAAACTTGCAGACAAATTCAATATCTTATTAAAATAGAATTACAGTTACTAGCTGAAGGGGATGTGGTGGGTGTAGTCTATTTGAATTTTAGAAGAGCATCTGATGCAATCTCTCATAAAATTTTAATCTCAAAATAAATTAAAACTGGCTTTGATATAAGCACAGCTACATGGATCCATAACTGGCTAAAGAATCATAAAAGTAAGAATGAAAAGTGGCATTTACATGGCACTGGAGGAAGCTGTCTTTCTTACAGCAACTCTGATAAGAATAATTGCCCTTATTTATCTCCTCAGCAGTAGAGAACAGGAATTGTAGCGGCACGTTGCCAGACTAAACAGGAAGGAATATAATGGATGTGAACATTGGGAAAGGAGTAATATAGTGGTTTTCTGCCTGTGATGGACAATTAGAGCAGGTTAGTGCTTTGCTCACTCAGGGCTACCTTGGGCAGGCAGGGACCAGCATTCTCATCTCTCCTGTTCTAAACCAACAGCCACACAGGAAAGTGAAATGCTTGACTTTCACGAGCTGGAATGTACCTGATACTCATGCTACTAACATGGTTATTGGTGTTTGCCCTTCATTTGGTACAGTCTGCAAGAAGGAACCTGCTGTGGCACATTAGGAGAGGCTGGGGGGCTGTGCCCTGTTGTGGCTGGGGCTGGACTGTCCCTCAGCCAACAGCTTTTGGGGAAAACTGAACTATTCTCCACTTTGGTGAGTCCAAACAGGGTGGGACTAGAGCTGTTCATAAAGAAGATGTACGGACCAAGGTGTGAAAAGGTATTGAAGAGTCACCTTACAGTGCAGTACTTGGGGTTTGAGGGCTGTTTTACACCTCCTTGCTCTAATTAATCCACATGCAACAACAGTGGGATCTCTTGGTAGTTCCTGGGAAAAAAGGAATCTTCAGAAATTTCTGGGGAAGAGCAAAAATTGAGCTGGAGAGTCCAGCTGAGGCAGAAGTAGACATCATCTCTGCACAGTGGTAATTGACTTTGAAGACACTATTCATCTGAATTACTCAGTTCACAAGGGTTCCCATCCATTCCATCTTCACAGAGGAATTCAATATATTTGAGAGCAAAGACGTGCAAAGAACTGATTTTTTTGCTGGTTGCACAACCCAAATGAAGAAATGTAAAAAGAAATCATTTCACGTCAGGCTGAAGCGATTTATAAAACTCAGTCAGGGAAATTAAAGTAAAAAAATCTTTCTCATGAAACCCAAGACTTTAATTTTCCATTTTTAATTAATTTAAAATAAAATAGATGTCTTGTTGCTGTATAATGGAAAAACGCTTTGCTCAAAGACATCAAGAAAAAATACCCTCATTTAGATATTTCTCCGAAGGATTTCCTTTTTCCAAAACGGTTTCTCAACCCAAAATTCATTCAAAAAAAATCTTTACTTTGATTAATAGCTTCATCTTTCTGATGGGAAATGTTCAAAGGAAAGTTCTTCCCAACTATGGATGCTCCCAGGTGCTTATTTTTCCTTTGTACAATGTAGATGTTTGGGCACTGCCTTCTCACAGCTATTTCTTAGCTGCAGCATCGTCACCCTCAGCACTGAGGAGGGCCAGGATGACAGAGGCAGGTGGTGGTGACCTCCCCAGTGCTCTCCACAGCAGCACCTCCACCAGAAACAAGGTGCTGCTGCTGCTGCGTGATGGGAGCTAATCCTGCCCCACTGTGCTGGCTCGGACTGTCACTGACCCTTTTGGGGGCTCATTCCTCATTTTGGATGAGCTGCAGGTGCAGAGAGGTTTAGAAGATTCAATTACAAAAAAGAACTCCCCTGTGGAGATGTTTCAGAGCTCAGCTGTAGCTATGGAAGTCTACTTCAAGTTCAGAGGGACCTTCACAGAGATCTTATCTCTTCCCACCCCTTCCTTCTCCTGTGCCAGCCTTCCATGCTGAGGCTCCCACTGCACCTTGGGCTAAAGGTGGGGTCATTGCTGTTGACTCTCCATCCCTGGAAGTGTCCAAGGGACACACAAGTTTGTGTATTCTCCAAGTGGTGCAGATGCTAATTTGGGGTGGCTTTTGTTTCAAAATACTATAATATTTTTGCTGTTTCTCTTTTTTTCATCAGGACATGTCAGTCCTTACTTTTGATATTGGAGGATTATTTTATTACCTGTCATCTGAATAGGTTTAATGTATGGCAGAATGTATGGTCTGCAATTAAATCTAGAGTACTCGATCCCCTGTTGAACTGTTTGACTGGTCAGGCTTAATAACTTTAAGTCATGTTCATGTAGAATATTATCAATATTTTTGCAGGTATCACAGGAAAGCAGCCACTCCAGTGGAGAGTAAGGGGTTAGTTTTGAAATTACTCTGTGGTGGATTTCTCCCTAGCTGAAAGCTCCATCCCAGGTTGGATGGGGCTTAGAGCAACCTGGTCTAGTGGAAGGTGTCCCTGCCCATGGCAGGGGACTGGAACTAAATGAGCTTTAAGGTTCCCTCCCAACCCAAACCATTCCAGGATTCTGTGATCCCACAGGAAGTTCTGTTCACTTGATGAAAAGAAGAGCTGTGGGCTCCTGTGAACAAACCTGTACCTGGTGTGACACCGCAGCCACGTGTCTGCTGCTCCATCTTCCTGCACCATAAAGCACGGCTTGTCACATCTGGAGCTCCCTGCTCCAGCAGCCTTTCCTGCATCCCTCATTTTGATGCCTTGTTCCAGGTTTTGAACAGCTGTGAGCCCCCTATTGCTCATTAGCAGGCTCAGAGGAACGGCTTTTATGGACCCATGTATTAAACAAATAAAAGACGTCAAGGAAACTTAAAAACACATCCAGCTGCCTGCAGATTTACTGCACCAACATTAAACCCTCATTAAATGCACCTTTATAAAGGGTGGCTTTATTTTTTGATTCTGAATACCTGTGACAGCGGGAAGTGGGGGGTTATGGAAATATCCTGGTTGAATGTGAGCATTTATCGGCGGAAGGTTTATTGGGCGCGTCGCGGTGACAGTGCGGAGCACGCCGGGTGTTTTGTGGGCTGTCACACAGGAAGGCGCTCCCGGCCTTGCTAACAGGGAGTTTATGAAGCAAATAAACATTTTCTTGCTGTCTGGCTTCCTTGCTTCACCCCACACTCTCTTTTGTCTCCCAGGAAGTTGCGCTAAGCGTTTCAGGACACTAAAAATTTCGGTGTTTTGTCGAGGGGATGTCTTTGTATGTCGGGGAATAGGTTTGTCTCAAACGTCACGTTTTGGACTCTGAAGTAGGTGAGATGGGGATTTCACAGAATCATGGAATGGCCTGGATTAGAAGGGGCCTTAAAGCTCATCTTGTTTCATCCCCTGCCATGGGCAGGGACACCTTCCACTAGTCCAGGTTGCTCCAAGCCCTGTCCAACCTGGCCTTGGACACTTCCAGGGATGGGGCAGCCACAGCTTCTCTGGGCAACCTGTGCCAGGGCCTCCCCACCCTCCCAGGGAAGAAAATCTTCCTAATATCCCATCTAACCCTGCTCTCTGTCCGTTTGAAACCACTCCCCCTTGTCTTGTGAATCCCTCAGCAAGGGACCACCAGCAGTTCCCATCAGTCCTGCACAGAAATACCTTGAACCCAGATGTTTCTGCCTCTGATCCTTATTGTAACCAAGGCCAGAGGTGCTCCACGAGGTTTGCAGGGCTATTCCCTGACGCCCAGAGCCTGCTGTGCTGGCAGAGGTCTGGGTGGACACACACCACAGGACACAGTGGTGACACCTTTGTTGGCACCTCTCCTTCCCCTCTCACTCCTGAGGTGCTGAGGCAGAGCAGGGAATCTGCTCACTGCAGCATATTTCCTCATCAGATGCTCTATTGATAGGGACAAACGTGAGTGAGCAAAACCAAATTGATTTATATGATATTTGAATTTTTATCTGCAACAATAATCTATTTATTAGTGAATAATTCAAGCTATTGAATCATAAAACCTGTTCTTTGACTCTGCAAGTCACTGAGCCACAGACTTCTGGGGGTTGGGGGAGTGTGCTGAGCAAGGTTTGGGACATGCTGGTCATCTTCTTCATCCTTCAGCTGGGAGAGATGTGGTGGGAGTGGGGACAAACCTGCACTTTGACCTAATGTGACCATACTCATTTTCTGATAATCATATTTTTTTTAATATGACTCATATATTTCTCATTTTAAGTAAAAAGTGATTTGATGGCAGAAGAAAAGGGTTTATGTCTTTGGAGCCCAATTTTCTGAATCTTGCACAAAGATATACATGCAATTCCTGGCAATAATCAAGATTTTGTATGCAAACTGGGTCACTGTGTGTGTGTAATTGCCCTTTCAATGCATAATTGCCCGTGGGCAGGTTTTGCAGAAGATCATATCAACTGCATGTGCAGATAAGTCCCACATTTCTATTCACTTCAGGAAACGTGCACAAACAGGAATTTAAAACCAGACACCCAAGAGGGACGGGGACTTCTTAGTGGTCTGGAAACAATGAATGTTCGGGTTGTAATCAGCAGGCAGGATTTTGTGAAGATTATGAACCTGAGAAAGGGAATAAATATTTGTGATGGATGTTCAGGATATCCCGTAGCACCAGAGGGGAGAGCACAGAGCCTCCTGCCACCTCAGGTAGGGATTGCTGTGCTTTGAAGGCATGGAGCACATTAACCCTTCACTCTTCTACCAGCTGATGTGCAGGAGACAAGGAAAAGTCTAATACTCCTTTATTAATTAGCACCCCTTAATCACTTTGCAGGGAGGATGACATTTGCACAAGCATTCCCTCCCTCAGCCCCCTCTGGAATCTGCTTCTCCGTTCACAGCCTGCAGAGAATTAAGCCCGTGCTTAACTTTAAGCACGTTTGTTTTCTGTTCCAATTAACACAAATGCTGATTACTTAAGAGCTTTGCTGAAATGGGTCCAGAACACCACAATGACCAGGATGGGAGAGGCATTTTGATATGCCTATTAGAGCAAACCTGCTCCAGGGTCTTTAAGGAATTCCCACAAAACTTTTGTGAGCCATTTTCCCTTCCGCAATCTTTCTCCCTAACTTTTAAAGACACTTTTACTGAAGATTTACTGATAGAAACCTTCTAGTGAGTGCATTTGATTGCTCCATATTTCAGAAACAATGTGGGAATGGAAAGATCTCCCTCTTTAGACTCCATTATCTTAGACTCCTATTGTTGGCATGGAGTTATAAAGAACCAATACTACCTTTAAACACTGAATAGCTTAACCGCTCAAAACATAAAATGAAAGCACTAAACATATCAGTTTTGTGTAAAAAACGTGCACCTTCTCCCTTGTAATAAACAAACAGATATATAACAGCAACCAAAATAAAACAGGTAAATGCTTCAGCTCCTCTCCTCGGAGTGCTGGGCTGTAAGTGCTGTATGAAAATACATCACTGTGTGACTTCAGCCTCCCTACTGGAAGTGAGAGTCACCATCTATTCACAGCCTGTGTTGGGTCATTTCAAGGGTTACAGGTGAGGAAATATTGTGTCTGAAATTAGGGTCCCCTCGATAAGTGTGTGTGTGTCCAGCAGAGCTGCAGGGAGCACCACCTGCCCTCCAATTTTCCGTTGCAGTCACAGCCGTCCTGGTGCCGATTAAATTCTTCTGGGCAAACCCTGTCTGTTTGTGATAAATTTGATAAGATAAATGATTTTCCTAGACAAAGGAAATGCAAGATGTCTCATCTATCTGGACTGAAGGTATCATTTGATATAGTGCCACTTGGGAAATTATCAGCTCGGCTGAAAGCGCCGAGAATTTATACGGGAACTGTGAAGTGGGGACAGCGCTGGCTAAAGGGGAGCCCGTGACAGGGAGCAGCAAAAGGGGAATTATCACTCTGAAGTGAGGTTACCAGTAAACATCCCCGAGGATCAGGAGTGGGGCTGAACGTATTTCATTTCTGCACTGACCTTGGAGGGGCAGGATAAGAGTGACAATGACACTCGGAGCGCACGCGATGGAAGGAGCATCCTCAATGCAAACACGACGGGGCTCTTAACTGAGGACTGACCTTGAAAACTGAAGTAATAGAAAAGGGATAAAATACTGTAATATATAATGTATGGACAAGTAGTTACAGAGCAGCAGTCAGGGTTTCTACTTGTTAGAAATGGCTGAGGATGAGAAAAATCTGAGTGTACTTGGACATCGTAGGTTAACTATTAAGTGGCAATTATATTGTCTCAGGGAAAAAAAAATATCAGATACACCCAATTCACCTTTTCAGTTAAGGCTAGAAGTCTAGGGAAGAACTAATTCAATTTTACAAAGGTTGGTCTGACCTCATCAGAGTAGTGTGCACAGTTCTCTTCCCCCAAGAGTAAGAGGGAAGAGTTCGAACAGTGAACGGTGCCATGAGGGGATTTAGGACAAGCAGAGGAATGCAGGGACTGTCCAGTTGAGGGAGGAAAAAAGCACTTAGTTTATTTAGGTGAAGACTGACAGTAGAATGTATGGGGAGGCAAACACTCAAAGGTGAAAATTACTGCTGAAAAGAAATAACAGTGATGGGCACAAGGACGAGTTAATTTAGGCTTGAAATTAAAGGAAAGTTGATATAGCAACAAATTGGGGCAAAACCCCTTTAACAGCCGTGTGAGGTGGAGTATGAACTGTGTATTACAAAGGTCTTAATGGAGCTGCAACAGGACCTGGGTGTCAGGACCAGGGATAGGTTCCTGTGTGATGTTTTTCGGGAAGGACTGGCATTGTGGCTGGAATGTGTTGTGTGATGGCAACCCAGGTGCATGTAAAGAAGATTTTAATCTATAGGGAAGTTTGAAGAACAGGTGCAGCTCATAAAACATACATCTTTGAAGGTAAGCAAGGGGATTCACGTCTGAAGAAAACGACTGTTTGGCATTAGCATTTTACACCTGGTTTTAAGCCATTAAGCTGTCCAGTGATGGAGGCAAAAATTGGATCATGAGAGTTACCCGTCTGACTTTGGGCTCTGTGCAGCCAAGAGCCCTGAAGGGCAGCCTGTGCACACCCCAGAGCTCAGCACAACTCAGAGGATGCTCACAGAAAATACACATTTTTGCCAAAATTGGACTTGGGTCATGAATGATTCATGAACGGAAAACAAGGCTACATTCATCAGATAATTTATATGTAAACCACTAGTTCCACCAGCTACAGAAATAAGCCCAGATCCCCTTAGGTCAGAGCTGTAATGAGCTGCTTGCAGTGGGAAGGGTGCCTTGCTATTGCTGCCCCGTGCTGTGTCCCCATTAGCCTGTCACCAGCCCCTTGGTGGCCAGGGCATGATGTGGTTGTGTTGATTAATGGAGACTCTCCTGGTTGCCAAAAGCCTTTACTGGGGTCTGCTCAGCACCTCTGGGTGCTGAGCTCCTTGCAGGAGCTTTGATTTGAGCAGTGGTGGCAGTGCTCAGTGAAATCCTTCTTCCCACCAGCACTGGGCTGTGTGGGGAGAAGGGCACCATGGGCAGGCTGGCTGAGCTCTCATCTGCTGCAGTTTCCTGGAGCAGAATGAGGTTTTCAAGGCTTCTTCCCCTGCCTGCAAACCTGCTCCATGGCAGAGGTCAGGGACAGTGGCACCCAAACACACTGACTTTGTAAAAGCAGAGTGTTTTCACAGTTTTAAGGCTGGGGATTTAAGCCACGGACAGCACCAATTGCTGTGCTCATTTTAGTCTCACTAATGTCCATTCCTTCTCACAAGCGTGGTCCAGAGTCACCAAAAACTTTCTACACCACTGCAATGACTAATTAACTGCACCTAGAGAAAAAGGGGATAAGAGAGCTCTGCTCTCTGTTGGTGTTTGCCATTGCCCTGCCAAAGACAACCCCAGGCTTATGGAGCTATGTAATTCCTCCAAAATTAGTCCTCCCTCATCCTTCTCAAGGTCTGTTTGTTTGAGTCTTGGATCCTTCTGTTCACTTTCCACGTAATGCAAGAATTTGGCCAGGGGCTGGTCAGCTAGCAAAAAAACCTCACATTTTTAGTAACCTTTCACTAGTATTGATCTGACAGTTTAGTTGCAGAATAGACCTGAACCTGCTGCAGAACATGATAGACAGCAGAAATATGTTTCACCTGCAAGTAAATGGCTTGAAACCTATGAAATTTTACTGCACGTGTTCACCCACTTCCACTCACCTCATAAACAACTCCACCAATTAGCTTTTTTAAGCCTCTTTCTTTGTAGGAAATTAGACCAGATGGACAGTTGGTCTGACCCAGCAGTGCTGCTGTCATTTTTTTATTAGGAATAGGCTGAGTTAATAGCAAATTTGTACCATCTTCTGGCTGGAGCTGCTCCAAGGCTGTGCAGCTGCAGAGCAGTAAGGCCAGAGGGGAACACACATTCCTGGTGATGATGGGATGTGAGAGAGTCTGGCATCCCTTCTGCATTGCTGGACCCCCAGGAGGATTTTGCAGGAGAAGCAAAAAGTCTTGTGACATCAGTGGGCAAACCAGAAAAACCTGTAGCCCAGATCTACCTGTGGATCACCTGTCCTGGATGTAGGAAAGCAGCCAAAAAGCTTTATGGGCATTAATAATTGGGAATATGATCTGACACTCTGCCTCCTCCTGACCTTGTTAGATGACCCCACTGTGCAGGCTGAGCCAGAGCTCCTGTGCTCAGTGCTGTGTCCAGATTGTCCTGCTGGGATTACCAGGATCTCAGGATTCCCTACTCTGACTCTTCCCATGCTCTGCTCTGTGGCTGTTCCTCTGCCACAGCCTCCTCATTTTCTGCAGAGCATTATTACTTTCCCTTTGTCCCATTCTCTTGCCTGTGTGCACAGACACCTTTGCAATGTCTCATCTGGTTGGTTTCCTACAGAGCTAATATTATATTATATAAACCCTAATATTGCTTTCCAAATTGCTTCCCTTTTCATCCACCCTTCCTCAGGCCTCTTGTTATCATCAGTTCTCACTTGTTGCTGCCTTCATGGACTGTTTCCTTCCTCCTCTGTTACTTCCAGGTGCTCCTTGCTCTATCCATCCACTTATATTTAAACTCACCACAAGAGCTCTTTTCTCACCCCATTGGATTGATTTCAGCCCTCCCCAGCAATTTTTAAAGCACATCCTATCTCCAGCCTACATTTGCATGTAGCTTATACAGTTAAACGTAATAAATTTTCTCCTCTGAATAGAGGGTGAAGAGAGTTAGAAAGGGACTTTTTAGACAGATCCCTCACATCTTCTTTCTGCTCTCCAGATACAGGCAGATGTGTTGACCTTTTTCTTAGCAGATACATCAGACCATGTCTTTTGGATAACTTCAGAGATCTCATCATTCCCTGAATTTTTAGAAATAAATTTTATTTGTTATCAAGATTTTCCTGTGGTATTTGCTCTCGAAGCTATTTCATATCTGCCTGTATCCACTATGGATTTTCAGTTTTCATGTTCATATGTTATGACAGAAATGAAAGAAGCAAAAAGGCCCTTTTTGATGCAAAGCTGCAGAGTTTCAATGACCAAATATTTTTTTCTAAGATGGTCCAGGCAATGGCCATCTTCTAGTTCACAGCATTGTTTCCTCTCTGGAATCTTCACAGCACAGGAGATTTTTGCTGCCAACACAGGCAAAAGAGTTTTTTAATTGTCATCCCTACCTTCCAAAGCTGTTATTGAAACAGAAACCACTGCAGTGATTGCCAAGCTTGTTTTCAATGTGAATATCATCAGTGTTTTCCCCACAGCTCTGCACAGCCTTCTGGTCCTCACTTCAATGTTGGCTAAGCTGTCATTTACCAGAGTGATGCTGTCATTACAATATTTGATATACTTTTTGGTGTAGCCATTGTTAAAAGCCTATTGTGTACTTCCTAAGGAATCTTGCTATTTGTTTCTTGCAGTTAGGTTGGTGGCACTGCCAGGTCGCAGGTGGGGGCAAACTCAGCTGTGACTTCAGCACTGCTGTAGCATCAGGTAAATGAGCTGCTAGGGGGCACCCCGACCTTGGGATGGCACCTGACAGAGGCACCTTTTGTGTTGTATTACACCTCCAGACACCCCAGGTGTGCTGCAGTGGGCACTGGCAAGTGCTTTTTGCAATCTAGAAGCTATTCCATGATGATTCCCTGAGCTCAGAGACTGGTCTGTTGATTACAGGAGTTTTTCATTACAATTTATGCTGTTTTGATTTGTTCATATGGTTGGTAAAGCCCTCTAGGATCATTGAGTCCAACCATTAACCCAGCACTGCCAAGGCCACCACTAACCCATGTCCTCAAGTGACACATCTATACGTCTTTTATATATCACAGAATCATAGAAATGTATGTTCTCGTGGGTCAAACTATGATACTCTTCCCTCAGGGTTCACCACAACCACCTCTTCTATCTTGCTGAGAAGGACACTGCAGAAGATCTTCCCAGTTTACCAGACCTTTTCTCTTTCCCACTGAGGAATTTTGCTGTTTCCTTGCAGAGCTTTGCTGGCCCCAGGTTTTGCAGAGCAGTCACATGTTTTCCTCTGTGCTGCCATCCAGCAAATAGCATCATTCCTGGAACACTGATGGACTTTAACTTTGGGAAAACCACTGTTGAGTTTTCTGTGTAGTGTTTCACTGCTGTTTTTCTTAATGCTGGAAGTTTATTTGCCATAATCAACAGTTGCATGTAGTTTCTGTCTGTTTGCTGCTTGTTAAAAGTGGTTTGGCCACTTATCTCTTGCCTTTTTGCTGTTAAAAATCTTCCCTTGCTAATCCCTGAGCGGGGCTCCAGCTGCTGTAACCTGACCATATAAACCTTGGAGAGTGGATGAAGTGTTTCCCTGTCACTTCTTTGAGGAGCTATTTTGGCTTCATGATCCATCTCCTTCCTTGTCTTGAACCTCGTGACATTTTCCATCATCATTCTCTGTTTTACGAAAAAATTCACCCACTGCTTTTGTGAGGATATTTTGGAGGAGCTGCTGCTGCTGCTTCAACTCCTTCACACATTCTCTAGGTGACCTCACCTGCCCTGACTTTAGGTTCACGTGCCTCTAAACTGGCAGTGGCTGGTCCTGGCTGATAACATTCTGCACGAAGATGTGTGACCTGTAAATCAAAGCCTTGTTGCACCTGATTTATTCTGCAGTTCAAATTGAAATTGATTCTGTGCTTGTCTTACAGCCTTTCACTGTCAGGTTTGTTAATGAATTAGGATTTTATTTGCTTCTTTGCTTTAATCCTCTACCTGTCCATGCAAATTATGATTCCTTGTAGCCTCCCTCAGCCCGTACCAGTGGTCATTCTGCAGGTGCAGCTCTGATAGCAGGGTAAATGTCACCAGTCTTTCACCATTTTGATTTTCATAATCAAGACTGCTATTTGATTGCTTTTCCTCACAGGGGCTGATTTTTCCCAGCTGAAATCCCCTGTTGTTTAGAGGAAGTCATGGTTGGATTTTCATTACAGTCTGGAGACAACCACAGCCCTGACCCTTCCTCTCCTCCCCGCAGCTCTTTGCCGGTGTGGGATGTCAGATAAATTACAATCAGCTACCTGGATGCCTGTGTATAAGCAATTCTCCTGACATGCAAATTACTGAAAATTACTGGTTGTGTAGACACTGTACTAAAACCAAATCATCCACACAGCCTAAATATTTAAAACTGGTACAGAGGGATTGTTGCTTCCAGCAGGACTTCACTGCTAGAAGGAAGTGAAGCCCTGGAGAAGCACAACAGCTGATGTTATATTTATTGTTTTATGGATCCCAGGGCTTATCATAGATCTTATAGGTTTATCCAGCTTCCTTGGTATTTGTCTGCATGCTCGGATCATAGGAATTCTGCCTCTGCCTGGATATGTCCCGCCCTGTGTTCTCCTGGGCAGTGTCTCCAGTGCCTGAGCAGCCCCACAGCTGGGAGGTGTAGTTTGTGTCTTCAGTTCCATAGTCTGATAACAGAAACCTGGGAAATTCTCTGAAATCAAATACAACCTCTTTATGACTTCACAAGTTCTCAGGAAGGATTACTGCCTGAAATAATCCAGTGGCATCCAGCCAGAAGCAAGTTGTACAAATCAAGTCTCATTGCCTCAAATTACAGGCATAGAATGAATAATAGAATGGGACATTAAAGTTCATCTCATTCCACCCCCTGCCACGGGGAGGGACACCTCCCACTACCCCAGGTTGCTCCAAACCCCATCCAACCTGGCCTTGGACACTTCCAGGGATGGAGCAGCCACAGTTTCTCTGGGCAACCTGTGCCAGGGCCTCCCCAGAGGGAAGGATTTCTTCACAACATCTAATCTAGATCTCCCCATTTTTCATTTAAAACCATTCCCTCTTTTTCTATTACTATCCACCCACGTAAAAAGTCACTCTCCCTCTTTATGGTGCGCAGAGAAACTCCCAGTCCTGTAAAATGCCTTCTAAACCAGAAGCAGCAATGTGCTAAAACAGTTATGGAAAAGGGTGAAAGCTGAACGTTACGTTGGGGCTGGCACTGAAACTTGATAACTTCTGTTTTCCTGTAAGGGTGAAGTTCCACCAATCCATTGTTGGATTTCCTGCATCCTGTGAATATCCACAGGGTAAAACAACATCACTGTCAGCCTCCCCCCTCAGACCACTGGATGAGACACTTAGAGTGGACCCACTGCTGAACCCCAGTGTTGGATGCTTTAGATAACAGCAGTGGGAAGTCTTTACCTGGTACCTCTGCTGTCCTTGTTCTGCTGGTAATTTTCTTTCCCAGTGTTTTGGAAGTGCCCCCTTCCCCCATCCTTCCATGTGTGTTAAATCCTGCCATTCCAGTCGAAGCTGTGTGAGCAGCATCTGCTCTCCTCCCCCTTGGATCACATGCACAGCCTCTATTTATAGCAGGAGCGAATTTTTGTTCTTATGCATCATTCCATCCAGCAGAAAGCAAAACAGAAGGAGAAAGTGAAGCAGGAAAATGCTCCCTCAAGGCAGATTTTCAACAGAGAGAGGAGGAACAACCTCCTGCCCCTCGCAGTGCCCTCACACCCCACAGCCCTGATCCAGAACCCTCCACTGGCCACTGTGCAACGGCCAAGTACCTCTTGGAGGCCACCAAACCACAGCAATGAGCACATTCAAATTGAGCCAAGTGTATTTAGTTTTTAGAAGACTGGCATAAGTCATCTTTATTGAATATAATTTAGTTTTAACATATTGCTCTGTGCTTGAGTTATTATCTTCACTGTGCTTGGAGAAATAAATTACATTGAAGCCTTTATTTTTGACCTGTGACATCAATACATGCCATGGACAGATTCCAAAATCTTATCAGCTTTGGCATGGCTATTAAATTACTGTGGTGAACAAACCTCTTTAGAAATGAAAAATGCTTTTGGAGCTTTGACCTTTTACATTTCAATTCGTAAAGAGCCTGGTGCAAATGGGAAATGCTGATCAAAATCCAGTTACTTTAATCTTCCAGGGTGTCCTTTCTGCAGAAGAAAAGAACAAAATGTGTCTTCTTGCTTTGTAGCCCTTCAGATCTTGACACCAAACTTTGCCTTAGAAGGATCAGATTTGGTGGTAGAAGCAGTGCTTTTAAGTACAGAACATGGTAAATTAGCCAGTCACAGAATTTCCACAAAGAAATGTGCTGAATATAAAGATATTAATTAAAACTGGACAAAGGCACACGACTATTCTTCTCCACATGGTCTAATTGGTGTTCCAAGAGTCTGTGTGAGGATCTGCAGTATTTTGAGCTCTGCTCCTCTTCCCTGGGAATGCACCGAGGATTTGTCTGTCTGAAAGATGGGGAATTGCACCAAAACTGGTATTTTATGTATTCTTAACCCAAGCATTTCAGTATTCTTAAACCAGTACGACAAGATTTGGGTCGTTTTCTCACTTCTCCCACTGTCTTCACAAAACCCTTTTCCCTTTTCCAAAAATTCTGCCTCATTCCTTGTGCAGCACATGGTTCTGTGATGCCTGTAAAGGCAGATGGGGAATGACACTGGGGTCAAAGGACAGAGTTCAGAGACCAGACTGCAGAGCTCTGTGTGTCACTTGGCTCACTGAGCTGCAGGTACAGGTCTCTGTAGCAAAATTAACCAGGTTACAGGAATATTATTCAACATTACCCGTGGTTTTTACCTTCCTTTGCTCTTTCCAACAACATGAAGCAAATGGTTTGTCTGTTTGTACTGCTGGGGGGAGGACCAGGGTGTTTCCAAACCTCCCCAGGCAGCTGGGGACATCCCAGGCTCTGCAGCACCTTCACAGTGGGGCTGGAAATGAATTCCTTTCCCAACAGCTCTCTGGCTAAGCTGCCTTTCAACATTATTTAATAGTGCTTTATGAATTTCTGACAACTTTTGGAGAGAGACCTTTTTTCTCCTGCTGATGAGAACAAAAAGCTCAAGTTACACCGGAATTAATGAATAAAGCTGGACAAAGAACCAGTTGTTCCTTATCAAGCTTTAATTAAACTGTAGCACAACGGAGAGGCAGAGGAGTTTCTGGATTGTTTGTGATGTTTCAAGAGAGTAATTCCACCCTAGGACATCCATCAGCAAGGCTCATTTATATTCCACTTTAATCCCATATTACCTTTTGAGAGCCAGTGAAAATCATGACATTCCAGAGAAGGCACTAGCTGGTTTCTTTTGCAGAATCTGAAAACAGGGATGGGCACAACAGCCTGGGGCATAGAAAGGTCCCTACAGTTGGGAATGCAGAAGATAATTGAGTTTACTGATGCACCAAATGGGATTTACATTTCTAAATGAGTAATTATGGTCAATAAACTCAGCAAGAACAAGTTTGGAGGTATTTTTTTTTTTAATTTTTGTTTATTCTAGGTACATTTTGGACCTAAATTATGTACAGCAAGTAGTTAAGAAGTGTGCAAGCCTGTTTTGTTACCAGACAGCTAAAATAAAGCACCATGCTGCAGGAAAAGCCTAATGTATGTTAATTGAATGCCAATTGATTAAACATATTCATTGAGGTTTCACATCTAGGTCATAAGTAATCTATCTATTACATACTTGTTAAACCTCATTAAATAATTGCCTAGTGGTATTTAACATGCAATAAGTATCCCCTGAAATTCAGCTAAAATGTATTCCTGCATTTGCTCAGAAATTTGCTTAAGTGAATCCACTGAAGATTTAAATAAAAGGGATCTGCTGTACAGGAGTGAGAGATATCCCAGTAAGTCTGCTAAAAGACATATAGTATCTGCACAATTATCCATGTAATTCCATGCAGAGGGAAAGGATTAGTCCCTACCAAGCCGTGCTCAGGAAGCTGGAATCTGCAGGACAGAAGCAGAAGCGGAAAGGGAGAGACCCTGGAAGACTTTTCCAAGGTGTAACAACTTGGAGTTGCAAATTTTACTTTTATTTTCCCGGGTGAAAAATGCTTGCTACAAATCTAAATGTTTCTCCTCAGGTACAAGGCTCATTCATGCCACTTGTTGCTGTTGAATTATTAGCCATGTCTTACAGTTACAGATTCTGGAGCGAAGCAGCTCAAGTCACCTCACAAACATAAATTAAAGCCTCGTGGGGTCTGTGGGAGGCAGCCACTTTATATCATCCATTGCTCATCCAAGGCATGAGTAAACTCAGGCACTGAGTTTAAATTATTTGCCTGGGCTGTCTCGGGAAAATCAATGGAGAACATCAGCCAGAAAATTCAGATGTATCTACCTCTCACCTTCAGCTGGGCCAGGTAACTCCCAGCAAGGGCTTCAGCCTGGCTTTGGAGGCTGCTCCTGCTCCTCCAGAACAGACACTGCAGCACAACCTGGAAACTTTCCACTCCTGCTATCCGAAGGCACGTGGGCTCCTCTGAAGCCATAATTAATGCTGAGCAGCAAACAGAAAAAAAAAGAGAAAATAATAAGAAAAAGTTTATCAGCTACATCTTTAATTTTTGATGGATCACTGAGACAACTGGTCGTGGCACAAATGACCAGCCTGTGCAATCGTGGTGCTTTCTTTGCAGCTCAGCGTGTTGGACCAGGCTCATGGCAGGAGGATTTTATTCTTCACAGGGTCTTCCTGGAGAGCCCCTCTGAGCCCCAGGGCAAGGCTGAAGTGCCCCCTTGTCTCTGAAGTGCCCCCTTGTCTCCTCACTCCTCTGGGCTCTTCCCAGTCACCAGGGAGTCCTGGGGACATCAAGCTGGAGATGACAACCCCACTTCCACTCTTCCCATCCCACACAGACCTGAGCTTGAAATTCAACCACTTCAATCACCCCACAGAGTAATTCAGATCAATTCCTGAAAGACCCGAGAGGCAGAAGTGTGACCATGACTAAGAACCCTAAATATCTAGGTGTTTGGGTTTTTTTTTTTTAATGTGAGACATTTGGTATTTAATAGACATGAGTTAGAAATGTTGCTGAAACCTGCTGATTTCCCCCCTTCAGCTTAATTTTATTGGTTTTTAAGCTTGTAGGGAATTTCTGGCCAAAATTATAGCAAGAAGATGAGAGCAAACACACGGGGGAGCACTTAGACTGTAGCAGCCAGTAACCAAGCGCTCAGTACGGCCAGCTGAGGGTACCTGCACGGTGCACCTGAAATGACCATTTCTGGCCTTTCCAAAACCCTGTTTGTCCTGATTAGTTCACCATTTCCCCGAAGCACCACGTGGAATTTTCCAAATTCCAGGATCACAGGGGTGACCCGCTCTGTGTGCTAGAAAAGAGGAACACTCTCAGAAAGTCTTAACAACAAAGAAATGCTGAATTTTGAAGGTGTGTTTTTGAAGCTTTTTCCACTAATTTTTTTTTTTTTTTTAATTTTACTCTTGGCTTTACGGTTGGAAATTCATTTCAACAAGCTTTTGAATTTATATTAAGTTGCTTGTTTGCCTAATCTTTGACGAACAGCTCAGCAAACTTTCTTGTTTGGAAAGGTACCTCCTAAAATACAGTTTTGAGACTTAAAAGAGAGCATTTAGTGTGTCCACCATACACTTGGCCCCCATAATAAATTCCCTGTATTTGCAGAGTTTTTGTCATGTTTGCACAGTAAACATTTGTGAAATCGATTTAATGGTTTAATTTCTCCAGTGCTTGCAAAGACAGGTACTTCAGAACATTGCTTAATACGCAGCCAAAACATAAAACCAGCCATTAAACAGGTTTATATAATTAAATTTCTACTTAATGGTGTTTATACTTCTGTTTTTAAGCCGGAAATGTGATATATGCCCGCACTTCATACCAGGTGTGTTGTAATGTTATTAGCAGGCAATGACGCTGATACTTGGAGTTTCTTTCATTTTATTTGTGCATTATTAAAGAATCCTCTCCTCATTCTCACATAACAAACCCCAGAATTACCTTCACAGAGGTAAACACCACGATGCCGTGCCAGGAATAACTGCTGCCCTTTTGCATCAGCTCTGCCACAGAGCTCTTTGCCAGACCCGGGTGCAGCAGCTCTCCAGCCTCACCCACAGCTCAGCCCGTGTTTAACAAGACCCAGGAGAGAACAGAGGAGGAGAAAAAGGGGTTTTATGCTCATACCCCTACCCAGGGTAAGCAAATAGCACAGCAATTTGCATTCCTTTGTCACTTTGCTGGAACAAAGAAAGGATTCACAGCTGAGGCTGAGGAAGAGTGTGGGTGAAGGGAGAGGAAGGCAGGAGCTTTATTCCCTGTTAAAGTGAGGAGTTAATTGAAATTAGGAATATATTTCACTTATTTACACTGGTTATTTTTTAATGTTAATACGTGGCACTCCAGAAGTGAGATAAAGGGCTTACACTGAGCAGCCTCAAATATCAGATATTGGCTTACACAGGTGATGAGTCCTGGGGTCCTTGGAATCATGGAATCATAGTATCATCAAATATTTTGGTGGGAAAAGCCCTCTAAGACCATTGAGTCCAACTGTTAACCCAGAGCTGCCAAGTTCACACCAAACCATGTCCTCAGATGCCACATCTACACTTTTTTGAACACTTCCTTGGCAGGCTCTTGTGTCTACACAGTCTCCTGAATTCTCATGGGTCTGTGTACATTAAAGTTTCCAAACGGAAAACAAAAATATGTGTCCTTCTATCACTGATGTTTATTTACAGTCAGCAGGGCTAATGGGAAATAGGATATTATTATGATGATTTAATGATGATTTAATGATATTATAATGATGATTTAAAAATGGATTTTATGGGAAACCGGAAAGATCTGGTAGCGTTTGTATCACGTGGTTAGAGAAGAAGATATTTATATTGGAGTTGCCGTGAATGGGTTCAATGTACTCAACAAAAAAAGGTCCATATCATGATCTGCACTATCCAAACATGAAAACAGAGCCAAAGTGAGCTACTTCTTTGGGGGTTAGACCATAAGGCAATGGCAAACACACAGCACAGTGTCAGGCTCATAGTGTGCCAGCTACATCATAGGTATGAATTTCTCGTTAGGAAATACCTGGAAAGCAAAGAGAAATGATACCCACTTTAATCAAATAAATGAGCTAAAAATACGGTAGTTATGAAATGTTGCTTTAATGTTATCTCATGGACAGAACTGCACTGTGCTGTAAAAAAAATAATAATCGTTTCTCTCCAGTCTATTACACTTCTTTGTGTTCCTGCAGCAGAGCGGAGAAAGCAGGAGCTTTCAAAAATTTCCATCTGCAATGAGGTTTTAAATAGTCTCATACAAACATTTCTTGGGAGAATAACCAGCTGCACAGGCCTGGGTTCCATTATGAAGAGCACTACCAGAGTCAGACCAAGGGGAGTGGTGGGATGCTCCAGGACCAGCCCTACTGGGGCTAAAAAAAGGATTTAGATTACTAAAAGCATCAGGAAAGCTATAAATCACTTCAGGAATCTCTTAAAGAGCTGGGTGGAGTGCATTTCAGGGAACAGCTCAGCTCAAGTAAGCATAAGGTGAAGCACAGTGAAAGGAAAAAGGAAACGATTTAAACTGCTCATCAGTGTTAAATTAAGTGTAGGTAGTCAGGAGAGGAACAAGACATCATTGCCAACAAGACATCTATTTAATGAGAAATAGTGGCCAGAAAAGCAAACAAAATGTTTGTTTGCATTAAGGAAAAGCTCCAGGAGAACACAGAATTATTATGTCTCTTTAATATGAAGTGACACCACACCATGGATACTCTGGTCAGCCTGGCTCTCAGTCTTACAGGAGGAGAGAGCAGAAATAAAAAGGTCTAGGGAAGGCAGTGAAAATGATTAAGGGAAGAGGAACCTGCAGTGTGTGGAGAGATTAAAAGATTAGAACTATACATCTTAGACGTTAGAGGAATAAGGGGTGATGATAGAGAGATATAAAGAAATAGCAAAGAGATGATAGAGAGATATAAAAAACCAGCAAAGTTTTTAAAGAAGGTAAGTCAAGAACTCCTATTCCTTGAGCAGGAGGCACATAAAATGAAATTAAAAAGTAACTAGTTTTGACCTTTTATATATACTTGGCAGCAGGGTAGCAACGCTCAGCAGAAGACTGGTATCTGTATAAATGGTGTCCATGTGAACATCAGGAATAGTAACCTGCAACAGGTTACTGAGCTCAGCCCAACCTCGAGTTCTTGAAGTCTGAATGATTATAAGGTGTCTTGGTTCATTAATGGATTTACTGCCTCTGCTCCTGAAGCAGCAGGAAGAATGACTTTCAGAGAAAAATACAGTTTTATATATCTCTGCACCGAGATAGAAATCAGGGGGGATGTATTTTTTCCCCTCTTTATTTCTTTGGAATTAATGAAGTAGAAACTTCTCTGCGTGAAATCTACAGCAACAGGAATTATCCTCAGTGCGTGTGTCAGGAGATATCGGAGAGAAGTTCAAGGCAGACACCACACCTTTGCCAGGAGACTGTTGTAAATGTTAAAAAGATGATGAAGAACAGCTTTCTAAAGCACTCCCAGACCTGGCCAGAGCAAAATCAAATGGTCCCTGAGCACCAGTTCAGCCAGTGCTGGGAGAGGTGAGCTGTTGAGGGAAGTCAGGAGAAGGCTGGGCTTCACAGCACAGGGCAAGAAATCCTGTGCCCAGGATCACCAGGGCCCTGGGCACCTCCTCGGACTCTTTTTCATGTCAAAAGAGAGATGGGAGACTGACAGGAGGCACTGCCATCAGCTCAGAGCTGAAATGTAAAGCTGGTCCTACCCTTTGGTGTTTATTAAAGTATATTTCACTGCAACAATTGCCCTCTGAGCTGGGCATTTCCAGGGAATTGTTACACTTCTCCAATAGTTACTCACTTGGCCTTTGGCCTCCTGCCTTCTAGCTCTGTTTGACATGTCCTATAATCACTACTTGGAGAGTTTTATTGCTTAATTGTGCTACCAGCTTTGTGATTTCACATGCCATCAATCCCTCCCCACCAGCGCCCCCACTTACCCCCAAAAACCTTCCCCTTTCAATCACACCTCCCTGCAAATTTTCACATAGCAAGGAACTGCCAAATCTGTGCTTTGATCAATAACTTGCAAAATTTTCTAACATACAAAATCCTGGCCCATTTTCTCTGCCCCTCCCACTCCTCCTCCTGAGGAGCCTTCCGAGCCCTTTGATTTCAGGCTGTGATAATACGTGCAGTCACATTTACCAGCGCTGGCATAAAGCAGCCAAATCACCTCAATCCTTTTTACTACACCTCCTAAAAACAAATTAGGGCTCCGCCAGACAAGCTGTTGGCTCGTGTGAACATCTGCCCTGTGCTTCGTGGGCTGCTTGCAGAGCACTCCAACCCCCTGGATCGTGTCCTCCCACGGATTGATGGCCCAGCCCTTTCCACCCAGGGCACCTTTGCTCAAGCCATGAAACGTTCCAGCACACTTTAAGACCAGCTTTACTGCTGGTGTGTCACTGGAGGAGGATGAGGAGAACAAGGCCATGCCATTTGGGAGAGTTTGGTTTTGGGAAAAAGCTCTCAGCCACCAACTGCTTACCCCGTGGTCCTTCCTTTAGGGGAGGTGTGAGGTTCTGCAGTGGTTCCCGAAGGCAAAAAAAACCACAGGGAAAAATAATTTTAAGCCAACTTGGTTGGCTTGGTCACCAATGCAAGGGTGCACTGATTTATGACAGCCTCCCAAAGCTGCCCACAGACTGTTTGACAGCCCAGACAGACACAGATTCTTAATAGTGCTCAGTGCAGCCCCATCCCCTTCCACCTCCAACATCTCCCCTGAACCAGGACCAGAGCTCAACATAAATCTGCCGTGCCTGTGCCAGGGGAATTGTCTCCCAGCCTGCTGCAGCTTGTAAGGGCTGTTTCAGGAGATAGAATTAGTACCTTGATGCTCAGTATTGATCCCTGTTTGATTTATATTCCCTTGATCTGATTTTCTGCTCGGCGTCATGAGTATAAATCAAAAGTAATGCCCACAAGAGTCAGAAGTTACGCTGGGTTTAAAATTGTGTAAGTGAGATTGAGGTTCTTAACTCCAGGATTTTCTGGTGAAAAGGGAGAGCAGATTTTAAAGAGTTCAGCTGCCTGACTCAGGGGAGTACAAAATAGCCAGACATTGTAGGATGCAGCTTTCAGCCTTTGCCTTAAATTATTTCCTGAACCCGGATTTCAGACGAATGAATTCCTGGAATCTCCCTCCTAGAGCTAAGTTTTGAAACACCCTTGTCTGCAGTAGACAGCAATCCTCCCTTTAGGACCTCCACGTGGGGGCTGAATTAAATTTTCCTTGTGGGAAAGTTAGGAGGGACAAGAGAAGTACTTCTTACAGTGTGAGTTCCAGTGCATGACCATTCTGTGTTGAGTCACTTGGATAAAAGCCCACAAAGGCACCAAAACCCTGCAAGCAGTTTTCATTTCCAAGATAGTCTTCGATGGCCATTCATGGTCCTGTTCAAGGGATTGATATGGCCTGGAGATTCTCTTTACAAAATTTGGTGCCTCTTCCTAAGACCTCTCTTCCCTTTCTCCTAAAATATCCATTAATTTATCCTGGAACTCTCTCATGTGCTGAAGAGCTGCGGAGAAATGGAGAACACAGAGGAAGGTGATCTGCAAGCACTGTAATTCTTCATCGTGGCAGATGCATTGAGGGTTTAGAAAGGTCTGGGAGTGGATCAGGCTTCATCCTTACAAGAGTAAAAGTCCACTCCAGGTAACAGAACTGGTGTGAAAAATTTATAAAGGAGAAAGCTTCCAGGGGGTCCCCTGGCAGCAACCTGGAGGTTGTGATGTGACTGATGGAAAATATAAGTGTTTCTGAGCAAAGGCCATGGACCATGAAAGGCTTTGTAGGGGAAATGGACCCTCTTAATTAAGTTCTGTGGGTTTTTGCATTGCTAGGGGGGAGAACTGCTGGACTGTCAGGAGAAGACATACAACCTGCTCCTCTTTATTCCTTCTTTGTGCCCAGGTGTACTTCAGCACCTCCCTGTCAGCACTTTCTGCCAAGGCACAGATTGAAATTTTAGTAAAATCATTGAAAGAGTTTTGAAATTTTATTTATTTTTAAATCAAACATTTAAAAAGCAGGTATCTGTGGATGTAGAGCCAGTTATTCATATAGTATTAGTATTACCATAACTTGTTTAAATTTAATTTGAATATAAATGATCTGCATTTACAACACTTGCTTGGGGAATAATTTCAGCCTTCTTTTAGTCCTTTACCTTTAAATTATTGACTGTCTGCTCAGCCCTCAAGTAAAGGAATAAGGCTGTTAAAGAAGTGCATTTGCATACCAATGGTCTGAGACCACATCAAACCCAGCTCATTAGATTATTTTGAAGTTTTGTCTGATTTTATATTTGTTGCACCAAGCTTTGAGGGAGCCCTGGGCTTCAGCATGCTCCGGGGGAAGGCTCTCCACACTCCAAGACCAGCTTGGGGTCAGGTGGCAGCACGTGCAGGAGATCTTTGCAATATAATACGTCAAAGTATCATCTCGTGGCCCTGGGGAAGGAGAAGGGGATCAATGCGGGCAAAGCGGTGCCTTTTCAATTCCTTGTCAACACATTGTCAGCTCTTCCTTGTGCTGGGTGTTTTCTGTTAATGACAAAGGGGAAGGGAGCTGGTGAGAGATTGGTTTCTCAGGTTTAAGCCTTGAGTGAGGTGAGTCACAGAAACGGGACTTTTCATTTCCACGATGCTTCATTTCTTAGGGTAAATAATCAGCACTTCTGGTGAAATTCCAAAGAGGTCTCAGATTAGTTATAGTCTCAGCTGGCAAACCAATTACTCTAGAGTTTGAATGCTCTTTCACATGGTGACACGTGCTAAATTGGGTTCAGAGAGCTCCGTGTGGACAAAGAGCCTCGTGGTTTTATTATTCTATATCAGAGCGTTCACGTGTGTTCAAACAAAGAGGGGAGGATAGAAAAAAAAACCATTTCCCTCCAAACACCCTCCTCCACTTCCAAGTGACATCAGACAGCACAGAAGGAGATGCAGGGAGAAGAAGAGATTTGAGATGAGTTTTGCTCACCGCTGCAGGGCACAGGATGGAAATCCGAACGGCTCCCTTTGATTAATGTATGCCCAAGGTCACCCGTGACTGTAACAGTCAATAGCAATCAGATTAGTGTAATGTATTATTCAGTGTTTATGATGGTGAATTTGTATAGTGCCCGTGAGGAAGCTTTGATCCCCTTGAAATGTTTCTTGAATGGCATTTGGGATTGCCAGGGAGCCCAGGCAGCTGTGCAGCATCCCCAGCTCACGTTCCTCCTGTCAGCAATGCATAATCACCCACCTCTGCTGCTCCTGCCTGGACACACACACACTTGGATTTAATTGTTCTGCAATTGGTTAGCAGCCTGGCCTTTTTTTTTTTTTTTTTTTTTTTTTTTGCCCCCAGGTGTTGTAATGTGGAAAATAATAAAAAGTAATAGTTTTAATTGGAGGTCCTAAGTGCTTTACAAATACTGCTTCATTAGGCTTTGCTGTAAATTGGTGATAGCTTTATCTATATGCAGGCTTGGCCCAGGGATGAGCATGCAGTGCCCTGTAGGATGCAGGACATATCACACTCTGTGTGATGGGTAGATAATAGTGCATAATTTATACTTTATTTTACAATCTCGCTCTATAGAGCTTTAAAGTCATTTCCAGATCCTTTCATAGTTTGAAAGGATTTTTCCAAACAATCTACAAATGATTTCTGGGTTGTTTTGTTTTGGTTTTTTTCTCAGTTCTTTGCAGAAAGAGCAAGGGACTAAGGAGCATTTATTCACTGATAGGACAATTATTTGAAAATGAACAATACTACACAACAGAGACCTTTTAGACATCATTCTGTACTGGAACTTTTAAATTTGGAAAAAAAAATCTTCTAAATGAGCATTTTGTTGGGGAGTGGGATGTCAGGTTCCTTCTGTGTTTAGTTTTATTGCACACAGTCACATGACTGAACCAAATTCAGGCTAATGATTCCCAGTGGATAAGGGGGCCTGCACAAATCCCAGGGGACAGGAGGGATGTAAAAGGGAGAGTGGGTGTTATCTCTTACTGAAAGGAACCTGCTGGGTGAGTTGCTTTATTAAAATTGGTGATACAGACATGTCAAACTCCCCAAGTATTTGGTCACTTTGCACTACAGTAAATAATTTTGTACAGAAACTCTTACAGAAAACTATGTCGCCCTAATTCCTTGAAGGTAAGTCATCCCTCATGGATTGAGCAGTATCTGGAAAGCTTTAGCTGTCCTCAGGGACTTCTATTCTGTCCAATCTGGCTCAGAATCACCATTAATGACCTGGAAAAGCAGGTAAAAGTCACATTAATTAAATTCCCAGCTGATACCTAAACTGGAAGGCACACCAAGCAACAATGGGAAAACCATTCTGGAAAAAATATATATGGACCATGAGAGAGAAGAAATGAAGCAAGATAACATGAGATGAAATCAAAGGATGGACGGGTTGGGAGGTGGTATTGATTGTTGTTGGTAGGTGGGACACACCCAGCAGGGAGAGGCAATATGGAAAGACAGAAATACCTGATATTTTAGAACATATTTATGGCAATGCAGCAGGGCTTCAAGTAAATAGTTGGAGCTGAAAGAGGGAGAAAGGATGTGAATATTGGCCATAAACCAGCAGCTGAACACATGCAGAAAATTGCATTCAGTTATGACCACTTCAACACCAGGGAGAAGCTCACAAATGCAAAGCAATTAAGAAGGAGTGGCAGAGAGTTATCTGATAAATAAAAGCTGTATTATGGCAGTTTTGCTGAGCTAAAATTTGAATGGAGGAGGGAGAACTATAGTGAGCATCAACAAGTATTTAAGATGTAGATAGAAGCATTAACATGTAGATAGAAAAAGAGGCAGGGATTCCTGGTGGCAGCAGGAAAGTGCTCACCAGGGAGGATAGAAAAATATTGGCTGAACATCAGCATCAGTTTCCTATTATCCGAGCAATTAGTCCTGTGGAATGAGCTCTCAAGAAAAGTGCTGAGTGGTTTTAAACTGGTGCAGGCTGAGAACTGGGAAACAAACCACACAGCAGAAAACATCTCCTTCCACTGGCACAGGGATCCAAAACATCCTTCTTTTCTGAAAGTTTTGTTTATAGCTCTTGACGGTGGAGTCATCCTGACGTTCAATATTGTGACTGTTAGGAGGACTTTCTGTTTACCACTTCTATTTTTACACACAGGTGGCCAGCAGTTAATAAGGAAACAGCCTCCCAGAGAGGATGAAGGACCTCTCTTATTCATCCCTTGTAAAAAATTGTGAGCAGAAGACGACTCCACCAACTTTCATCAAACTCTTTGAAGCTCTGAGTTGGGGGTAAACTTTCTGCAACTCCCTGCTGTCCCTCTGCCCTCATGTGTGGCTCAGGCACCCTTGTTTCTCATGGAAAGCTGTAGGAGAGAGCAAGACATATTTCCCCTGACTTTTGTTAGCCTTTGGTTGAAACGACATAAAAGGGGCACCTACTTTCAATGCAGGGCAAAACTATGGCCTGAGATATTCCTTTGTGAACAGGGAGAAATCAGGCAAGTGGAGCCTTTGGGTTTCTCTCACTCTCCTTTTTTGTTCCTTCCCAGGAATTCTGAAAAACTGAGCACTTAAAGCAAACCCTGTGTGCCATTTCTGCAGGAGGAGACATGGGGACTTCAAACAGTGATATGTATTTGTGTGGAAAGAGTCAGCTATGAATGAATGCAACACCCACTTCCACAGCTCCAGGAGAGAAAAGAGTGGTTATACATAGGAATGGCTTTCCTATAGTCTAGGACAGAACAGAGACAGATAATAAGCTCTTGAAGCTCATGCAAATTTGCTTCTATTTGAATTTATGCTCCTTTGAAGCCAGCCCAGCTCTGAGCAGTGGGTTGGACCAGATAACCTCTAAAGGCTCTTCCAACCTGAATTATTCTGCTCCTGTGATCATAATTCTGCACTTTTATTTTGCAAAGACATGTGTGGTTGTCCAAGGGAGACCAGGACTGCTCCCAAACCATGTCCTGATGACTGTCTTGTACTGAGGGAAAGGACCAAGCTGCTCCTGGGACTTCCAGACATTTTTAGGAAACTCATTATGTTCTGGATAAACCCACAGCATTTGGCTCTTGCCAGTGCAAATGGTTGGGGTTGGATCATAAGGAGTATTTGGCCTTCCAGAACTGCACCAAACTATGAGTTTTACACACGTTCTTCACAAGAGCATTAAAAAATGAGTGCTAAGGTCTGCCCTGCTCATGCAAGGACCAGACTTCCCAGCAGGAATCCTGAACCAACATGTGGATCAGGACGCTGAACCACAGCCTGGTGCCTTCAACCACCCACAAACCACAGAACACATGGAACTACCTTGCAGAGGGCAGGGTGTACCACCAGCCTCTGCCCTTCCTCTCCTTCCCCACCATCCTCCACCCCATCTGCCATTCTGTGTCACGTTCTGTCACCATCCAGGGCTGCTCCCTCCCCCCTGGAGTGGACACACAGCCCCGTGGCCTCAGGCTGGTGCTGGGCTCGGTGTCAGTGGGCAGGCAGCAGGTAGGAGTGCTCCTGCAATCATATTATTGCTTACACAATGATTGTACTGCACTGCAGGATAAAAAGGTTCTTTCATACACAGCACAGGAGCCAACCTCAATCCCTATTGTACCTTCTCGCTCACTTTATTAAGTTTACTTCATTTCTGCTCTGCCTCTGTACCTCTGTGCCCTCTGCTGTGTGTACCAAATCTTATTGACATTTTAATATTAAATTATTATGACAAGAAGATATTCCACTTGCTAAGTAATTTGTTTTATTCGGAGGAAAATTGGAAGCTGCAGAAAAACCATTATGAAAGATTAAGACAATGGAGTGGTACTGACTGATACAATATAAATTATTATTTTGTCGCAGCACACCCAAAACCTCCACTAAAATTTTAAGCAATAAAGCCAACAAGTTAGAAAATTAAATTTGGGGGATGAAAAGAATATTATGCACAAAGGAAAAAAAAATAACATCAGACAGACATTACAGAAAAACACATCCCAGAGAAATCTGCAGGAACCAAAGGGGAATCAGTAGATGAGCTCCTGGTCCCAACTGGGCTCGTTCAGGGTGGGTTTGATGACATTGTCATTGGCTTTGTGACACAATTAATTGTCATAAAAACTCATTAATAAAGATGAAGAATTTCTCTGAGTGATTGTTGAGAGTTGTTTCTTTATTCTGTCATCTCACCTTCTCCTTGTGAAGGCCTGAGCATCAGCCCTCGTGGAGGAAGAGCAGTTCCTGTCCCTTATTTCCCTCTGCTTGCCATCTCCAAAAGCTCTTAGGATGCTCTGAGAGCAAAAATAAACTTCTGCAACCTGCCTTGGGACAATGAAACCTCAAAACTGAAGAGGAGGTGACTTCAAAACTGGCCTGTCTGGGGAGTGCAGCACATGCCTTTGCTGTTCCTGTGGTCCCTCCTCAGCCAGGGAAGCAGCTGGCAGGGGTGATGCTCTTGGCTGTAATCACAGCTCCTGATTTTTGGAAATGCCTTCTTGCTTCTAGGGCAGACTCTGGGGAAAAAAAGGAACTAATTTCCTATCTGGGAAACAAGGAGCCAGTGAACATGGCTGCTAAAGAGAGGATCATTCTACTTGCAGCCTGTGGTTCTGGAGGGCCACAGCCAGCGTTGCAGCTGGGATGTCACTGAAGACATGCCACCTCTTGGGTAAAGAGCAATTAGCCAAAATACTGCTCCCAACAGGCAATTAACCTAGGAAGCAGTAGAACCATAATTTAAACAAAGGTAACTCATTCTTTGGTATCACATTTTCAACAGTGAGGTTGCTGTTGGCTTTCTGGGTAGCGACAGGGGTCAGTGTCACTCCTGATGTGGGTGCTCAGCTTCCTTTGTCCCAACAACCTCAATAACACACAGAAGGAGCAGCTATTTAACACCACTGCATTAAACACTGTGCACTGCAGATGCACTCAGGAATGACCTGCCAGGATTCTTTCCATCTGTCTGTGGTCTGAGTTGGATAAAACTAGAAAATGCCTCCGACCTTGCACAGAAGGCAAGGATCCACATCTTCCCGGTCCAACTCTGGTCAAGGAAGCTTAAATGCTGTAAGTTTTAAGTGGAGGAAGCTGGGGAGAGACAAACAATCCAATCAGGCTTGTACTGGAAATCAGAATAAGCTGCAAGGCTCATCCCTGTGTGGATATCACTGTCCCACACAGGCTTGGGGTGTTCACCTCCAGAGAAACCTGTGGGTCACCTGCACATACCTGCTCAAATAATGTCCTACAAAAAGCTTTCCCAGAAGGCACAAGTTAAGGCACATGCATCTTTGTGAACCTAATAGCTCATGGGGAGCTCAAAACGCCCATGTGGATGCAGTCTGTTCAAGGAGTGTGTGTTGATGCAGGTGCACCTGGTTCTTGAATGCAGGGGTTTATTTTTTGAGGTGATTGCTGCAGGTATGTGACTACAGGTCAGGGTCTAAGCAGCTTTATCCTCTCCTAGCTGAAATTGTTCATAATCTCACTCTGGAATAGAAATGAGCCCTCAGGGCTAACACTCACTATCCACAAGGTTTGTTTATTCAGAACTTCTGGAAACACTCCTGCTGCAAATCTAAGAAAGGTGGGGCTCTTCAGACTTTTTGGGAGTCTGGAATGTCACATTTCAGGGGTGAGTTAGGACTTTACTTTTTAGGAAGTGAAGAATAACTGCTGCTAAGAAAGTAATCAAGTGTTTAACTAGGAAACAGGAGCTGCTGCCAAACTGGGGTTGTGACCAGTACCTTGTCCTTCCCTGTGAGGGTGGGGAGGCCCTGGCACAGGTTGCCCAGAGAAGCTGTGGCTGCCCCTGGATCCCTGGAAGTGTCCAAGGCCAGGTTGGACTGGGCTTGGAGCAACCTGGGCTAGTGGAAGGTGTCCCTGCCCATGGCAGAGGGGATGGAACAAGATGATTTTTAAGGTCCCTTTCAAAACATTCTATGATTTTATGATTCTTTAGGCAGCTCTTCACAATTTGTGGTGCAAGATTTTAACTTGAATTATGCTGAGAGCCCAAAAGGAGGCTGCAGAAGGGGGGCTCTCAATCCCTGGAGTGATCCCCATGCCTGAGAGCAGCAGCTGGTGTTACCTTCCTCTAGGGAAGAACTAGCCAACATCTGCCTTCCAAGAACACTGTTGCACCAGGGGTAACATAACATTTTCACAATGAGTCAATTTATCATTTTATCCTTCTTTTCTCTGGTCAGCCTTGAGTGTTGTCCCTCCCTTCACTGTTAAAGGCAGAAGGAGAAAAGGTATTAATTTGTGATTTGTTGGGAAATATAAATTACAGAAGCTGTAAAACAGGGGAATAATCTGGTCCATGGGCTCTTGCCTTAGCCTGCTGTATGTGATCCCAGTACCTGAGCATGTGAAGATTTGACTGACATTTAAAAAATATTCATTAACCAACGGGAAAGTTGCTGTATTTCTTGAAGATCTTTAAAAAATTCCTATTATAAGGACATCTCTGCATTTTCCTGTGCTAGATGGGGATCCCAAGGCACTTAACAGATGGAATTAGATCACAGTCTCTTTTTAATCTTGGGATGATGACCTCAATTGCAAAGGTATTGCTTCTCATCTTGTCCTACCACTGATCTGGCTCCTCCCAGCACTTCACACTTGGTGCTCAACGGTACTGAATATAAGTTGAATAGAAAACAGACAATGAAAAGCATTAGTTCCTTTTTTAAGGCTCACAGGAACACCATAACTGCCTATAGGAGACAGCCAGGGAATTCTGGAGTCACTGTGTTCATAAAGCATTGTTATCATATTCAAGTTCTAACTTTTGTGGGTCTATGACAATCAAGTTTTGAAGATGAAAGATTGGCCTGTAGAATTTACATTATAGAACAGACATTAAATATTAATCTTTGGGCACCAGAGAGATTTCAGATTAAAATTTATGATCCAGAAGCATAATCCCCTCCCTTCGCATAAAAGCACCGATTTCGTCTGTAAATGCGACCGTGTTTGAGCAGAGGAAACAACCCAGGTGGAGAGGCAACAGCTTCACGTGAAAACAGGGATTTTTAGGGAAGAACCAGAGCGAGTGTGGCCATGGCACGGCCACGGGAGGGCAGCAAGGAAACACCATCATCATCATCATCTCCTGCTTGGCTCCTCACTGGGACTCCCGGCTCTCCAGACCCCCCGGTCCAGGGCTGGGACTGTCCCCGTGTGGGGACAGCAGGCTGGGGAGCAGGGAGGGACTCAGCGGAGCTGGCTCTGCTCTTTAGGTGCTCTGAGACGCTTAAAGAAGCCAAAAGGGCTGTATAAGTAGATGATTTCTTGGCTGAGTTTGCAAAGTGGAGCAATCATCTGGGGTGAAACTGTAATTAAAGGTGTGCTGATGTTCCCTGTGAATGAGAGTAGAGAAAAAAAAAACCCACCACTTCGGGCTGAAAGATTAATTTAAGTGCCAAGTTTCCCTTCATATTTTGAAATAAAATTGAAATTAGTCTGGAGATTAAATGTCACTTTGAGTTCGTGTTAAAAAAGCACTAAACTTGCCACTACTGATGTCTAACCGTTTTCAGACTGGTTTGCCTTGCTTTTGGTTTAGTTTTATTATTTACGGCCATTTTTCCAAGGTAAAACCCGAATTCACGGAATGTTTCAAGGCATCCGTAAAGTTTCCATGCACGAGGAGCACGACAGCACCTGTAAGCACCAACCACCAGCCCAGCCCTTGCTGGGATCTCTCTCCAAGCCTTGCCCGGGTCAGTCCCTGCCCATGGTACGACTGTCCCCCGTCCCACGGGCTGTGGGTCCCCTCCTGTGGCAGATAACGCTATGGAAACCCTATTTCCACGTCCCGGGCAGTGTCAAACAGACTCTTCCAGTCAACAGCGCCGAGGAGAAATGAAACAGGATAAAAGGTTTCAAGAAGTGAGGTGCTCTGGGCAGACAGCAATTAGGCACGAGGGCTGAGTGAGGAGCAGATGTTTCATAGGGCTCCAGTGTAACTGAAACCATGGGCTATATTAATATTTTTTTTCATTTTATATCGATCTCGAAAGCTTCCACCTAGCAAAAGAAAGAAAAAAAAATTGACACTGCAGACCGAACAATACACTGAGCCTTATCTTAATTGAACATTAGGAGCTGTTCCTGTGGCCAGCGGGGGGGGGTGGTTTTGCTGGTTCAGCATTCAGGAGGGTGTCTTCCAATTACTGCCATTAGCACTGTACTTAAGGGAAACGTTTTATCCTTTTCCAGGGAGCCCGAGCACCTGGAGGTGTCACTGTGGATGAGCCAGGGTGCAGACCTGCAATTTGTTACCTCCTCTCTTCTAAGTGCTGTTGTACCTGCTTTTAACCTCCCGTAAATGTGATGTAGCTCACCTTTTTTTTTTGTTTAATTGTTGAGAATGATGTCTGAAATCACTTCAGAGAAAAACACAGGATTAGAAATTCTTCCCTGTGAGGGTGGGGAGGCCCTGGCACAGGTTGCCCAGAGAAGCTGTGGCTGCCCCATCCCTGGAAGTGTTCAAGACCAGGTTGGACGGGGCTTGGAGCAACCTGGGCTAGTGGAAGGTGTCCCTGCCCATGGCAGGGTGGGACAAGATGAGCTTTAAGGTCCCTTCCAACCCAAATATTCTGTGATTCTATGTGTGCAGGCAGACTCTTAAGTTACTACAGAGAAGACAGCAAGGTGTAAATTCACATCCTGGGGTAAATTCACATTCCATTGTAAACTGGAATAACTTCCCACCCCTAACCCTTCCCATCCTTCACCTCCAGTGCTGCAGACTGGGAGCTGCTGTGGTGACTGGACTACTGAGAACCAGCAGGTCCAAGAGTGATTTTTTTTGTAGGCAATTTCTGCCTATTCACATGCAGGAGTTTTGCTGGTTTATTGATTTATCCATTTCTTCCACCCAGATTTCATTCCAAAACCAGAAATCCAGTTTGTCACATTATAATTTTCCCTTTGGAAATGATTTGAGACCAGAGCACTACAAAAGTATATATCGGCTGCAGTGTTATAAAATCATGGAATGATCTGGGTTTGAAGGGACCTTAAAGCTCATCTCCTTCCACCCCCTGCCATGGGCAGGGACACCTTCCACTAGACCAGGTTGCTCAATGCCTCGTTCAGCCTGGACTTGAACACTGCCATGGAAACATCTATTTTAAAAGAAGTGTTTTTTCACCATCCAAAGCTCAGGGAGACGATTTTTCATTCATCCACTCCCTTTCCTGCTGGGTGGAAGTGCTGTGATACTGGAGATGTCTCACATTATGCACAGACTTGAAGAAAGCAGATATTTTCCTGGTAACTTCACTCCTTTTCAGGGTTTTGGGGATATTCCAGTGTATAGTAACTCTCCCCAGATTTGTTTTCAGAATGCAGGCTGCTCCAGATGAAGTTTGGAGCCTGCTGTATGGAATTCCTGCTGCCAGGTTACGCCTGCAGAGATTTTGTTTGTCGTGTGGTTCCTTTACCAAAATACCAAAGGCTGTGTTTTTCTCACTTCTCTCCTGAAGGCATCACAAAGTGAGAGATGATTGTCACTTTGCATAGCTGATTGCCATCCAGGGTGATTGCTCAAGCTTTCTGGAGAGCTTTGCCACTCATCGCTGCCTGGGAAAAAGGGTGACACGTTTCGGATGAAGGTTGCACATGACAGGGGAGATGAGGCTCCCATGATCCTTCCAGGAAGGACATGAGGATGTAGGAAGCAAAAATACTTCTTTTTTTAGTGTTTGGGGGGAGTGTTTTGTAGGTTTCTACACCAAGGAGGAATGGGCAGTGCAGGCCTTGGCTGGCAGGAGAGATCACAGGGGAGGGAGAGCTTTTCTCTGTCAAATGTTCTAAGGACAGTTGCCAAACTGATGCTAATTATGTAGTGTTCACCTACCACCAGGGCCAAAAGTGATCCAAGGAGACTTTTTATCCTGTTGTTCAGCTTTAATTGTCTGTGCCTGGCTGAAATTTGCCTTTGGAAGTCTCTCCATACTTCCAACATCTTGGAAACGGAGCCTTTTCAGGGAAGAAGCCTGATAATATATCTTTGTTTCCCCAGCCAGAACTTTGCTTAACAAACAGAAATGATTAAACTCCAAGTTCCAAGTAATTAAGATCAGTCGAGATGTGGAAGCTCTTCCAACACTAAGTTTTGTGTGTCTTTTTGCATTTCTACAAATTCCCTCTGTTTTCTCTCCAGACTTTAAAAATTTAAACATTCAGGTTCCCTATTTCCCCTTAATGCTCCGTGTTTGAGCTATCAATAAGTTTGAAGCAGGTTTTCCAAGGAAGTGTGTCCAACAATATAAATATATATAATTTTATTCATTTAAAAAAAAATGGGCTGAGTTCTTTAAGGAAAAGGAATGGAAACAACCAATCCTGTGTTTCCAACACAGTTTGACATGGCCCATGTTTATGGAGTATAGGTCAGGTCTTGAGTCCCTTTACAATATTTCTGGATCTGCTTTTAGTTTTCTTTTACAGCTGAAAACACGTGGCAGGAAAAAACAGGAAACTCTTGCACTTGGAGTTTGTAAGGACCTATTCCTGTCAGGAATGGATGTACTCTGCCTTGCCTTCCATTTACAGCATTCTTCACGCTTGCAAAGAGCTGCACAAATCCCTCCAAGTTCTCTTCCTTATTTCCAGATAATTTTCACTCTGCTGGAACTTTTCTGCGGCTCCTGTTCTCCATTTGGGATATTTTCTTTAATTTCTCCTCACGCCTGGCAGTGTGCAGGATTCAATAACCTCTCGGGGTCCCAAACACTCCAAACTTATTGTCTGTATGCACTGTCACACTTGCAACTGCTTCTGTTTAAATGAGCATGAATTTCTTCCACGTCATGCTCCAAATCCCCATTTCTGAGAACCCTTTCTTAGTTACAGTCCCCAGTGCTGTAGTTATTGCCTCTAATAATTGTCTTTCTCCATTTTTATGCTGGTGAGCTCTTCTTAAGGGTCTCCTGGGGGAACAAAAAGCCATAAAATTCTTTAGTCTCAGGGTCATTTCAGATCAGGTAGAAATTTTGCAGGCACCAGTTTGGTGCCTTATCCCTCCATCCAGACAGGTTCACTGAGGCAATGGGAGCAGCTCAATCTATCCTGCATAAATCAGCTGAAGTGTGTGTGGCACTTCCAGAAGGAGCTGGGCAGAGGGTGTTGGCCATGGGGTGGCAAAACTGCCAAAGTTCCATTGCCTTAATCCCCTTCTGGGCTGCCTTGGTGCAGGTGAGCTGCAGGTATGGCCTGAGCAGCTCCCCTGGGCTTGCTGTGATTTCCAGATGGCTGGAATACATAACAGGCAATGGGAAGTGCTGGGCAACACCTGACTGCTCTGGATGAGGGCTTGGGGCACAGATCCTTTGTGACTTCTCCCTGCTGCAGCTTCCAGAGAGGAGCAGTTTGGCTGCATTCCCTGCAGCCTCTCCCTGGAGCTGCATCGCTCTGCAGGAGCAAACACAGGGAACTGCTGGGAATGCAGCTGTGCCAATCACAGGATCATGGAATGTGCTGAGTTGGAAGGGACCCACAAGGATCATTGAGGCCAACCCTTAACCCTGCACAGGACCATCCCCAAGAGTCACCTTGAGGGCATCATCCAAACGCTCCTGGAGCTCTGGCAGCCCCAGGGTCGAGCCCACTGCCCTGGGGAGCCCGTTCAGTGCCAATCACCCTCTGGGGGAAGAACCTTTTCCTGAAATCCAACCTAAACCCTCCATGACACAACTTCAGGCCATTCCCTTGGGATCCTGTCACCACAGAGAAGAGATCATTGATCAGATTTGAAATCCTGGGATGAAACTCAGCTTATTCACACCACAACTTCCATAGCTGTGCACTGGGAGTGAGCAGCACACAGGGTTGGTGAATCCACGTAGAGACCAGGAGGGAGCAGAGAGATTCACAGAATCACAGAATGGTTTGGGTTGGAAGGAACCTTAAAGATCAGCTTGTTCTAACCTCCTGCTGTGGGCAGGGACACCTCCCACTTTCCCAGGTTGCTCCAAGCCCCGTCCAGCCTGGCCTTGGATCCTTCCAGGGATGGAGACACACTGTTCATCCCATTCCAGCTGCCTTCTTTGTGCCTTAAAAAAGCTTCATCCCTGGCAATTGCTTCCTCCTCTGAATCCTCACAAAGCCCTGGTTCCACAGGCTGTTTTATCCAGCAGAGCTGTAGAGCCAGACAGTTTCTTGCCTTGCTCTGCATGGGCTTGGGAGTAATAGAATGAGTCATCAGCTGGGAGCTTAAAATTACGATGTGTGCCACTGCTTCTGAAAACCTAAAGAGATTAATATTAAAAAAACACAGATCTAGTTGACTCGGTGGTGTAATGAAGAGGTATTATACACACCAGGCACCTGTGTGAAGGAATACCTGTAACAATCTATTACCATTTGAATGCAGGGAGATTAAATGCACCCCAGAAACCAAACACAGGGGAATTTATACCCTGTTTACTTCAGGACTGCACTGTGAGAGAAAAGAAGCAGCAAGGAGAAATGGTAAAAAAAACCCAAAAAATATTTAAAAGGATGTTTTGTGTCTCCTTTCTGCTCTCAACACTAGGTATTTTTGTGGAAAGACGAAATGCAGATGCCAGTAAGACTTAGGTCCACTGTCTTCCTTGCATATGCAAAGACTGGTTCTAAAGAGTTTTAGTGGAAATGCTCCCAAAAGAACTTCCAGAATCCTTATATGTGTCACTTACAGTCATGTTTTGTTAGAAACAGCACTCAGAAGAAGGTATTTCTGTAATAAATGGCTGCCAAACTCCAAGAAACTAATATTTCACACACAATGTCATCTTACCACACACTTTCAAGCAAGTACTTCCCTTGCATTTTCTGTGCCATCATTACTGATAAATAAAATAACATTACTTTTATCTGGTGCCTCTGTGAAGTGCTGCACATGTTATTTGTGCAAGGAGAATGCCAATGACTCATTCTTTTTCCCTTTACTTACACAAGAATAAAGCACAATTTCTCAGTAGAGGCAGCATCAGATCTCCAAAATCTACATGGGGAAAGCAAGATTATTTTTCTATTTTTTTCCACTTGAAACCTAGCAGTGCTGAGTTCTCTGACACCAGAGCAACAAAGCTTTTGGAGTAAGGGGTCACTGACCTAAAGAAGTGCTGCCAAGTCATGAGGTGCCCTGCAGACCCCACACAGTCCCAATACAACCTGATGTACTGATGGGTAACAAAACAGGTTTTATTGGTGGTCCTTTAGTGCTGCTTTTGTTGGTGATATGCCTGACCCAGCAGAAGGTATTCCAAAGTAAGCTCTTTATATTTTCTTGTGTTTGGCCCATTTGATGCCCCTCTGACTGTCAGGTTATGGATGGATGGTCTTTGGAGCAGAAAAACTAGATCATGTTGCCACATCCCTCTCTTTGCTTTTCTTAAAAACTATGGATGTCAATCCAAGCTGAACTCTGGCACTAGATGAGGCATAATCTTGGGATCAGAGCCATGTTCGCATTTCTTTACCCTTTCTATACTTAGATTTTCTTTTATACCCCCTCTTGTCCTCAGTTCTCTCTGTACAGCAGAGTTTTATTAGGATATCCCCAAGCTATCCTGCAGAATTAGATTTGTTGCTTTATTTTCATTGAGAAAGATGGGTGGGTGAGGAGGGAGGATGTTGATTTTTTCTGCATTAAAGCCAGCAAAGAAGAGAAGAAAGGATCTGAAACCTAAGAAAATTGCACTACTAATCATATTTTCGTAAGCTGTCCTCTGTAGCATTACAGTCACAGAGTATATTTATAATTTGGTTTATATGAGCAACAGTTTAAGTTAAGGGAAATTGGTTTCCTTTTCAAAATGTCATGTTTCTCATTTCCTTGCAGAATCTTGAGCTTCTTCGAGCCCATATCAGACTTTAAATCATTCAAAACCACACTCCGTAATTAAAACGCTGTAAATCCTCATTAATCAATTTAGCAGGTTTGATTTGTTCTAAAACACATTAAAATAGAGCTGAAAGCTTACTGAAAATTCCAGGTGACACACACACAGGTGCAAAGCAAAGGGAAGATAAATCCACCCCGGGAAGGCTGCACAGGGCTGGGCTTGGACTTGAGAAACACGATTTCTTCTGAGCGCAGAGTCCATGAGTTTGGGCTCCCCAAACAGGAATGAGCCAACTCTCTGCTCAGGTTCTTGTGCTCTGATGGCTTTTTAATTTGTTGCTGCTTTGGCTTTGGCTTCTGCTCCTGTAGCACAGTCATTTTTCTGCACTGAAGGCACAGTGGATCTATTTGCCTCCAGACCCTCCTTACCTGTGCCGGTGGAGTATCAGGGTCGTAAACTGTCCCCAGCTACTCACATTCCACACTCACACAAAAGACATAAATTAGACATAAGTATCTCTGGGTTTCATATCTTGCTTCAGCAGCAGTTCCATTCCCTGGTTTGCATTTTTGTGTGCTCTGTCACTGACCAATCTGTGTCTTGGGCTAAAGGCTTCAATTTTCACCTTTGTGGGTTTTATTTTGCTTTGGAATTCACTTCCTCTTTCCTAGAATATTTAATGTTCTCTATAGCACCCACAACATCCAAGCTCTCTCTTGGCTCCTCAAACTCCCCTCTGGACCATATTTTATCCCATATTCCCATCAAGATCTATATCTTTTTGGGTGAGGGCTCTAAGATGCCTCGTTGGGGTGGAAAGGGATTCAGTTCTGCCACAGTTCGCAGACATGAAATAGATATTTGGGACATTTCTCACCATGAGGGTTAGAAACAAAATCACTGATTAATACAAGAATCTTGAACAGTCTTGTGGCATTTGGTCTGGGGTTTGGACTTGTCCCGTTAGTAATTATAAGAATGTGATAAAATCACTGCATATGAAAAGACAGGGAGATAAAATCTGTTGATTCATGGATCAGAAATTCTGAGCTTCACAATGCAGTGTTGGTCAGCTGTGCCTTCCTTAAACCTGCTTTATGTAGCATGAAAATAGGTGGGTTTGTAGTGTTACAAAAGTCCATGATAAGGCTATATCCAGCTAGTGGTAATGGTATTTAGATTTATTCAACCTGAGTAGCTGCCTTCAGGTCCCCACAAGTGATAGAATAAGGGAAAAGAAATTAAAATTAAACCACAGAAAAGTTACATTGAAAAGAACTGACCCCTGGGCCCCAAGAACACCTCTGCTCACTGCAATCCTGGTTGCAGAGGCAGGTACAGCAACAAACTGGTTGTACAAGAAACAGCGAACAAAGGTGCCACCCTAGAGGGAACAACATTAATATTTCAAAAAGAATATCTCCAGAAAAAATTATATAGGGCCTTTTTTTTTGTTCAGACTTTTCAAGCCTGTTGTTAGGTCAGGTAAAGCCAAACCCAGTAATTACACCTTATGAAAAGATTTAATGCTTTTTTTTTTTTTTTTAGAAATTTACCTTCAAGAAAACGTGGCAAGGGAAAAGCAGGTTGTTGAGGATGAGGACCATTAATGCAACACTTTATGAAAAAGAAAAATGAAGTTTTCTTGGAAAGGCAGGGAGATCAGGATCCTTATATGTTTCTATTAAATAGTGATAAAGCCCTGTTCTCCCAGGTTGTGGGACATTGGCAGACTCCCTGCATACAGATTTCTCTCTCCCTGCCAGCACCAGGCTGGATGAAAGCCCAGCAGTGCATTCTGTTAAGGAGCTTATTCATACAATTAAGTTTAATTGTCAGCAGTTTTGATACTTCAGACTAAAATGAAACCTGGCTCCGTTTCTGCAGCTTAGATTCACCTGCAGCCTGGGAGAATTCTGATGCTATTAAAATTAGAGCCTTGGATTGCTAAAATACCAGCCAGTTGCAAGGATAAATTCTGCATAAACAGGTTGTTTCCTCCCAGGTCTGGGGACTGAGCAGCAGGTCCTCACTAGAGTCTATTTATTTTTCTCAAACGATGGTTTCTCAAATTCTGGAGCAGAGTGATGCTCATGTTGGCTGTGGGGGCCTTGGTCCTTCCACAGCTCTGTGGGCTTCAGGACAGGTTTTTGAAAGAAAGATGTACCCACCATATTTCATATTTACATTAGGCTGAAGTATGTGGCATTTTGCAATTATCACCAGACTCATATACAATGTGTTAATGAGTTTTAACCTTAGTGTTGTCCTCAGTGTTAGAACAGAAAATTTGAGGCATACTCTACTTTTGCTGTTGTTTTCTCTGACTCTTAACCTTCATGGTCTGTGACTTGAGAATTCCTGTGCTTTGCTTCTCTTTCATCCCTGGAAGTGTCCAAGGTCAGGTTGGACAGGCCTTGTAGCACCCTGAGCTAGTGGAAGGTGTCCCTGCCCATGGCAGGGGGTGGGACAAGATGATTTTTTAAGGTCCCTTCCAACTTAAACCATTCTAGGATTCTGTGTTTCTGTGATTCATTTTAAATCAGGATCACAACAAATCAACATCTGCAGTCCTTCAATATCAATTTTTGTTTTAGGAATCTCAGTGCTTGTACACATTCTCAGCTGCCTGGAATGAGGATTTTACATGATTAAGAACAGTCCTGGCTCCAACTCCACAAAAGGTGGGTCTGGAGACATCATCTAAGCTTTCCTTTTGTGCCAGCATCAGGGTGGGGACCTGGGAATTCATCATCTGTCTTGGTCTGTGTCTTACCACGAGGTTATGACCCTGACTGGACTCTTTGGCCTGGAGGAGAAGAGCTGAGAGAGATGTTCTTTGGATGAAAAGGACACAAATTCTTAATTTATTATTTTGGCTGTGTACATGAGTGCCCAGCCCCAGACTGGAGACGTGGATGGCAAGAGGCACAGAACTGTGGCAGAAGGTTTGCCAGTCTCATGAGGTACTCTCACAAAAACCAGGAGTATTTTGGTCCAATTTCCACCCTGAGTCTGTGAAATGGAGGGTTTGAACCTGAATTTCCATAATATTGGACGAGCCCTTTAACACCTATTATATGAGACCAGAAGAGTTGCATCCTGTTTCCCCTACTGCCCTGTAATTGGTGGCAGAGTCCTTTCCTAGATACTCCATTTCACTTTTTAAAGTACCCAAAATTGAAGTAACATGTTTTGTTTTGTTTAATTTAAACCACGGTTTCACATATTCATAGATTTTGCTTTCAGTGCTGTTTCCAGGTGATCTTAATGGACTGTTCCTTTTTTTTTCCCAGCTCTCTCATTATAGTCACCTATCACATCACTTGTACTTCACTCAACTTCAACAGAAGCACTTTCAGGAGCAAGAGTTTATTGCACAGCCCAGCTCACGTTCCTGTGACACGAGCAGTGATTTGCAGAGCAGGACAGCCACAACTAATCACATTTTGTAAATCGTGGAAATTGTGACATTACCTAATCGGGGTGCTGCTGTAAACACCAAAACCTTTGTCCTCCTTTAGGAACCAAATTACATGAAAAGACAATTTACCTGTCCATTAAAGTATTGCTGCCTCATTAAGTAGAGTAATTAAACATCAAGAAGAAATAATTATTATAATTATAGGACATTTGAGATTTCATTTCCCTTCATGACATATGAGTTACATAAACTAATTCCTTTTGTAAGGTCCACTCATAATAGCAAGGAATGTCAAAACAGTTATGCTCTTTGCCTGCTTATTCTGGCAGTTATTGGACCAGCCATTAAAAACTCAAAAATTAGCAACTATTATAATACCAGGATATCCAAATAGCCTCTATGTAATTAGAAAATAGGAAATTACCAGAGTAATAGTGTTTGTTCTTTCTGTTCCTGCTTCCAGAGTGAAAAGCTATGGGAATAGTTCAGTATATTCTCCACTGTGCTGATTACTATGGGAAATGTGCAGCTCCTGATGGCAAAAGCCATTGCTTTTATTTTATATTGGATTTTATGATTTGTTTACAGCTAAATTTTGGTGCTGTGGTTCCTTCTTCAGGGTGCTGAGCTAATTCAGCATCCAAGTCCTGCAGCATCCTCTCCTCTGCCTCCCCAGGAACCCTTTGCTTCGGTCTCTCCCCGAGCTGTGTTCACTTGGGGATCTTTGCCAGCTCGACTGAGGCAATCCAAAGCCATCCAACACCAGCAGAATGTAGCACCACTGTAACATTCCACAGTGAAATACCCTTTCCTCATGAATTTATTAAGAGAAGAGAGCTGTACCTTCATGAAATGCAGAGCAGGTTCCCAAGGGACACTAACAAGCGTGTTCTTTTTCAGTTGATCATGACATATGTATAGAAAAACATAGATTTTGCTAAAAGAGTGCTTAGGTTTGGACACTCAGACTTATGCACCTTACTTGCCTCTATATTTACCTCCTAGAGCAGATGACAATGTGCTGTACAAAGTATCTCATTCACATCTCACTAGGAAGGCACTGCTCTTGCAATAGCAAAGGGTGTGTGTAGTAAGAAAAAGGGAAAGAAATAACATGGATATCAAAAACATCATTATAATACTATCTTATCATTGAATTTCTCCAAGCAAGGGAAGGTGTCAGGCTAGTGGGCACCCAAGGCAATGCACAGGATAAAAGTGAACCCAGAGAGATTGTATTTATATAAAAAAATAGTGGCTGTGGCTTGGCTATACAAATGATGTAGATCTACATTCAGAGCACCTGTAAATAGATATTGCTACCATTGCTTTTAAACACCCCTGGATTATTTGTGATTGGAAAAATGCTTTACCTGCAGGGTACAGGGAGAAGGACACAGACTAGAAAATATGTCTGGAAGGTGCCACCAGTAACAGGGCAAAGTGACTTCATATGGTTTAATTTTTAGAGAGAGATCACAGGCAGTTGTCCCTAAACTCAGCAGGATTTGCTTCCTAATCCTGAAACAGCAAAGCAGAGCTCCAGGGCAGTGGGAAAGGCTTTTCCCTGTGAGTTGTGGCGACCTGGGCAGGGCTGGGTGGTGACAGTGGGCACAGCTCAGGAGAGAGGGGTTCTCTCTTCACCCTTCCTCTCCATTCGGGAGCCTGGATACCTGGAATGCACTTTTAGCTCGACACAAACCCTCCTTCCTCTTGGCTTTCCGCCCTTTTTCAGCATCGCAGCTCAAATCAGCCACGTCCACCCTACCGAGCAGCTCCGGCCCTGGTTTGCACCAGCTGCCCTTTCAAATGGAAATAAGCCCAGACCGGCCCGTGAATAGGGACTCCTTGAAAGGTTTCCAGGATTACATTAAAGCGCCATTTGGGCACAGAAGATCAAAAAGAAAGTCACAGCCGAAGTTTACTCAGGTTTCCAGGGAGCAACCTAATAAAGGAGCGTGAATAAAACCCGACGAGAGGCTACGACTCCTATTAATTCATTTGTTTACTCGGCTCGGGGAGAAGCTCCTGCCACATTATCCTGCAAAGGAGGCTCAGGTGGCTTTTTATTTGCTTATTTAAACGCCTTCCCCACCTTGTGCAGAGTCCCGGTGGGTTTTTGAATATGTCAGGTTGACTCTGCTACTGTTATTCCCTTGAATGTCTGAGTTTATTCAGTTCTCCACGGGGTTATCAGGCAAGGAGGACGATAACAAAGAGATCCATTGTCTACAGGTAGGAGAATAAACACATTTCAAATGAGTGCAGCATCTCCCCAAAATTATTTAGCTCTGGTTAAATGTATTCCTTCTCCCCACATAACAGAAGAGGAATTAGAAATCATAATTGAGAAACCAAATTAATGCAACAAGTCACTGTTAACGCATGAGCTCAGCAACCTTATTTTTAAAAGTTTTCTCCTCTTCAATTTTAAGTGTACGTAATTAATTATTGCATTTTAATCTCTGGTCTGGACCAGCACTTGATGGTGTCAAAGCTCATGTCAATCTAAGACATAAAAAAATATATGGGTTCTTGCTGTACGATTTCTAGGCCTCTTTGGTATAGCTAGACAAGTAATTAGGCCATAATTGGAAAGAAATTAGTTGATATAAGTTATTAGCATCACCATCGATTAAGTATAATCAAAATCAGTGTCTCCACGAGCTATTGATTGCCACTTGCTTTTGTAAGTGTAATTGTAGCATGAATTGTCTGTGCACGGCTGGGCCTTTTATTGTTGTAAATATCCAACTGAAGCAAGAGATTAAATTCTGCACAAGCTCTAAAGTGCCTGGAATAAGTGTGAAGCCCTTGCTTTCGTTTATTGCTGTGAAGATTTAAATAGGCTATGAAGGAATATTTTTCGGTTCCCTCGACTGGATAACAGTCCTTGTCATATTTGTGTGAGGATAACAATCTCTAGGCTGCGAGGCAGCTTTAGAACTAGACCCCAATGGGGTGTGCAGTCCCTCAGGTCGTACCTGGCAGTGCCCACAGCCTGCTCTGGTACAGAAGAAGCCAGTTCTGCAAGACAGATGGGCAGCTGCACATGCACAATTTAACTTCTTGAGTAAATTCTCCAGCTTGACCACAGGATTTATCCAATACCTAACACAGTAGGATTTCAGTCCTGGTTACTTTGGAAGTGCTCCAAGTGCAAAATCACCGTGTTTGATTGTTGCCTATGGCAGGTTTTGGCAGCTGTGATCAGCAACTGAGCATTTTCAGTCACCTTACTTGAAAATCTGACTCTGTGTCTCACCTGGGGTATTTATGCCTTAAAAAAGAGAAAGACCTGATTGTGCTGATTCACCCTCTTCCAAGAATTACAATATAAATAGAAAAATACAGTAGGTGATCAGGATGGTTGATTAGAAAAGTTTCCTGATTACGCTTCTGTTTTTAAACTTGTTATTCAAAATCTGCTTCTGCTTTGCACACAATGTGGGGCCTTGCTTTACTTTCCTTTTGCAAGCAGTGGGAAGAGGCAGGGCCTGGAAGTCTTGGGGGATCAGTATCAGACAATAATCTGGAATTCTCACAGTGTTGCTGCAGTTTGACCAAAGTCTCCACAATTCCCTTCATCCAGCCGCTGAGTCACGTTCTGCAGTGGGAAAATTAGGACCAAATATCAGTACTCAAGACAGCTGATATCACCCCCAGATGGCTTATTAGCCACACAAGAAGATAATTTTGGAACCTTTTAGCTTCAATATTGTTTTTCAAACCGCAGATGAAGTGCACTGGGGAGGCCAGGAGAGGAAATCTGCCCAGCTCCTGTGGGTGCTGCCTGCTCTGCACATGGGAGATGTCACTCTCCAGCTCCACCACTGCTCAATCCTTCTGCTTAGTTTCAATTAAACAAAATATTTATTTCCCTTGATGATAGTGCTGTTAGCCACAGCTAATATCAGAGATGCAATCAGTTAAGCTGGAACGGGGTGGACACTTGCTCTTCACTTATTCAGGGCTCTGGATCCTGTCAGTCCCAGCTGGACTGAACTCCACATACAAAGAACAAATGTAGGTTGTCTGGGAAGGGTTTCCAAAGCTGTTTCTTCACCCTCATCAGCAAATTTAGAAAGAAATTTGAACCGAATGTGCTCAGCTCTGGGAGTTGCCATGGTTGCAACACAGACGATCTAAATGTGGGAGATTATATAATCAGACAGAATGACTATTTATACAAAGAGTTTAATTTAAACAAAAAAGGGAGAGAAAAGCAAATGTGCCACACAATACCTGACTTTGTCCCTTTCCACTCCTGCATGGCAGAGCTGCTGTAGCACTGATGGTTTTAAATCTCAGTGCTCACCCCCCCCCCCCCCCCCCCCTTCTTTGTATGGTATTTAAAACGTGCACTAAATCTAAAATAAAAATAAAAAAGCATTAAGTAGAAAGTAGTGTAGATTATGAAGATCCATCCAGGCAAGAAAGAGGCTGTTTATCACACCTGGATCAGCAGCAGTATCTTCTTTAGGGAAGATACACCAGCTTTTCTGTAATTTTTGTTGTTCTACAATCCTGTAGAATTTTAAAAGGCAGTAGTGTGGATCTCCTTCTTGGGAAGGATCATCCTGTGTAATACTATCACAGGAGCTAATTTGTCTTCCCTTGAAGTGATTAAACATAGGGGAGCAGATTCTGTGGCCCATAAGATGTTACCCATACATGGTAATTTCCTTCTTTCTGGTCCAGCAAAGCCAGCCAGCTCTAACTCTGCTCCCTCAAGGCTGGTTTCCCTGCATCCCCCCCCTCCTGCTCGTCCTGGGTCTATCCACAGCATGAGAGGCTGCTGGAGTGGGATTTCTCCCCTACAGATTTCCCCTCAGATAGGCAATGGGAGTCTATAAAAGTGACAGAGCTCAGGAGGGATTTCCCTCCTGAGGGAGGGAAGGAGCAATGTAACAATAAACATTAATTACAGGCACTGTAGGCAAACAGATGTGACCCAGATGTGAGGAGGGCTGTTTTCCTAGAGCTTGGCCTCACCTTTGGTGGTTACAGGTTAGACAGGAGTGAACAGATTGCTTTCATATTTTACCACAATATGACCAGTGCTACCCTGAGAACCCCTAACTGCCCACTGATGGGAAGCTGGAAGGAGGGTGTATTTATTAACCAACTTTTTGGAGTGGGAGAACTTTCTGCCCAGTGGCAGCAAACACTGAAGCAAGCAATGCTGCACCCTGGCATCAATCACCCGAGCCATTAGCTTGAACAGTGGGTGTTTCTCCTCCTTGCCTTTTGCTTTCTGTGATGACAAACTTTCCATGGGAGTATGGTTCTGCTCAAATGACAATGAGAAATGGGCAGGAGGCTGCAGGGAGCAAGGACAGAAGAAAATTTCTATTGCAGACACAAAAATGTTGAGGTTGCACAGATAAATCCAGTCAGAGAAAGACACACAGCAGAATCCCTCTGTCCATCAGACCACGGAGGAAAGTGCATGCCTGGTTTCATCCTTTACTAATTTTCCAGGATTTTTAATTACCTTGTAGCACAGTGTGGACACATCAAGCTGTGGTTTGAGTACAAATGAGCTCTTTCTTTTGAGAGGACCTTGGCCTAAGATCTGGTGTTTGGCACCCGACCCCTGAGCCAGTGCTGGGGCTGCCCACGGTGGGGATGTGAGCCAGTGCTGAGCCCTGGTTTGCAAAGGGAGGGTTGAGCTCCCCAGGGGTGCAGGGAAAACCAGAGCTGCTGTCCCTGCAGGGCTGTCTGGGGATGTGGCTCTGAGGGGAACACTCAAGGAAACACTGCAAGGAAAACAGTCACCATAAAGCAGTTTTCTCTCATGGCTTGGACTGTTGTGGGAGTTGGATCCTATCTCACTGCTGAGAGAGAGATCCTGGATGGTTGCAGACTGCAGAACACACACAGTCCCTCTGGTAGGACACCCTGATTTCTTTTTTTTTCTTCACTTCAAATCCTTTAACGTCTCTGACCAAGTCAGGGGTCACTTCCAGAGTGAAAAAAGACTTGCAAATATTGTCTCTCCTCTGTGAAGCTCATTCTCATTTTAAGGGAGTACAGAGAGAAAGCTTATATTTATAATTCAAGTAGGAAAGGCAGATTCTGCTCTGTGATTCAAAAGCAGAAGCACTGTGTGAGAGAGGCCTTGCAGCAGCCTAGAGCAGGTTCCTGTTCTACCATAAATCTCAGCAAACAGGGAAGTGCAGCCACAGCTCTGGTTTTGCACAGACTGTTGTCACTAGAACATAAGAGGATTTTTTAAAGGTGATTAATGTTGCTCTCCCACACCCAGAGCAGCCACACACTCGCTGTCTGCAAGGCTTGTTTCAAAGGAAAGGATATGTGAGGGCAGGAGAAGGTTCCCAAGGCAGCAGGGCATGGAGCATCTTCCTGGGTCAGAGGGCTGGAGCTGTGCAGAGCCTGTGTCTGAATTAAATATCTGATGGTTTCTTCTCCTGCTGGGACTATCAGCTGAGAGCTTCAAATGCTGCTGCTGCAGGAGCAGTGCTCTGTCTGCCCTTCTGCCACATCCTTCTGGGAAGGTAGTGATCAGTCACAATAAATATGAGAAGTGATCCTTCAGACAGGTTACTGGATGTGGGAAGTGTTTCCCACACACTTGTGGTCTGTTGGGCTTCCTTAACTGCCAGTCTGGACACACTCAAAGAAAATGGTCCTATCTGCAGCATGTGCTTTCTAATCAAGTCTAAATGGAGACAGTTTTCTGCTGTTACATCTGCTGCACATCCTGGAGCACATCTCAGACAGCCCCTGCTTCCTCCAAACCCTGTTCTACAGGAGGATGACTTGGGTTTGGCTCCTCTGTCCTCCCAAGCTCCTTTCAGCAACAGTTATGGATCTAGAAAGATGAAAACTAAAGTCCAGGTAAGACAGTTTTAAAACCCAGAGAGGCTTATTAAATCTCTCCCACCTCCTGTTCAGCCTCCCATGAACTAGTCCTTGGCAATAGTGGGATGGTCATTTGAGGAGGATTTAGTGAGACAGTTATTTGAGGAGGACTCCTTACTCTGAGCTTTAGAGGACCATGGTGTGGGCTGGACTGAGTGACCCTTGGCTCAGTAGAGGGGTGGCTGCTTTTACTGGGTGATTCACTTCTCTATTGTGTTAACAGAGTGAGAAACTCACCCTAAAAATACTTATTTATTTCCCTAGACTTTAAGGTGACTCACTGAAGTGGAGACATTTACTTGTGGGCAAACAGTCCTGCCTTGGTAAACCAACAGATCCCTGAGTGTGCTCTCTTGAGTGTCGGAAATTTATGTGGTGAAATCACAAATTCAGTTATTTGCAGGTGTTTTGGTATGTTTTGTATTGAGCTCTAAGGTAGACTTTCCTTTTCACTGGGAATCTGCCCTAGAAGCTTTCATGTTTATTTTACCATCCCCCAGATCCTATTCACTCATACATGATTCCTTAATGGCATTTCTGGGATGACGTGGGATTGTGCTGAGGTCCTTTTTCATCTAGCCTTTTATCTTTCTAAAGCTTCATGTTATCTGAGGAGTATTTCAAACTGAATCTCACTGTCCTCTCATGTCTTCTAAGTAAAAAGTATGAAATATGCTTAGTCCAAATCTCTGGAGGAATTTTTCCTGATTGACAAGTCCTTGCAAATACGTCCTGGGACCCGTCTGTTCTGCCTAATAAATCATCATTAGCTCTCAGCAGATGAAGAGAGATTCTCTTCATCTGACAGGGTATCAATTCACTTGCCTTAATGTACATAAGGCTTTAGGTCTCTCCACCAGTGCTCTCCAAGAGAGGCTTTCTGTCAAGTGAAAAAATGGGATTCAGGCAGCAGAACTCAGCTGCCAGGTTTGCCAGTGATGGACGATGCAGGTGGGAATGCAGCTCCTTCCTCCTCTGCTTTATTGATCCTGTGGCTCTGACCAGTGTAGCAATGTTTCTGTATCAGGAAAACCAAGTAGAAAGGAATAAGGGGGAGGCAATGGCTGAAATTCGGTGCCAAAGCCTGACTGCTCTCAGGGAGGGTTTTTGGGAGGTCAGCAGCAATGACAGCTCTTCCCTGGGGCAGTGCTTGTCCTCACAGGGCAGTTAAATTATTATTATTATTATTATCATCATCATCATCATCATCACCATCATAATTATTATCATTATTATTGTTGTTGTTGTTATTATTTCATTATAGTGTTATATTTATTATTCAATATTATGATGTTATTAATATTACTACTACTACTAAACAACAATAACAACAGCAATAATAGTAATAATAATTTGTTAGTAAGAATTTGTGGACTATGTTACTATTGCGGGTTTTATTGTTGTATAAGGTGCTTTATTTTAAGAGCACATTTTGGGGATTACTTCCAATTTATTGGCACATAGGAAAGTCTCCTTCAGAGTCATGGCTTACACAGAGGAGGACAATGTGGTGGGTTGGGGTTTTGTTTGTTTGTTTTTGAGACTTTGAGCTTTGTTCTGTTTTTGAGAAGTGAGGAACTCCAGGACAGAAGCAGACAACAGACAACACGAAGCACCAGAGCAAAGTTTGGCACCAACTCACTGATGGGAAACTAAGTGGGAGGTAGTTTTTAATTTTCTTGGTCATAATCTTATTTAGGCACATCAACAAAGAGCTCATCATGAGCAAATCAAGAAACCAATATATGACAGGTAAGCCATGGTTTCAATGTTCACTGTTGGCCAGAACCAGCCCGTGCTGGAAATGAGAGATTTGCTCTAGTGCTTCATGTTATCTGTCCTTCTGTTCTGGAGTTCTCACTTCTGTTGTCCAAAGTTTCAAAAAGAAACAAAACCCAAAGCCACCAATTGTCCTCCTCTGCCTGGGCCAGGCTTTAGAAGGAAACTTTCCTACGTGCCAATAAATTAGAAGTAATCCCCAAAATGTGCTGTTAAAATAAAGCACTTTATAAAATATTAAACCCCACAATAGTAACTAAGTTCACAAATTCTCACTAACATTAAATTTAATCCAGATATTTCACTAATGCTTTAGTTTTCATTCATGATCTTTCTCTTTCTTAAGCTTTCTAAAAATGTATTTGTAGATTAAAAAACACTGCTACGTGTAACTGCAATTTATATCCTTTTGCATTTTTTCCCCCTAAACACCAAGACTAAAAAAAAAGGATTTAAGGATTTTTTTTTTTTTTTACTTAATCCTTTCCCTGCAAGAGCTGAGCTATGAAGAAATGCACCAGAAGGAAGTGTTTTAATGCACTCACAGAAATGGCAACGTTGAAATCTCTGCAGTATTTTAGTCACTGAGTTCAAGTATCAGGATCCAGCTTAGAAAAATACAGGAGTTGATAACCAAAGTAGTTTATTGTCTATTTGTTTGCTCAGTTGCCATGGCAGAGAGTTCAATGTGAGTGACTCTGTGGGGAGGCAAATGCCTCCTTATATTTGAAACTGGGCTGTGGGGGAACACAACAGAATTTGTGCCCATCAGAGGAGATGCACAGGGAATAGACTGAGAAAGTGTAGCCTCAGAAGAGTTATCTCCTTACAGCTGTACTGGAGATAAACCAGGTCCTTTTCAATGTTTCTACACAACTTGCTTTTCAGCCCTCCTCGAATGCTAACCCTGTTCCACAGGAAAGCTGAACTTTTGAGTCTGTTCTCCTTTGCAGCCTTGACTCGATAAAAAAAATAAAGATTATTTCTATTGTATGATCCAATTCTTCAAGCTTTTGACAAGGCTTTTGAAAGAAGCTACTTGAAATCCATGTTAACACAGAAAATAATAACAAAACACCTGTATTTCTCAGGACTTTGCCCAGTACTTAGGCTGTGAGAGTATAACCATGCAGTCAGGTTGTAAAGGTGGCATTCAGAAAAGAAGGCTGTTGCTTGCAGTGCCTCTGGGGATTGAAGGAAAAGCAGGAGTTGGGGCATGGAGCAAAAGACCAAAGAGATATGTAGAAGATGGCCACCAACCAGCAGAAGAAAAGATAAAGGAAGGAAGGAAAATTCAGATACTCATATGGTTGAGGGTGTGCTATAAACAGTCTTGGTGCCCATATAAAGGTGCCATCTACTGGAAAGGGAAAATAAGTAGTTAGAATAAGGTCATCAGCAAAGTACCAGTGTCAAGAGCCATCAAACAAATAGCAGAGTCCCCCCATTCTTTCTTATGTCTGGCAAATGAAGGAGGTGTTGGCTTAGGATAAAAAGGAAATTTCCTAGAGTGCCTCTCAGCACTCAGCCCCAAACCACTCCATGCTGGCACTTCTGCAGAGGCTCTCACGTGGGCAAACATTGAGTGAGACACCTCAAAACACTTTTGTGCTACAAGGTCAATCCCATCATCCCAAACATCACTAACTAGGCCCCCGTGTTGGATGGAGTCCGAGCTGCTGCAGTGCCAGGGGACTGGGGTATATCCAATTTCCCAGTCAGACAAAGCAGAAAGGAACAACCCCGTGGGATAGGAAGTCATGAGTTGTGCTCCTTTTTTATCGTGGCCTGTGTCATAAATTCACAAAGGGTTCCCAACAGCACCGATGCTGTCAGGCTGGTTACAGCGTCACCACTTGTTTATGGCTTGGGTAACTGCAACAGTCTGCCAAAGTTGAGTGGAATTCACAGCAGACACTAACATTAGTTACTTGGTAAATATCAGTTTATCATGACCAAGGTTAGGCCTCTTTCTGTAGCTAAATATTAATATTTTGTAATTTTCAGCGTTCTGAAAGAGGTTAAACAAGTGTTGGTGTCTTACTACATGAAGGGGCTGTGTTTTCTCATGGCCTGTTACTGAAATGCTGCATCTGTTACCTTTCTGTTGATAGCAGCTTCAGAAATCCTGGCCAACTTCCAGAGCAGTACCTTTTTTTCATCACTGTCAGCTTCTGTCAGTTCATCTCTCAGTCATAAAAATTTCAAAACAAAGTCTACTGTCTGTTGTCTAATATTCCTTCCATTAGCCATGCCCTGCACTTTCGTTGCAGGCATCTGACATTAACTTTTGGTACAGATAGTGGTTTACAAATCTAAAATACCTCGCTGACACTACCTGACCCTCCCTTCACACTTAGGAAATTGCCATAAGTATCTCTATTTTACAGAAAAGCTCGAAAGGAGGCTCAGACAGAAGTGATACCCCTATTTTCATCCAAGGTTGGTAATTTAGGTGTCTTGTTATGCTCTCAGCACTTCAGCCTGAATTTCACTGCTGTTAAATAATCAACTCTAACAGGATACGTGTGTGTGCTTTATTCTCCTGGAAACCAGGCACTGGGAGCGGGATGCCCCAAAAGGATGTGCCAACAACAGCAATTTTAGCCCATTTCAAAACTGAAGCTTCTGTCTTGAAAAATAGACAAAGAATTAAGGGTCTTTGTGGATGCTCTGGAGGAATTTCAATGTGTTTACAATTTTTTTAGTATCTGGACTTCCTTTTTTTTTTTTTTGTCCTTATCTGTGCTGTTTTCCTGCAGTAATTTCCCACCCTTCTGCTGAGATCTGCTGTGTCCCAGCTAGTGCAGGTCTTATTCCTTGGTATTGACTGTGGTATATTATTGGAAACCTGTGGTTCAGTTTATAACCCATCATATTTTCCCTGGCTCTCTCTAGAGGAATAGTGCTTCTGATTAATTTTATTAGTGGGTTTATTTCAGTTCAAAATGAGGCGTGGGTTTCCAAGTGACAGAAAATAGTCCTTTTCTTAGAGTATAACAATGTAGTTCAGAGATGTATTATCCAGAGAAAATGAGAAGATTTTAAAGGTTTTTTTTAAAGGGAGAAAATTTCAGGCTTGATTAAAAACAGAACTAAAGGGGGGGAAAAAGGGTTCAGCAGTAATTTCAAAACAGGAGTTGCAGAGATTGCTTCCATGGGTGACTGCTGGAGTCTGTGCCCCTCACAGCAAAACAGTGTGAACACTGGGTGGTACAGATTTCTTTATCCTAGGAGCTAGTGCACAGAGTTTAGAAATTTCCAGATAGAAGAGAGGGGAGAGACTGGGAACTGTCAGGAACTAAATCTTAGTATGAGAAGAAAAAGAAGGAACCACAAATTCTGTGCCAGTCTCTGGATCCAAGGGCACCAAATGGAGTGGTTTTCATCACCCTGCCTTGAGTAAGATTATTCCTCTTCATTTCTTTCCCTTGCCTTGAAAATATCTGATGTAATTGGATGTCTAATAACCAGAACTGGAATCCTCTCTCGTTCTCCCAAAACAGGCAGTGTTCTTTCTACATGTTCCTCGTGAAACGTTGGCTCATTCTTATTCCAGCTTCCCACCTTTACAGCTGAGCTCCTTTCTCATCTGTGAATCATCTGGAATCATCTGCCTTGCCTCTTGATACCAGAAGTGATGTGACTACTATATTTTGCTTAAATTCACTGATCTTCTTTTCCAGCCCATCTCTTTTTAAAGCATTCATCAAGCAAATTACGGAGTCTCGAGAGTGTGAACTCTTCCTGTTCAGCCATTTGCAGCAGTTTAAAGTTGTGAAGAGAGAGAGCAGAACTGAATGGAACTTTTGTCTCTGCCTTGGATCCAGAGGGGTCTTAAAACCGAGCATTTCCTCTCATCAAAATCTTTCTCCAAGGCGGTGCTGCCTCGCTCAGAGCCCCTGTGCATTCATCTTCCTCAACCCCTCATTAATCACACAGGGGAGGTCTGTTGTGCAGGATCCTCGCTGAAATTCGACCTGTTCTCTTGTTTGGTTTAAACTGGGAGCTAATGGTTTGATTTCTTTGTAGAACAAGCCCCTGTGGAGCAGGGAGAGCTCTGGGAATGCTGGAAGGACCAGGAGCTCAGCTCAGCTCAGGGCTGTTGACTCCCCCCTTCACCCTGGGACTTCCCATTTCAGTTTTGCAGTGTTATGAAGTTCAGCACTGCTTGATTCTAATATCCTTTCCTGTGCCTACAGAAGTGACTTACTTTTCCACAGCTGACATTTATGGTACTTCTCTAAATGAACGATCATATTGTTTGGTTCCTGGTTATGCAGTTGTTGACAGCTACATGTATTTAACTTCATTTTCATGAGTTATTTACAAGGGCACAGTTAATTACAACTGTTTGCTACCCAGTTTGCATACAGGGTACAACACACAGCTCTTAGGAAATATTTCAGATATCCGTGATTTTTTTCTGAAATTGCAAAGGTTGAACGACTGCAGAAAATTAAAACCAAACAAGTAACCCCTTCCCCCAAGAGCTCTAATTTAAAATAAGTTTCCAGCCCAACAGTTACAAATCAAATCAAGATTTATAGTGACAGTATTTTTCACTTCTAGGGGCCTATATATTCCTGGTATGCACATCTCCCATGTGTAAGATATTCAAATTGTCATCCTTTACATAAAGGTAATTTCATGTCACGCCACTTGTGGTAGCACAGAGTAGATCCACACAGGTAGATTGTTTTTAGCATGAGTGAAGTGCAGCTGAACTGCAAGACTGAGTTTATCTATCATCTGATAGCTTATCAAATTTAATTAAATCTCCTCAGTAGATCATTGGTGAATCCAGTATCATAAAATCATGGAATGGTTCGGGTTGGAAGGGACCTTAAAGCTCATCTCATCCCACCCCCTGCCATGGGCAGGGACACCTTCCACTAGCCCAGGTTGCTCCAACCTGGCCTTGGACACTTCCAGGGATCCAGGGGCAGCCACAGCTTCTCTGGGCAACCTGTGCCAGGGCCTCCCCACCCTCACAGGGAACAATTTCTTCCTAACATCTAATCTCGACCAACTTTCTTTCAGTTTGAAGCCATTTCCAACATATCAATGCCTAACTTGAAAAAGCAGAACTCATTCCAGGAAGGAAAGTGTCATGGAATTCCAGCCATAGCACAAACACGGTCCTTGCTCCACCTTCCCCCACTACCCATGGAAAGGAATAATGTCAATTTTCAGTGTTGAAAAGTTACTTTGAATCAGACCCCAAATTAGCAGAAGTCTGATGGCATCATGAGACATTCTGTGTTCTTTTTCCTCCTTTATTTTAATTTTTTTAGGATTCAGCCATTTTGACACAGAAATTTTACTTGGTAACCTCAGCTTAAGTTTAACTGTGAGTTATCAGGAGTAGCTCAATTATTTTCCTTGAAAACAGGGCTGAAATAAGGATGTCAGCACGACCCTGCTAGTGTTGCACACTAGCTAGTTAAACAAACTGTTGGGAGTTGAATTAATAGACTCCAGGCTGCTTAATCCCATGGCAACAATCAGCCTTAAAGATCTTTTTAACCTGTCATTAGAGATATAGGAAAAAGAAGAAAATAGTTAAAGAATTGAAGATCTTAGGTGTTAAGGAAGAGTTTCATTCTTGCAATATTCCTTAATCCTTTTTCCTTTAGCTATTGGGAGAGGTTTTTCTAAGGACAGCTCAGGTTTGGACACTTTCAGGTGGTGCAGAAAAAAAAATATTTGGGAGAAAAGAACAGTTAGTAGAGACAGTGGAGCTGATGTTACTGCTGCTGCTATTGTTCCTGGTGAAATCTAATTCTGATGCCTGGAGGGGGGGCGAAAAAGAAGAAAGAAAAAAACCCAAGACACAACAGGAGGATGAAGAGATTAGCAAAGAAAAGATGCATCCTCTGTCTTCTGCAGGACGGAGTTTTCCCGGCAGTCACAAGGGTGGAGAAGCAGAGGGAGCCTGTGATCTGATCAGCACTGATGTGGGGATACCGAAACTTTGCTTTTAGCTTCGCTTTCGGAAGCAAACACAGCAGTGCTGCAAAGAGATAGTGAAGTCTCGCCTGGCTGACCCTGTCTTTTTGGTTCTAATAGAAGAAGATAAAAGAGGAGAATAGGAAATACAGGTAGATCTGTGAGGACTCAAAATTACTGAAGCCTCGTTTTCTGGGGATGTGTGTCCAGTGGTTGACTGGATATCCTTCCTGAGAAGATTATAGTGCAAATTCTTGCATGTTTAAGACTCTTATCTTGGGACTCTCAGCAGCCTGGTCTAGTGGAAAGTATGACAGGGAGGTGGAACCAGATGGTCTTTAAGGTTCTTTCTTACCCAAACTGTTCTGTGATCGTACAACAGCTGCCTTGTGTCCAGCATCACTAACTCATAAACAACCCTTCACCCCATGCTGGGCACTTACAGGGGGCATTAATGTGTTCCTCCTTCTCCTTCCCCTTCTCCCAGCTGCCCATCCTCACACCACTGGTGAGGATCCAGTTGTCTTTGAGCTTTCTACTGTTCTGTCAAATTTGACCAAGACAGACCCCCAGGCTTAGGAGTTGTGTGTGAGGTGAAAGGATTGAGAAAGACAGCGGGATCACATGAGCTTTGTTTCCATAGTAAACGAGGCTGAGAAGGTGGAGGAAGAAGGAGGAGGCATATGGCAAGTGGTGATAGCAGGAACCAGAGCTCTCTTCTGAGGGTGGCTTCAGGCTTGACTCATGTGTTGGAACCAGAGATGTAATTTCTCTGAATCAGCCAAGATGCTTTACAGGATCACATGAAGTTGCAAGAGCATCAGGGATCCAGGAAATAAGAAGATTTGCTGTTATGGTAAACACAGTTTTTCCTCTTCATATCTTTCTATCCAATGTCACAACACTTGATCACCTTCCCTTTAGTTTATTTATTTATTTTATTTTAAAAGATCCCCAAATGCTGACTGCTTCTACAGTTTTTTTGGGATCATTTCCCCCTTTTTTTTTTTTCCTTTTCAACACACTAAATATCGACAAATGGTTTTTGACCTTTTCATGCAGTTGTATTGATGTTTGTTCAGCTGGAGAAGAGGAGACTGTGAGAAGACCTCATAGCACTCCACATCTTCCTCATGAGAGGGAAAGGAAGGGCAGGCACCAATTTTTGCTCTCTCTGACCAGTGACAGAACCCAATGGAATGGCTGGAGCTGTGTCAGGGCAGGGTCACGGTGGATCTCAGGAAAAGGTTCTTCCCCCAGAGGGTGGTTGGCACTGACCAGGCTCCCCAGGGCAGTGGGCACGGCCCCAAGGCTGCCAGAGCTCCAAGAGGGTTTGGACAATGCTCTGAGGGACAGGGTGGGATTGTTGGGGTGTCTGTGCAGGGCCAGGAGCCACACTGGATGATCCTGGTAGGTCCCTTCCAGCTCAGGATATTCCATGATTCTATTCAGAGTAAATAGCATTTATTGTCCTTAGATCATAGAATTTTTTAAAGAATTGTGACCAAATATCAAGACTTCATGGTGTTAAGGGAATGTCCAGGGTGTTTGTGTCTGCAGTTCTTGTAGAAGAAACCTAATAATATCTTGTAGAAGAAACCTAATAGGTTTACTACTTGCTGTTTCCTACTAATAATCTCTTTTATAATGTGTTCTTAATTATCTTAATTAAAAAGAGCTCAGAAAAAAATCATGTTTACAGCAACAATGCATTTATTTCCAAAAAAGCAAAGTGTTTTCCATGCATTCTCAGGAGAAAACAGGTTTTGATACACAGCTAAATGATTTGGATCACACACTGGAAGCAGCTGGAAAGGGATAAATGCTGTAAAGAACACAGGAATCTTCAGTCCTGCTAATACAGAAGAAAAGAAGCAACTGCTCATCTTGACACACACAAGAGAAGGTGTGTGCAGTCAGAAAAGGGTTGTTTTAGTCACAGCCTCCTGTCAAGGTGACATCAATAGTTTGATGCACCTGGGGGGTTGGGTTTATCACAGAATCATAGAATGACCTGGGTTGGAAGGGATCTTAAAGCTCATCTCATTCCACCCCCTGCTGTGGGCAGAGACACCTCCCACTGAGGGAAGGTTTCTTCCCCCCAGACTGGGAGCAGCCTCTGTTGGAGGGCTGAGCCCCCCAGTGCCTCTCCCAGACCCTCCTCCATCTCTTGGAGGAGGTAGTTTTCATCTGATCTGTATTTCCTGACTCTACATCCAACCCCAGCATCAGGTCAGAGTGTGGGGCACAGGCAGGTGGTGCCCAGCTATGGCACAGGAGGAACGGGCAGGAACTGATGCCCAGGAAGCTCCACCTGGACATGAGGAAGAACCTCTTTGCTGAGCAGTGACTGAGCTCTGAACAGAGACCAGAGAGGGTGTGGAGTCTCCTCACTGGAGATATTCCAGAACTGTATGGACACAATCCTGTGCCATTTGCTTTGGGATAACCCTGTCTGAGCAGGGAGGTGGGACCAGATGATCCATTGTGGTCCCTTCCAACCTGCCCCATTTTGTGATTCTGTGATTCTCTGACTACAGAACCACAGAATGTGCTGAGTTGGAAAGGGCCCACAAAGATCATCAAGCCCAACCCTTAGCCCTGCACAGGACCATCCCCAAAAGTCATACCATGTGCTTGAGAGCATCATTCAAACACTTCTTGAGCTCTGTCAGCCTTGGTGCCGTGACCACTGCCCTGGGGAGTCCTGGGGGGGAAGAATTAAAAGGCAGATGTCATACATCTTCCCCACACACCTGGAAGAGGATCAGCTCAGGGGATGTGTTCTTGACAGGGCAGACAACACCATCAGCAGTGATGGTGGGTCCCTCAAAGCAGGTGCACGTGATCCTTGTGCTGGGAATGGTGCCACTGGATGTGGAGCGTTGATTGAATGCAACCGGCTTGACTCTGCCTGTCTCCTCTCCTCGTGCTTTGAATGATTCATTGTCAGGGTAAAGATAAAAGAGAGTAGAGTAGAAAGGTACCTTTATCTGCCAGCCCTGCTCTCGCTGGATCGTGGCACGGAGAGACCCAGCTCCGCGCTCCGGCCGCACATGGAGGGTGGGAATGCTGCCCTGGGCAGGGGCTGGGAATTGAGGGCACTCATGCCCCTTGTGCCATGTCAAATCAAAGCTGACCTCGTCCCCAGGGCAGTGAGAGGGAGGGCGAGGCTGCCTTTTGCCGAGTGGCAAAAAGAGTGAATTAACACAGCGGGTAAAATTTCCCTGCTTTTAAGTGATTGTCAAACATAATGGCAGTTACCTGCCTGTTTTCTTGGGGGATTTGTACTGAACAAGGGGAAGAGCTGCTAACAGGATCCCAGGGTTGAGGAGAGATTTGAGAGGAAGGATCAGAAGAATTAAATATGTGACATGTAGCGAGGCAAGATGATAATGAATGGGTATATCTGCCTGTGCTGCTCAGTGCCAGCCACTTGAATGAATTTATTCAGGGAACAGAAGCAAAATAGCTGAACAGCCATGATCCTCCATCCAGAAAATTCCCCTTTTTTTTGGTCAAAAATATCAGTTAGCTTAAGGGAAACCTTCTTTCCAGTCCCATGGGGTTGAATTGTTTCCATAGGCACACTTTTGGGATGATCTGATAGTCACTCAAATCAGTGGAAACACTTTCTTGGACCAAGATATTAAATCCAGCTCTTTGAGGAGGAAGGGATATGATAGAGCTCTGTATATTTTGGAGGCTGGAAATGTTAAGGTGAGAGGAGGGGGTTATTTCATGTAGTACAAAGAGATCTATTAAAGCACAGAGTTGCACTAAAATAGGAATTTTTATATGAGCCATAAGAGTGTCAGATGGCTCAGATAATAATAATATCACATAAAATAAAGTAATTGTATTGTATAAAGGTTGTCAGTTTATTTGCAACACATCTAGTCATAAAGCTGATCATTTTCTGTTAAATTAAAGTTGCACAACTTGCCTCTGAGCAAGAAATAAAGGGCCTGGTGCTTTTTATTCTGTATTTGTAATTTGGCTTGCTCTGTTTATTGGATTTTTTAAGTCATTAAGTGAAAGACAAGAGGGCCAGACACCCACTCACTCAAAACCAGCCCATTTCAAATGAAAAAGTGAAGTCAGCCTTAGAATATTGCTTTTAAAAAAGCACTTGGGTGATGGGAGAGGGTCTCAAGGAAGGCAGAACGAGCAGCAGGACTCGGTGTGGTCGGACAAGGCAGCAGGAGTGTGTTGGATTGAGAGCACTCAAGGGGCTGGGCTGGAACCTAATGGGGCTCTTAGGGAGCCTGGGAACCACTCGTAGCAGAGAACTCTGTGTTGCAGAAAAGAGCACAGGGTAGCAAAAATTAGGTTGGAAACTCTGATTTTCACGATGAGCGCCAAAGTGCTTCCAGTTCTGTATTCTCAGCAGCAAGCCTTGCACATCTTCCATCACAGGTCATCAGTTTGGTGGCCTGCATTAAGTGGCACAGCAAATAGGCACTCATATTTTATTTACTCCCTGGAATGGGACATATATATAATTGTCAAAACTCATCATAAAATCCTTTTTTTTTTTTTTGGTCCTTGATAAACGAGTTTAAGACTTCAACCCTTCAGATCAGTGAGTAAGTAAGATGAAGTAGTAAAGCAGAGAAGATACTTATTGCCAAATGGATTAGGAATTTGAGAACTCCCTCTATATAGGCTATAAGTCCCAAATCAGATTTGATAAATCAAGTGATATTAGAAGAGATCTGCAGGGCTCAGTAGACTTAAATATTGCAAGGAACTATTACTCTCATATCCATCTCCACACACAACAATGTGCTGTATATTAAATGGTCACGGATCAGTCTCCCTGTGCCTCTTACATATTTGAAAGACAATAGATAAGTAACTTAATAATAAAAAAAAAGCAGTCCAACTGGAACTGCATGGAGGGTGATTTTAGCTATTAATTTATGTGCACACTACTTCTGTTTGCAAAATTTGCTTCCCCTCTGTGGGTGCAATGCAGCCACAGCTGGATAGAGCAGAACAGGGCCGAAACATGGTTTGGATCTCTGAGACCTGCATGCAACTTTCCAGATTTTACTTAAATTATTCCTGAAAGCAGGATTAGAGAGTGGTCTCCACCTATATTTGGACAGTATAGTCAGGGAATCTGCAGTAGACCTTTAATCCCTTCTGCTCCAAAACCACAGGCCGGTTCTATAGAGTTACAGTGAACATCTTGCTGGAAGTCAAACTCCTTTGGTTTGTGGAAACTTGCTTCAGGTTCAGGTCAGTTCATGCAGTGGCACAGAGGATGGCTGAGGAACCTCTGTGTGTGTGACTAAAAGGACAAACCATGGGAAAAGGACTCAGTTAAGATGCAAAGCTGCAGCTTCGGCATCTCCAGCGGTTACAACACACGGTGTTGGGAGTTTAACACGCTCCAGTAAAGACTTTAGAGCAGCAGGGAAGGCATCTTTGTTCTTACCTGGGTTTTGTGTCTGGTACTTCATTAAAATAAAATAGGTGGCATAAATCTGCCATGCTCTGTGTCAGCCTGTCACCTCCACCGCTGCGCAGGGATGGAGGCGGCGGGGACGGCGTCGCTCCAGCCTCAGGGAAACAAAATGTACCTCCCTCTGATGCCACCCCTGGGCACAACAAACACATCCATGTCTTTGCATTTCTCCACGTGCCCCAATTCCTGGTGGTCTGGAGAGTCAAGAGATGTCATTCAGCTGCTGGGTTAGAGAGCAGCTGGAGAGGTGTTGGGGACTGTGCAGGGAGAGCTGGGGCTGAGCATCTGCAACATGCAATGAGTTCCTCTTCCATGGAAAGACTTACAGGGGGTTGATGTTCCTTTCCAGTCACCAGATTCCTTCCCAGAAAACTTCAAACCAAATGCCAAAATTATTTCAACCGAGTGAGCTGGGTAATTTTGAGGGCATTCATGCCTCTTTGGGTTTTTAATGTAGCTACTCGGAACAGTTCTCTGCAGGTCTCTGTAGTTCTTGGCAGACAATTTTATCTTCTGAATGCAGGTGCTCTAAATTTCAACTTGGGTACCTGTAGTGCACTGAAGTAGAGGCCACTAACACTGTTCAAACTGGCTTTGCCTTCACAGCCAGTTCAGTTTTTACTTTAACAGGGGTCTGACAGCTCCAGTCCTGTTACCTCCTGTACAGATATCAAAATAACAGCACTTTTCCCTGATAAACCAAGGGTTATTTCACATCCACTGCTGGGTTTTTTTTTTTTACTTCCAGCCTCCATTGAAGTATAAAAGTGGCTCTGCTCAAAAAAGAAAGGTAAAAGTACTTTCATCAACTTAGTCTATAACCTACCTTAAAAGGCTGGGTTGAATTCCACAGACAGAATATTTCTCCCTGGTAAGTATGATCCTTCTTCATTATATCACAACCAGGATCAGTTTAACTGAAGATATTCTCTTCAGTAATTTCTTTTTCTGCCATTTGCCAGTGCATGTGCATTGCCAGCACTTATTTTTGTGTGTCCAGGTTATGGAATGAAAAGCAGAGATTGGCCAGGTGCAAAGTATGTGTATGTGCAAATAAGTGAATTACTCAGTTTTGGAAGTGAACCCCCTATAAAACCAGGGAAATGGTGATATGGTGTCCAATATAAATGAGCAGCAGGTCTGAAAGGGCTTGTTAAAGGACTCCAGTGAGGCTCCAGAGGAAGGGAATGCTGCCCAGTTGGACAGGCACACTTGGCTCTGAAAATCAGGCCCTGGACACGGACAAATGTGTAGATATGATGAGCCTGTTTAAAGGGAAACTAATTAGAAGTATAGACAATCCACCTTTCTTAAATGGAATTATTGCAGTCTCTGATCCATAAATCTGACATTTATGCATATTTATACGCTATTGCTTAATGAATATCTGATTAAGGAACACAGCTGCCAAGAGAATAAATTTGTTGTTAATCAAATGATACTATAAAGACAGATCATCAGAGCTATTAGAACATATTCATTCAGCAGATAAATCTGCTCACTGCAGCCTGTTAGTGCAATGTGTAATGCAAATCAAATTATTCTTTAGAGCTAAACCTTCAGCTTTGCCAGAATAAAAAAGACTTTGCATGGAGGCAGATGAGATGAAATCCTACATTTTTGCAGGGGGTGCATTATGTCTTGTATTGAAAGTAAATTTCACCCTAATTGAACACTAAAGACAGGAATGCTTAAGTCTGTGCACTGAAGATTTGACTGTGGTATGTAATTGCCTCTCTCTTTTGTTGCTGTATCTAATTCAGCACTATAAATTACCAGCTTAATTTTTTTCTTATTGTGCGATGTACTAATGCTATTATTTTGTACTACCAAGAATTAGCAAGTGGCATTTACATTCATAGATCCTTTCATCCAGGGAAAATCTAATAACAACATCGGTCTAAATATTACATTAAAGGGGGCTGAAGCATGTTGGAGATGAAAAGATAGCCTGAGGTAACTGTGAAATGGCCACAGTGTTTACAGGGATCTGTCAAAACACTACAGCGACTCTCATGAGCTTTGAAATGCTGGTGCATTTTTGAATGTAGATTTGAAGTGCTGTTTGCAGGATTGTATTTCATGCAAAGTGTATTTCGTGGAAAGAGTATTTATGCTTCAGATATTAATGGAGGGCAGACACAGGGCTTCTGACACAGCCTGTGATGAGAACAGCCCGCCCCTCTCCATCAGGCTTGTCCAGCATCAGCTTGAGGAGCTCAAGTTTGTAAATCCCCCTGATGAAGAACCTGCCTGTGCCTTTCCTCCAGTCCCTTGCCAAGTTTGGGCAATATTTTAAAGGGAGATGCTGCATCTGTCCATAGCTGAAGTGTTCAGGGCACTTTTACACCCAGCACAACCTTTTTTTTCCCCTCATCATGTCCCACACATGCAAAACTCCTGGTTGCTTTGCATAAAATATAAAATCAGGCAGATGGTCCGTGTTTCCACCTCCAGCCCACTTTTACTCCCCCACTTAATTTTCCTCCTCAGCCTACTTTTCACCTGATGAGTATTTGCTGATGGTAGTAAATATAATAATCCTGCTTTAGGTCATGTTCAGTTGAAATTATTTCTACTGGGTTTATTAGTATCCATGAAGGAAAAAAAAAGGACCTGAGGAAAAAGTCCAACAAGGGGAAAGCTTTTGAGAGGTTCAGGTTTGGGACAACTTGCTCCAGACTGTGGATGGGAATAACAGGTATTGTTTTACTTTCTCTAGCTGTGGAGAACTTGGCTGGAAGGTGGAAAAGGCTTGGAGAAGAGCAGGAGTAGGCAGGATTACAGTTTCCTTTGGAGCCACTGCCAAGGGAGCTGGGCTGGGGCAAGAGGTGACAGTATGTCCAGAGAAAGGCTGTCCTGACCCTGGAGATAACTCCAGAGGCAAAGCAAAGGAAAGCATCATGAGTGCCCCTGGTTTGCTGGACTGCTCCTGGCACAGAAGAGCAGTTTCCCACTTTATCCACTGTCCAGGATTGAATGTCAAAATCTAATCTAGTGCTTTATTAATTGCATTTATCATGTACTTTGACCATCTCACATGAAACTTACCCATTAATTTGTCTCTGATGGCCTGACTTGCTCTTAAGAAACCTTTGGAGCTGATTCAGAAAATGTTTTTCGAGCCAGACATTCTGGGTAATTTCTCTTTAAAAGCCAATTAAATCTTCTCAGTCTATTCCATGCATTGCCCACAGAACTGTGGGGGCAAGAGCATGGAATTCAGGTCAATGTGACTGTTAGTGCTGGGAATGTTCCCTTTGGCATTGGCCATCCAGGGGCAAACAGCAGCACTCAGCAATTTAGTGTTTGAGACAAATAATCCAATAAACACAATGGAGAAAATTAATACCCAAATGGTTCAGGAACTTCTTTGTCTTCCAGTGACCCTTGGCATTCTTATCTGTGTGTGCAGATGTGTGCAGATGTGTGCAGATGTGTGCAGATGTGCAGGTGCACACACACTGCAGTGCTTCGAGATGGTCCTGGTGGTTTCCCAGTTTTGGGTGGGGAACAAGTTGCCCAGAGAAGCTGTGGCTGCCCCTGGATCCCTGGAAGTGTCCAAAGCCAGACTGGACAGGGTTGGAGCAACCTGGTCCAGTGGGAGGTGTCCCTGCCCAGGGCAGGGGGTGGAACAAGATCATCTTTAAGGTTCCTTCCAACCCAAACCATTCTATGACTCTGTGATCTGTTATTCTGCTCCCAAGCAAACTCCATATCCATAACCAAGCAGATTTCCAGCATGATTAATGGGCTAGATGAAGGCTTTATATATTCCCTTTCCCCCTAATATATAGTACATTATTCCTTCCTCTAGCCTGAGTTCAGAAAGGGTCTTGATAGTTTTTATTCCAGAATTTGCACAGAAGCTTTTCTTCACTGTGAGAAGTTTCAGCTGAGGTTCATTTTTGCACCCATCAGCATTTCTCAGGTTTGCCTTGAATAACTGAAATGTTGCTGAGAACAACAAATATTAGTTTTGACAGAGTCCTGGAAGTTTTGCACACAGTGGAGTCTACCCTCGTGTCTCAGTCGTGTCAGAAGGTCATTTATGATTTATTTTTTCTTTTATTGACAGAAACTGAGCAGCACTATTTTGCTTGAGAACACAGAGGCTCAGCTGTAAGAAATTTTCAAACCCATATTCAGAAGCACCGAATGTGTATAAACTTGGAAAAAACCCAAGGATTCTCCCGAAAGCAGTGAGAGACAATGGGAGCAGAGGACAAGTGAGGTTTGTTTTTTTTTTTTTCTTTTCTATTTTGGAAGTTGCATATCAAGAGGGAGAAATTAGCTAAAAATACTTATAAAATTCAGAACAGACAGAAGAGGGAAGATTAAGCAGTGATTATAAGCACGCTGTCTAAGAATCAGGTCGTGCATATGCTTCAGTTGTGCTCAGCTCTGTGATCTCACGTCACTCCCATCCATCTCCCTCCCTGTTTGTTCCATTCCTTTGTGTCATCCACAACTAAATGGCAGGAAATCTGTGAAAAGGCCTGTCTGCTGCTTTGCCTTTATATATATATATCATCCAGTGCAGAGGGTTTCAATACCAACAGGAGTTTCTCAGTACTGCTGTAATACAAGTGCAACCCTCCTTTTCCATGTACCAGACTCAATATGCATATAGATTAGGGCTGAGTTTTGCACTAAGTACAGACAGTTTGAGGGGTTTAATACTTCCAGTATTTCCATTTTGAGTTCCATTTCAGCCCTTCTCAGGGGTCCCCTTGTGCTGAGTGGGCTGGATCAGGAGATGGGCACAGATTTCTCACAGCTCTGGCACATCAGGGTGGAGCAGAGCAGGTGCCCTGTTCCACTTAGCTGAGATCCTCAGCCCCATCAATCCCACCTGAAGGTCCCAGGGAATGTTCTCCCTTGCTGTGGAGAGAAAAGATGTGTGGAAAGGCCCAGGAAATGCACCAGTAGCAAGTTTGAGTAACTGATTGAATCCACAGTGATGATAATCATAGATGTGGCGAAGTGACTGGAATTAATGCACCATCTGAACAGTTCTGTGAGGTTTGCCTTGATGTTCCTCATTTAAAATGAATCTCTCTAGACCTGAAGGCTGTTTGGAAACAGCTGATGGGGCCCATAATGAGGAGTCCAATCTTCAAGTCTCCAAACTGAAATTAGACATATGCCCTGACATGTTGACATTAATTTGAGCTGTTAGAGCTGTAATGGGTTTATTTGGCTGGCATTTTTAATGGAATTTCAAGGGAGACAGGCTTTGCTCCAGGAGTCAAGTTGGGGAAAGGCCGTGAGCAGCCGTAATTTCAAAGGTTAATTTGAAAACACTTTTCTCAACAGGACTTTTCTGAATTGCAAGGCTACTTGAAAATGTGGTATTATAATAGTTAATCCTATAACTGGAAAAAGCAAGCTGGGGAATAGTCAGTGGGATTTTCCAGATTTCAGTAGGCAATTCTATCTTGACTCCAGGTAAAATGCAATAATAAATAAATGCAAAAAGTAGAAGTGATACATTCATTCTACTCCCTCTATACAATGCATAGACCAAAAGCCCAGCTCCAAAACAATTTTCTACTCCAGGTTCCTACTAAAAAGACTTCTAAGCACTGACTAGAATGAACTGGCTGAGAGTTTTGACCCCACATAGGGTGGGTTCAGTGTCAGGTTTATGTGATTTTTAAACCCGTAATGTAGTTGGGTGGAGCTCTGAGCAACTTGGTCTGGTGGGAGGTGTCCCTGCCCATGGCAAGGGGTTGGAAATAGGTGATTTTTAAGGCCACTTCCAACCCAAGCCAGCCTATGATTCTGTGATTCTTATGAGGTGATTGGTGGTGGTGAGGCCGTGGGGAACCTCGTTGGTGGCTGAGTCAGTGATGATGGTGGGGGGCAGCCAAGGGCACAGGGGAAGGGCAGCGCTGGACCCCTGTGGGGCTGGTGGTCCTGCAGCCACCTCAGCAACACAGCTCCATCACAAGCCACGTCAGCTTCCCCAGGGCAATGACTTCCAGACCTCAGCTGTTTATGCCAAAAGTGCAGATGAGAAGCAGAATCAGATGCGAGCATGGCTGAGTTAAAATTCTGTGTTTGCATCGAGGTGAATTTGAATTTTCTGGACTGCAATGCTCTGGGGCCAGCAGATAATTGGTCACTTGAGACATGGTGTTTTAGTAATTTACTGGGTAGCATCAGGGGAGTAAAAAAAGACCCGCAAGGGAGAGAGAGAGAGAACCCTTGTCCTGACAGTTTCCTTAGAGCAGAACCCAACTGGTTCCTCCAAAAAACCCTCTCCCACTCCAGGGACCACCCACAGTGATGGTGAGCCTGTCTGCTGCCCCACATGTCCCCAAATGAGCCACAGTTAAAGCAAAACTATTTGGTTTATTATGCATCATTGAAATCCCACAGTCTTTCAAGGGACACTCTGTGAGGGGATGTCTGCCACCATCAGAAAAAACTCAATTTAGGAGAACGTTGGTTCTGAAGGATAAAATGTCACTGATGGCAGATTTTTAACCCAGTGCAATTTAGCAGATATTCAATACTTTTATTTCCTTCTGCTGACTTTATACACTGGAACAGGAGGCGATTTGCAGAGATTAAACAATATTCTGCCCACAAATTAAAATCAATAACTTATTTATAGGGCTGCTGATGCTCCCAGAACAAAACAGTCCTACCAAGTAGCTGTAAAAGTCCTGAATCAAATGTCATGTATCTGCAGCCCATTTGGCTGTCTCTGACTGCAGATAGAACACAATCCATCCACTCATTCTATCACTTGATAATCGCAGTACATAAATAAATATGATTCCCGAACCAAGCAGTGCTGGTGGCTGGTTTCAGATCTGTGCACCACCTGGTTGTTTCCCCCATATATCATTGTTAAACCTAATATTATTCAATGGGATTTTTCAGGAATCCATTTCTTTTCAGGAAAGGGGGGGGTTGGCCAGATGCTACACTGTGTTTTAACCTTCTGCAGATGCTCAAAAGAGCAAATCACTCGGGGGCAGTGGGAGCACGACAGAAGATCGAAGCCCTGTAATTATTTTATTCCTATTCCTTTTGACAAACCACATTCATCTGGCTAGAAAATCCCTTGGTTCACTTCTTTTGTGCATCCTCCTGGTCACCATTCCTCTTCCTTGGGGTGCTTTGGCTCAGAGTGACCTTTGCTGGGTCACTGGTGCCTCCTGGAGTCTTCGCTGCGAATCCTGGTGTGCAGCGTTTCCACCTGGAGTTCTGGGTTCTGAAGACAAGCCATTACATCAGGATGGTTTGGAAAGCTTTGTCTCTGAGTTGTGTGATGAACATCTTGGGTAAGGGAGATGTGTTTTCAGAGTAGCTGTTTAAAATAAGAATCATATATTAAGACGATGCTTTTCGTGGCCTCGATGAGGTTTTTATACCTGGGACTGCATTCGCATGTATTTTCTAAAGACCACTCTGGGATTTGTCCTGAAGAACCAGTAAGTGCTTGAGTGTCCAGGCCATGGTGGTGGTGGGACAGAAAAGTCCCAGATTTTAGGCTCTCTATTTTTTCAGGCTGGGACCACTGTACCAACACTTTCTGTGAGCTGGAGCTGAAGCAGATACATCTGCAGGTTCTCATGCATCAGGGTTTTGTCTTTCATTCCCTTTATCTCTGAATATATGTGATCTTTAGGTTTACATATCTACTCTGAGACTGGTAACACACAGTAACTTTCCCATCCTGTTTTCTTCAGAGCCCTCCAGCTTCCTGCCCTTTCCTTCTCTTCCCCCTGTGTGGGTGCACTGGGCAGCCTCAGCTCCTGCTTCTTTACCAGCAGCTCCCAGCAGCAGGGCAGGAACAGAGAAATCTCCCTATTCCTGCTGAGAAAATCAAGGGAATGGGAATGGGAGGAGAGATGAAAACAGATGCAACACGAATTGTCATTTTGCAAAATGACTTTTTACCCGAGCACCCCTCTGAATACACTGTGACACAGTACAGATGATTCTTGGCCCGTTAAATAACAGTTTTCCCCATATTTATTGCTCTCGAGCTGTGCCTGACAGCTTTATTGCATGCAGACTGGCACATTATGAAAAGAAAAGTAAATAGGGTTGTGGAATCATGGCCACAGCATTCCTGTTTAAGGGGAAAACAACTCTTTGGTTTTACCACATGTTTGAAAAGAGGAGACAGTTCTCCCTCGGTGTTTTATGGCAGTTCCCCCTCCCACCTCCCCCTTCCACCTTAAACAGTCTGGATTTGTTTTGCTCATATAATTAGGCAATAGCAGCTGATCAGATTAGAATCAGCAGCATTATATCATCCCAAAAGCTGTCTGGATTGATGGACAAGAGGCAACAGTCTGTTTATTTGCCAAAGCCACAAGCAGGCCTGCCTGTGCCACGCACTCAGAAAAGTACATTACCCTCAGATTTTTTTATAATTCTTTGAGTGTAGATATACTGCTAAGGCACTTGAACTCTATTATGATGTCAAGCTTCTGCTATTTTCTATTATCCTTGGGAAAAAAGCAAAAGAAATCCCATATATGGTTTCATGAAAGAGAATCTATTCTTTGAAAATAATTGTGCCCACAGCCCTTAATGCGCTGTCGAACCTACACAAATTAAAAGAACCATAATCAAAGCCAGAACAGTATTTATTTAGGCTCAAGCATCTCTTTGCTAAATAATTGCAATAATGGTGCACAGCAGCAGTGCTGAAAATGTGGTTTACTGCCTTATTTCCTTCCTCAAAAATCCTGCAAGAAAAGATACAGATATCTTCTTCCATCAGCCAAGATTTGGATTTAATGACTTGGCCTCTTTCCTCCCAGCCTTTTCTGTCTGATCAGTTAAGAGCTGCAACTGCTTTTTTTCCGTATATACCACCCTGGTTTTGCCCTCAATTGCTCACTATTATCTCCTGCTGGGAACATCTTTTGCATAACAACCCCTGGTACAGCTGTGGGTGTGAGACACCCCAAGGATGGGGGTGTGTGAGGATGCTAAAAAACCCAAGGAGGTGATATCTCACAGGGCCAGGAGTTTTTCCCTGATTTAATAGAGACTTAGAAACTTCCCTGGTTGGGTATAAAGCTGTGCTTTCTGGTTCAGCCACATCCCTTCCAGCAAAGTAGTTTAAATTGTCTGCAGGAACTCCTATGGAATTGGAGTTGAATTACTTCATGAGGGCAGATTTACTTCATGAGGGTTTAATTTAGATTAGAAATTAGGAAGAGATTCTTCCCTGTGAGGGTGGGGAGGCCCTGGCACAGGTTGCCCAGAGAAGCTGTGGCTGCCCCTGGATCCCTGGAAGTGTCCCAGGCCAGGTTGGACAGGGCCTGGAGCAACCTGGGCTAGTGGAAGATGTCCCTGCCCATGGCAGGGGGTGGAATAAAATGGGCTTTAAGGTCCTTTCCAACCCAAACCAGTCTGGGATTATATGACTCTACAATATTGGCACAACAAGACATAGAGCTGATGTTTGCAGGGACCTGTTATTTGTTCACAACCTGATTAATTTACCACCCGAATTATTATCAATACTTGAAAACGTTTCTTTGCTTTTGAAGTTGAAAAGCAAAATGGGTTTTTCTTGGTGCTTAACCACTCACACAGGTGTTTCAGGGTCCCTTCAGTCTCCAGTCCCTGTGTGGACAAGTAGATTTATGAGCAGTGGAATGAAGGCAGCCTGACCCCCTGCCAGCTTTGGTGGCTCAGAAGGGACAGGCTCAGACTCTCCTGGTTTGGATTTCTTGCTGCCTCATAGGAATTGAACTCAAGATGCTTCATCCTCAGCAGAGCTGCTGGTGGGATGCATTTCCTAACCCTGACTCCCTATTTTAATGTATGATTTAGGAACTAATATCTTGGAAGCTTGTCACATTAGGTGAAATGGTCCAAGGTCTCGAAAGATTGGGTGTAGGGAAAGACTCAGTGTTGGACAAAAGGATCACAGGAGCTTGTTTGCTTAAGAAACACAGCTGAAAACAAGATTTTCTCCCTTTTATTCCCATCACTCTTCTATCTCTAATACAGCTATAGTATCTCCAGAGCTAGAAGGAGTAGAAAGAATGAAAGAAAGACATTTTCTTCTAAAGAAAATTTCTGTAGCCACAGTAGTGCCAGGGGTCATCGTGGTTCTCTGTTGTCTCCACATCCCAGCTCCAGCTGCTGCTCTTTCCCTATTAAAAAGCAGTTTATTTGTCTCTCACAAGATACTTAAACATTGAATGAGGCAGCAGAGTGGGGAAGGGGCTGCAGGGCTTTGCTGGAGCAGGGACACCAGCAGAGAGAGATGTGCAGGAAGATTAAATTTCCTTGGGAGAAGCTGTGCCTGGCCTGGCTGGGGCTCTGGGGCTCATTTTCATAAATACCAGATTTACTGACATTACAGGGAGTATTTTTCTCTTGCCTGAGATGAGGGAGAACGAGCCAAACCTCAGCTTTCAACTAAACAGGTTCTTTCCATTCAGCTGTGTAAGAGGTACCTGATACACTTGTAAATATGAGAGAGAAAATGGTGTCATCAGCCTGTAATAAACTGTTCCAGCCTCAGATTGCCATCTGTCAATGATATTTTAGCTCATTTTCTTTCAGCAGAGAAAGTGAGCTTATTTTCTTTAATCTCCTGATAAATTACTCCAGTTATTTACAGCATTGGATTTTCTTTAAAAAAAAAAATTGTGCTGTAGCCAAGGGAATTATTTGACCAAATAGGGCCTTTTTTTGCCTTTGTTTCACTGCATTAGCTTATTTTTAAAAGCAAAAAAAAACTTAGCTGGTGCTTTGTGGAGGCTGCTACGAGGTTTTTTTACTTGCCAGTTCTTCTATCTCCACAAAAAAAAATCCCATGATACAGAATTATCAACCTCACACCCTTCAGAAGTTATAAAACCCAGACAACCCAAGTGACTTATAAAAAAGTTAATTTCTACACCGTATTTTCAGGCTTTTATTTGCTTCCTGCTTTAAGCCTCAGCTCATTGAAAATTCTTTATCATTTGGATGCTGTCAGGATAGAAACTTTCTGAGGGAAAGCAGGGCTTTGCTGTCACCTCCAAGAACAGAAACTCCAAATAAAATGCCCCAAAGCCCCGAGCTGGCAGCACTGAGGGGCACCAGGCACAGTCCTAGTTTTGGGGCAGATGCACAGCAGCAGAAATGGAGAAAGAAAAAGAGGTTGTGGTGAAGGACAGTGACCCTGTTTGCCTTCTGCTGGTCAGGGATGTTTCCCCAAGTGACAAGAGGGGTGTGAGCGAATAAAACCACACACTGTGGGCATATTCCCTCCCATTATCCCCGAGTCCTTCTCCAGGAGTGTGTTCCTCACTGCACACACACAGCCTGCACTTAGCCAGCCGAGGCACGAGCAGGAATTCAGAATTTTAATTACACTCCAGGGACTCTGGTGAGATCAAATCCCATATCCTGATGGAAGCAGGCAGGGAATACACCTGGAGGCAGCCTTGTGCAGCTACTGATGTGCAGATCTGAAAACAGGGAAACATTTCCCAGCGGAATTGCTCCTTCCTAAATATTGCAACTTCCGTTTACTGAAGCGGCTGGTGTTGGAAGGAACCTAAAGAATCAGCTCTAAAGCCCATTATTCTTTTCACTACCAGCTAATGAATTTTCCCTCTGCCCTTCTACATTAGTTTTCTTTCGGCAAGAGACTTTTTTCATATTACTTTCAGCTATCTGTGGTGTTGGGGCTTTGATATCTCGTTGGTACAATCTGTAAATATGGCTCTGCAGACACTGCTCAAGGGCAGACTTTGACCCTGAGCGCTCCGGCAGCTTCTCCTTTGGAAAACACATCTGCAAAGGGCTGCTCAGAGGCAGGGGCTTCAGCAAAGAGTTAATGTGAGAAGGGGAACGTGATGGTGGCCAAGCTTATCCCTGTCACACACAGTTGTTTTGGCTTAAAAATGCTCTATTATGACAAAGTGTTGCCAACTCTCACAGTTTTAACACGGTTCGCACGTTATATTTGTTTGGGCTTTTTCCCTTCCTGGAGTTCTGCCAGGGTGAGAAATTCAGCTTTTTCCCCCCACCCCTAGAAGTAAGTTTCTACTTCATGGTTAAGAACAAAGGCTTGAAAAATATGATTTAAATTTGTTTTAAAGACTCAGAAAAGCAGAAGATAAATAACTCCACACATTATTTTTCTGAACAATAATACCTCATGTTTTTGTGAGGGCTGACTCGTGACTTTGAAATGCTCGTGGTTGGCAACACTGCTGTTATAATTTGTGACTAAGCTTGATTTTTTTTTTTGTTGTTGTTATCAGTCATATCTACATCTATATATTATATACATTCCAAAATAAATGCCTGTAACTCACATTGTAGGAACTGGTTCTGTTTATCTGCATGGAGAATTACGTAGACCATGGAGTCATTAAGACTGGAAAAGGCCTGTAAGACCATCACATCCAGCCCTTGACTGAATAGCACCATGTCCACTAAACCATATCCTAAATTGCCACATCTACTCATTTTTTGAACACTTGCAGGGATGGTGACTCCACCACTTCCCTGGGCAGCCTGTTCCAATGCCTGACCACTTTTTCAGTGAAGAAATTTTTCATAATATCCAACTTAAACCTCCCCTGATGCAACTTGAGGCCATTTCCTCGTCCTGTTGCTTATTACTTGAGAGCAGAGCCCAACTTCCACCTGGTTACAACTTTCAGGGAGTCGTAGAGAGCCAGAAGGTCCCCCCTGAGCCTCCTTTTCTCCAGGCTGAGCCCCCCCAGCTCCCTCAGCTGCTCCTCACAGGCCATATCACAGAATCACAGAATCACAGAATCAACCAGGTTGGAAAAGACCTTCAAGATCATCAACACCACCATGGTTCCCAGACCAGGGCACTGATGCCACATCCAGTCTCACCTTAAACACCTCCAGGGATGGTGAATCCACCCCCTCCCTGGGCAGCCCATTCCAATGGCTGAGCACTCTCTCTGGAAAGAACCTCTTCCTAATATCCACCCTCCCTATGCTCCATAATACCCTGTACATACATATATATCCAGGTATCCAGTCCAGATACAGTGCCAGTTTAGGGGAGGGGGAGAAGCAGTAGGCCAGAGTTATAGTTTAAATTTGAACACGGTGTCTCTGGGTAGGTGTGCGAAAAAAGACAGGGAACTTAGACCCAGCAAACATCTTCCTCCTCCCCACATCAAGCTTATCTGTTTCAAACTTGCTCAGGAGGACTTGTTGGCCTCTTCACACTAATTTAAAGATTGCTTTACCTCGTTTGAAGCTGGAGATGTGCTCATGCAGGGTGGATGCCATCTCAGGCAGGACATCAAGGGCTGATGGGCAGCTCTGGAAAAAGCAGGCAGAGCTCCTCACTCCCAACATCTGCCCCCAGGACTGGGTGTTTTTACACTTTAAGGAGTTAACCTTGTAAAGTCTGGTTTTATGCTGAATGAAGTGCAATACATCATAAAACATAAATCTTGACATCCTTCCAGGCCAGGTTGGACGGGGCTCTGACTAATCTGGTCTAGTGGAAGGTGTCCCTGCCCATGGCAGGTGTTGGACCAAGATGGTCTTTAAGATCCCTTCCAACCCATTATGTGATTCTGTGATTACAGGGCTCAAACTGCCTCAACTCAACTCACAACCAGCCACTCCAGAGGGATGATGGTCCAGCAGTGGCTGGTTTGGCAAACCCTCCCTGCTCGAGGGCTGGGGGAGTTGTCAGGTTCTGCTCCTGGTGCCATCCTGGCAAAAGGGCACCCAAAGGAAAGCATTGGCAGAAGAGAAACAGTATTCAGTGTTTAGTTTCCTTTCCTTTTCACAGCTCCTCCTTCCTTCAGCTCCAGAAACTTCCATTCTCCTCATAAAAAAAACAAACAAACCAGAACCACACGTATCACAAACATCTGTATTTATTGATGCTACTGAAAAGCAGAATATTTTAGTATAAGGTGTATTTCAGAAAACTGCAGCACTCTGAGCAGGATATTTAACAGAGTCTCTTCCATGTTGAAAATGCAGGATTTCCAGCGTGAGGGAATCTCTCAGTACCACACCTAGTGAGGGGGTTTATAACAGCAAAGCCTTGGCAGTGCAGCAGTGAGCAAAATCTGTTCAGGAAGCACATAGAAATGTGCAGAAATAGTAATAAGCAACCAATAATCATAATCCCAAATAATCTGAACAATCAGGGCAAGGCAGCATTTACTCCATTGAGAACTTTATGTGACTGCCCACAGGGAGAATAAAATGGATCTGGAGATATGGAAAGTTCTGAGGCACAGCTCTGGCACTCACTTGGCCCAGGATATTCAGCTTTGCCTGGTGTCAGATGGGATGGGGCTGGGAAATGCCCTCAGAGTTTGTCTTGCTTTTGCAAGTGGCTTTTGCAATTAGCCACTTGTTTTATTTTCTAATCACACAGCTTACAGTCACATCTTCCAGTTTCAGGACTTTCTGAAGCCCAACTTCAATATTTGCCTGGCTTCCAAGTCTCCCAGGAGTCCTCTTTCCAATCCTTGTGGCACAAGATCCATCAGTTCTCCACATGCTCCTTGAACAAGTAAACTGGTCCACTGCTAATAAACATTCTGCAAGAGCCAAGAGAGTCTGTCTGGTGCCTGCAGAAATAATATTGGAAATTTGATTTACAGTTTTCAGAGCCTCCTAAGGATTACATCTCAAAATTAAGAAGGGAAAACTTATTTTTAACAACTTGGAGGATGAATAGAAACCACTGAGTGTTTGCTTTTCTTGCTTAACTTACACCGTTGCTCCTCTCTGTCTAAACATAGTCTTGGTACTTCATTGTTTCAGCCTGGAAAATTCCTGAAGGTTGGCTAGCTGGAAATAACAATTAGTATAAGTTTTTAGACTGGAAGTTAATAGAACTCATTTCATCCTACAAAATTAACCCACTTGTCACCAATGCTCTTGGTTTTGGTAAAATTCCACGAATTTAATCTATCTGTCTGTAAAATTTTGGATCAATAAAGAACTATTCCAACTAAAAAATTTCTTCATTTTTCTGTGTTTTTTCTTAAAGTGAGAAATTTTTTTCTAATTTTCTACCAGTCTGGCAGCAGCACCTTTTCCAAATCATCCTGCACTAACAGAAGCAAGTCTGCCAGGATGGTTTTGCAGGATTTCACAGCATCACAGAATCCCAGAACGCTTTGGGCTGGAAGGGACCTTAAAGATCATCCAGTTCCAACCCCCTGCCATGGGCAGGGACACCTTGCACCAGCCCAGGGTGCTCAGACAGAAATATTATCTTGTGTTTTAGTCCAGAAGACCCCATTGCATGGACACACAATACCAAGAGTTGGTTCCCTACACATCAAACACCCAGCTGGCAACGAGGAGCTGGAAAATCAATGCACAGCCTAAATAATATAAATACTTGCGCTTTAGGTGCTTTGTGTGAGTGTTTTTTTAAAGAAATGTTAAAATTTTGAAGGACTGTTGGCCTCCAGATGTTGGTTATTCTGTAATAACTTAAAAAAGAGACTCAGGCCTTTCATTTATCTGATAGGATTTCTAATACATGTGTGAATACTGAAGGTAAGTAACTGTGTCCAGCTCCATTTGGAGAGAAATTCACTGCTGCAGCAAAGGGTTTCCATCATATTGCTGTGATTTGATAATTTCAGTGCTGCTGCTCAGGGACTCTACAGTAAAAGCTCAGAGAGTTATCAGCTAATAGCTCCTGAAGGCCTGCAGCTGATATTAAAGTTGAACTTTTATGAAACCAGATTTTCTACTACAAAGTAGCAAAAAAAAAAAAAGCATATTGAATCTGTGCTAAATGAGAAAACACTTTTCCTGTTTGCATGGGAAGCAGGTTATTCACTGCTCCAACACTTGCCCTGCCAGATCTTGGCTAGCAACTGGCAACATTTGGCCAGTCCTGTTTGCAGGGCTGGTGCTGCCATGGCTGGAAAAATGTCCTTGGCTTCTTGACTGCATGGATGCAACCAGAGAATCCCAGAATGGCTTGGGTTGGAAGGGACCTTAAAGTTCATCTCATTCCACCCCCTGCCACAGGCAGGGACACCTTCCACTAGCCTGGGTTGCTCCAAGCCCCGTCCAACCCGGCCTTGGACACTCCCAGGGATGGGGAATCTACAGTTTCTCTTAGAGTTATGACAGGGCAACTGAATATAAAAGCTTCTGGAAAAAAAAGTGACAGTTACAAGTGGTGTGGCCAAGAGTTGAAATAAGTAATGGCTGAAGTACCCACAATGGCTGAAGGGCCAATAAATTCTTGCTACACAGAACCTTGGTTCAAAGTTTGTGGCTGTGAATGAGAGAGGCTTATCACTTCTTTCAGTAGGCTCGAGGGCAGAACTCGTAATAATGAACAATTTAATAAAGGAACCATAATTGGACAAGCCTGAAGAAATAAAAGGAAATAATCAAGAACTAAAAAGCTGATGGTTTATAACCTACACTGGCACATTCTTGCACTGAGTAGACAGTGGAGACAGAGTTAGATACTCCAGTCACTGTCTTGTTGGATACACAGAATCCCAGAATGGTTGGGGTCGGAAGAGGACTTTAAAGACTCTTTCCAACCCCTTGCCATGAGTAGGGACACCTTGCACTAGCCTGGGTTGCTCCAAGCCCCGTCCAACCTGACCTTGGACACTTCCAGGGATCCAGGGGCAGCCACAGCTTCTCTGGGCAACCTGTGCCAGGGCCTCACCACCCTCACAGGGAGGAATTTATTCTGCATATCTAACCTAAATTTCCCCTCTTTCAGTTTGAACCCATTACTCGTTGTTCTGTCACTCCAGTCCCTGATGAAGTGTCCCTCCCTGTCTTCCCTGCAGGCCCCTTCACACACACAGGAAGGTGCTATGAGGTCTCCACACAACCTTTTCTTCTCCAGGCTTGATATTGAGACAAAGAAAAAGGTGACATTCTCGCTGGCTGATAGACAAACAAGAAAATAATGCTGAATTTCTGCCTAAGAAACCCCCCAAACCAGGCAAGAAAGGCCTTTGAGAGAAGACTGGATATTTTGACTGACCTTCTCTTTTAATATATCTGTGGTATATGGAAAGTTGCTTCATAAAAGCATCACGCTGCAAAATCAATTCCTTCAGTGCCACAGTGTGTCCACTGGCATTTGTGAGCTGCTTTTGTGACTGGCATGAAGAGAATAAATCACACACCACATGATACCTTAATCACTCCCATTTTCTAGAAGAGCTCTTAGCAAGGTAAATGAAGCATGGTGAATAGCCTTTTACCTACTTATTAATACCTAAATTCTCTGTCTGGGGGAAGTTGCTCAGTCTGCAGGGAGGTGTTTGAGCAAGAGAATTTTAGTGCAGAATGAGCAACTGTTTGCAGCACCTGCATCTCACCCTGTCCCAGCAAGGGGAGACTCCAGGTCCTGGCAATGGGAAGTGACCCTGAGCCTGCAGGTATCCTGATGGAATAAATTTAGACTCCAAGGTATGGGAATTCTGGTGGCTGTGATCATTCCCTTTTTTATAAATGATAAAGTGTTTGTCCAGTCTGTTCACAATGCAATTAAAAGTACAGTCAGGGAATCCCCACAGTGGCACAAAGCTGAGTAGGGAGGCATCTGAGGACTGGGAGACATCTGGTTTGTCCAGAGCAGGGAAAGGAGAAGAAAACCTCAGAGGCTTGCCAGCTTCTGAAAGGTCTGTCTGCATTGCAGGGACAAGCTGAGAGTGAGGGTAAAGCTTTGTAGACAGAAGTAATGGCCTCTATTATCTATTTATGTGCCAATTAATACAGTGTAAAAAATTAACAGTGTAAAAAAGCCTGGTGAGATGTTAATTAAGTACAGAGGGTTTTAGGGTGAGGTGTTGCTCCAGGGTGCAACTGGGAGAACACTTTCACAGAGTGTCCTTTATCCCATGAGCATTTTGAATGTTTCCTCTCAGTGTCAGAAGTCGGAGTTAAACAAAGCAGTTTGATGAAGGTCTGGCTGCAGCAATCTCCTGGTTTACATTTTATCTGCTGATTGCTCCCAGTCAGAGCAGAGAATTTCAGTTGTGGTTATAAAAAAATCAGATCATACAAAGGACAAAATCTGCTTGTACTTTTTCTAAGTTTTTTCTAAGTTCCTCTGGTCACTGTGAAAAGTAAAATCTTCATCTTGCTTTCTTGCTCGTGTTGTTTAACAGAGTGCCCAGGTGGGATATTGGAAGCAGCTGTGCAGGGTTGAGGGTGGCAGTTTGGAGGGTACAAAGGTGTCTTAGTTTAACGAGATTACAACTTAGAAATTAAGAAGCTTCAGGTGGAAGCATGGAAAAGGAAAAGAAAAAGATTTTATTAGCAAAATCTGAATAAACAAATGGTGCAACCAAAAAACTTTCAGAAGAAACAAAACAAAGTCCCAAATCCACAGGTGGGGGGAGGCAACCCAGAGTGGGAAGGGGGCAGAATTGAAGCCAGGTGAGAGCAGGGGAGTCAGGTGTTTGTAATAATAGAAAGTATAAATTCCCAGTGACCCCTGGGAGTTGTGCTCATTCTGCTGTGGTACAGGAGGACTCTAAGAGCTGGAGTTTTTGGAGGAGGACTCATCTGGACATCTAAAGATAGGCTGGCAGAGAGATACTTAACATTTTTAAAGTTTTTGTTTCCTCTTTGGTGTTTTGTGCTCTTGCTACTGTAGAAAAATTAATTAGCCCAACTTCCATTCTGCTAAAATCCTCCTCTTTCAGCTCAAGAGCTGGTTTAGTCTTTGGTGGTGTCCTGCATTAAGGGAAAGGTTGAGGCAAGTTTGCCTTGAAGCCATGAGAATTCCTGATCCTGTATAGCCCTCCCTACCTTTGATGCAGCTTATGGGCAGGTACCCAGGAGGATTTGCCCTTATACGCATTTAATTTTTCAACAGGAAAAAGTGCTGAAAGGAAATTAAGTCTAACTTATTCCAGGTCAGCTTGATTAATTAAAGAGAAAATCTAGCCTGCAGCAAAGTCCAGTAGGGTCTGAAGCACAAAGAACCAGTAAAGATAAAACTATATTGAAAATGGACATGCTTTTGATCATCAGAATTCCCATCCTTTAAGTAAAATCCCTCCAACACCCCAAACAAATCCTGCCACCCTGTGTGGGAGTCAGGGCATTTGAAGCCTTCTCTGAGTGCCTTGTTTGGGAGGGCTTGGAGGGAGGGTGCCTGTGGGTTGTTTTTAAGGAAGAGGAAAACTTTTTGGATAAAGGGAGGTGATGTTTGCACGGGGAGGTGGCAGAGAAGGCTCCAGGCTGGGGGGACCAGGGCAAAGGGTGGTCTAAGGAATGTGGGGGGCTGTGTAGGTTTGGCTGCGACACAGAAACCTGTTAATTTGGATTTTCCCTGACTATGGCAGTGGGGGTGGAAATGGAGGATCTTTAAGGTCCCTTCCAACCCAAACCATTCTGAGATCCTCTGATAAAAACAAACCTGAGAAGTCCTTGTGTGCAGGGAAACAGTGGCAGGAAAGAGGCTTCCTTCAACAATCCCTCACAGTTCTGCTGTGTTTGTTTGCTCTTTTACAGCTGTATCCATTTAGTTTCTGTTCAAAGAAAAAGGGATTGTTGTTTTTTTTTTTTAATGTCAGTGTTCTCAGGAGATCTGGATGCATCTACCTGAAGGCTGTAGCTCACCATGAATCCTGTGTCTGTTTAGTTGGGAAGGTGATTCTGTGCCTTATTAGCTGTGACAAAATGGAGAGTTAGTAAAAAAAAATAAATAAAAATACAAAACCAGGGAACTTATCCTTTGAACTCATGTTTTGACTTGAGGGATTTCATCTTGCTTCTAAGTGTGCTTGGTGGTTTTTTTCTTTTTTTCTGATGATCTTTCTAGTAATGAGAATACAAGTTGTTCAAAAGGGTTTATAAAGGTTGACAGTGAATTGTTATTGGTCTATTGGGTGTTTAAATTGCAAATATTATACTCGAACTCTTGCTTTAGAAGCAAGATCCTCTTGAAACATTTATGGCTACAGTTACATAGACTGTAATAAATTTAACATGGAATATAAAGCTGTGTCAGTCATGGCTTTCCTTACTGGATTTACTCCTTGCATTGGTTGTGAGAGGTGCTACCTGTTCTTGAGTCTTCAGCAAGAGTGTGAATCCATGACACTGGCAGGACAAGCCTTTGGAAAATTCTGGAAACCACCACTTAGCACACAAGGAGTGAAAAATGATGTGTTCGTGTTTGTCTGGGGCTCTGCTGGTGGCAGCAGGTCTGCCCTGTGCCCACACAAAGGGGAAAAAGAAGAGGATCAGAAGTGAGTTCCAGCCTTTGGAATTAATAGAATCCGTATGGTTGGAAAAGACACCCAAGACCATAAAGACCAACCTTCAAATTATGCCCTTTACACAGTCTTCCAGATACACCTATGGTAGCAAAAACAGGGGCAGAACTAAAAACATTTCTAATGACAGATCCACCATCAGCTGTGTGGGAGACAATTTACTTTTATTATAGGCTGGCTGTGCTTTTTGGGTGTTTCCTTTAGAAGTTGGTTGAATTAATATTCAGCACCTGGAATTCCCCTGCTCATTGCTGTTCTCCTGGAAGTGTGGTGGCAGTGGCTGATGAGCTGCAGCAGGAAGCACATCCCCATCCAAGTGATTCCCTGAACCACTGCATGAGCAGTGACCTTAAAATCCCATTTGGGGCTGGAAGGGGCTCAGCATCTTTTTTTTTTTTGTTAGTTTTATATAACTGTTCAGGGAGGAATAGAACTTGCATAGGGGAAATCTCATTTATTACTGGCACTGCTTCTAAACTTGGACTTCTAAGGCAGATGTGAAGAGGATGAACAAGACTCCAGGGAGGCTGGAATGTATTTTCTTAGGGATAATGGCAAGACTTCCTAGAGAACTCTCTTGTTTCTGTAGAGTTGCTTGGTGGAGGTGTCTCCTGCCTTCCAATATTCACACATACCAAAAGTAATCAAAGTTGCCTTTCTATTCATCTTGATTTGTGCATTTTGAGGTGTGACTTACAGCACATCTCTGGTGCTCTGCTCCATTCTGAAATAATGAGGAGATTATTTTGGTCAATAGGACTGAATGATGATTTAATGCTTTCCAATGGTGAGCTGTGTTGGTGACTCTTTAAGGATTAGAAGCTTAATGAAATGCACACATCAGGGTGGGGATTTAATCTTTTTCTCATAAAAAAAAATCTTCACAACAAGATAATAAACCATAGGAGTAAAAATCATTTTGACAAACCTGTCTAGCTTTCAGGCTGTGCAAAGTCTGAGTTAATTACCTGTGGGCCCCTTCTGTTATACAGAGGATTATTGAAAGGGCATCTTCCAGGAAGGGTGGAAAGTTCCCATGTAGGCAGTTGCAGTTTTAAGGCTGGGAATGAAGGGCAAGAAATGTCCCTTCCTTGCATGCCAAGAGATGTATCCTCAAATGTAGCAATGTGTGTATTTGCCAACAAGCAATTTTAAATTTTCTGGCGTTTATGTTTAACAGAAATTCTCCAGTGTCATACTGGAAGGAATTACTCTGATGAATCAGCTGGGTTTCAACCAGTTTTCAAAATTTAATAACTACTCATTAGCAACTTGACTAGTCTGGCAACTTCTTGACTAGTCTGGCAGCTCTTTTGTTGTTTGAAATAGTGTTGTTTCATTCCTGTTCTCTTTGGATTATCAAGCCAAGCTTCTCCAGGGCTGGCAGGGCAGTGGAAGGTTTAATTTGGCAGCTGTCCCATGGCCTGTGTGAAAAGTTTCTGGTTTCTCAGCCCAGTTTGTAGTAGACAGAGAGGTTTTGTGTCCTGGCCATGTGTTTTTTTTCTTCTTTATGCCTGTGCTGGAAGCTCTTTTCCCCCCCTAACTGGGGGACACAGGGAGCTGGTGGAGAACATCCCTCCTGTAACCAGTCCTTGTCTGATCAACCTGTTAAACCCATGGTATTTCTTGGAAGTAACTAAATTCTGAAAGGAATAGAAAAATAAGGTGGCTGAATTTGTTTTTTCTCACTGAAGTGTTCTGGACTTTTCATGTTGTCTCTTTTTTCCTTTGAGAGCTTTCTGAGACTCAGTGGAATTGCTTTGTAAATGGTTATAAAATAGAAACCTTCCCTTTAATGGTGGGGTTTTGCCAGAATTAATATGGACCAACTATTTAGGCTCGCTTTTATAATTTAATATCTTTTGTCTGTCTCTTGTTCTGTTTCCCCCCTCACATCTCTAAAATATTTGGAAAGCTGGGGCTGGAAGGGGGCTCAGCACTTTTTTTTTTTTTGTTAGATTTAAATAACTGTTCAGGGAGGAACAGAACTTGCATAGGGGAAATCTCATTTGTGACTGGCACTGCTTCTAAACTTGGACTTCTAAGGCACATGTGAAGAGGATGAACAAGACTCCAGGGAGGTTGAAATGTATTTTCTTAGGGATAATGGCAAGACTTCCTAGAGAACTCTCTTGTTTCTGTAGACTGGATGCCCTTAAGCTGCTATCCTGACACCTCTTTCTGTATTTCTGCCCTCCTGGTAATCAAAGCTGAAATGATTCTCAGAATTACTACATTTAAATGAACTGCTTGCTGGTACTGTGATTCAGTGATGATTTTTTAAATAGTAGTTTTGAGCTTGAAGTCTATTCTGAGCTTGAGAGTAATACAGAGTAGTCTGCTGGTTATCCAAGTAAATTCTTGTTCATTATTTGAACATTTATTTGACTTTGTGGTACTCTGGTTAAAACTAAGATAATCAGGTTTTGAAATCTGATTTAGAAAAGGCAAATATTTTTTTTTGTATCATTTGAAAGACAGGACATGAATAGATCCCTTTTATCAGGGATCTGTGCCAAAGCAAAAAAAAAAAAAACCAAACAACCCAGGAGCTGTTTTTTGCCTCTGCTGCCATAAAATGCAAATACCACTGTTTGTTTAATCTTTCCTTACTAATGAACCCAAATGTTGTGACCTGGGTCTGTGAATGTGCTTGATTTACAGTCAACTTGATCTGACAAGCTGGTACTGCTGCTACCCTCTTTTTTTGCTTATTTTTGAAGGGATGTGGTGCTTGAAATAGTTCTTTTCATCTTTGAGATACTCCCAGCAACTGTGTGTGCTCTGCTAACGAGATTATGCAGCCACACTGCCCCTGCCTTTATGTTTGCTCACTGGCAGTCCTGCCAGTTTGATGTATAGAATAAAGCAGCTAATTCCAAGCAGTGTTTTGAGGCCAAACTCTCGTTTTGGGTGGGAATTAAAAGGTTGCATGGACAAGATCTGATGAATTGGCAGGATGGTAAAGGATGCTGAAGTGATGCCACATGGTTTGGAAAGGGTAGGAGGAGAGGAAAGTCATCTTGGTCACCTTCGTAGTATAATAAACTGCTGGTAATGAGGGAAAGCACATCTATGGGAAAATCAGGAGCTTGGTGTATCCACTAAGTGGGATGGTTGGCAGGAGCAAGTAACAAGCTGGTTCTCAAGTTCTTGAGAAGGAAATAACGACAAACAGAAATCAATTTTTCTTTAGTGTGTCTGGCAATAAAAGCTCTTCCCTCTTTGGAAGTGCAGCAACCCCAGAAATCAGGGGTTGAAAGTACAGACCTGTGAAGAATCTTGAGAGAGTCCCACCTGCCACAGACAGGCTGCACTGGGCTGGTTTCAAGTGTAGTTACAGGTGAGGAGGGGAGTTTATTTAAAGGGAGTAGCAGCACAAAGCTCCTTAGGGTGTGTGCTGCAGGATAAACCTGTCTGGGGCACTAATAATGAACATTCAGAGGGGATTGCTGGCAGAAAGCAACTTGTGTGCTGCCAGAACTGTAGAAATTCATAGCAGCAGAAGCCAAAAAACTCGTGCAAGGCTTATGCAGAGACATCAAGGAGAGGCTTAATGTTCCTAAGGGGGGTTTGCAGTGTCATAAGGTTTTAATTTGCATCTTCCAGCCACCTGTTGAAATTTTAAGTGGCCCAGTCCTATAAATACCTCAAAATTGGACACTTATAACAGCCAAAACTCTTTGCATTTTCAGACTCATGCAAATAACCTGGAAGTGAGAAGAAACAAGGCAATTTGCCTTGAAATAAGGTGGATGCCTGTGAAGCAAAGGGGAGAGTTAGTCATAAAGTGTTGGTAGCTGGACTTCCCTTGTTGAAATAAAGTAATACTTTGCAGGGCTGCAGAGCAGAACTAAACATCCTGGTGAATGTAGAGCTGGCTGTGTGTGCTAACAGAGGATAAGCCATGAGACAGTCCCTGTGGAGAGGATTTTGGAGTGACAAAAGAAACAAATTGCTGAGTCTAATGATCCTGAGCCAAAGACTCCAGTCCACTCACCAGAAGCTAAAATTACATGTGAGGAAAACTTTTTACAAATAGGTTGTATCCAAATGCCAGAGCTCCAGGAAGCCTTGACATCCAGCCAGACTTTTTATAAACAGGGCTGGCTCTACTTAGCAACAACTTCATGGTTGAGATACAGATCCATGGGGGGGTTTCAAGCGAAAATACCACAGAGTAGAACTACTCTTGATCTTCAGAGACCAAGTGAGTTAAACATGTCTGAAAAGGAGGGCAGTGTCTTAGCAGAGGGATTTTCTGAATGGATCAGCACAGATGACTGATAGATATGACTTAACACGTCGAGATTGTAAAATGATGAATGAATTCTTCATTTTAGGTGGCTCCTCTGTTCTGTACAGACAGGACTGACTGTTTGTGCTGGGCAGCAGTGTCTGTGTGGCTGGAGGAAGGAGACTGAGAGGTGGACAGGGGATAATCAAGGTTAAGTGCTACAAGTAAGGTGGCTTATCCCAGGGGAAGCCTGGAGTTTTCTGAGATGAGGGAAAATTTGTTGCAAGACACATTTTGGTGTGAGGATCGACAGGATTCCCCTACTGAAGGAAAGGGACCTGAACATTTCAGTGTCAGTGTTGGAAAAGGAGTTTCAAAGGTGACAACAAACGTAGTTTTGCTCCCTCTTTTTCTCCTGGAGTTGGATGTGGAATGTCTGAGATGGGGAAGGATGGATTTGTAAGAGAGAATGATGTTTAGCAGATATGTTATCCTATAGGTTTGTTGGACAAAGCTGGGCTGTTATTGCAGCTTTCTGCTCAATTTTTAACATGTTCATCACCCTTTGTCTGCTGGGAGGGACCATGAGTGTGGAACAAAAGGAGGATTTGCCCAAAGTCTGAAATTCTTGAGGCTGATGGAATTGTTCTTATTCTCAGCATCAAAATGGTGCCAATCAAGATCTCAGGTGGAGCAGCTGCCTTTTTCTCCCAGAAAGTAAAAGTTATCAGCAAACAGTCAACTTGCCTAGAAAACTTTTTATTATTCTATCAGAAAATACTCAGTTAAAAATACGTGAAAAATAAAATTATTTTATTTAAAAAAAAACCCAACAAACACACAAACCGAAACCAAAACACCAAGATGGAAAAACCAAATAATCTGTGAAATTAAATAAATGAGATGACAACACCTAAGCAATGCAAAGGGTCTTGAAATTTTAAGACAGCAGCTGTAACTTTCCCAGCAAGTACAAGGCTACCATTGGACCTGTAATGAGGACTTTCCAGCATGGCTTGAGGAATGGGAGAAAGTTTGGGAAGAGAAGGTGACTGGCCCAAGAGCATAACCATGGGTAGTACATCTCTATATTTTTAATGTGCTTGGTGCAGTGTTCCCACAGAAATGACTTGCACGAGGTGTCACTCAGGTTCTTCTGTCACCCCACTGCTTGAAATGAGGGGTGTTCTGGAAGCTGTGTTGGAGTTGTGAAGGGCACTAACCCTCCATACACTGCATTTGCTGTGTGCTCATCGTGGCACAACACTCAGCCTGATCTTGGGAAGGCTTTTTCCTGTGGTTTTTCCCTTCCTTCAGCGCAATGATTGAAAAAGCTTTGTGCACTGACTGATGTCTCTACTCTGAGCTATTGATTTGGTTTGTTGAAAATGGTCAAATAAAGTAGCTTTGGTTTGGTGCAAGCTGGGGGAAAAAAAAAAAAATCATCTTTTCCAGGCTCTTGGTGATTAGATCACACTGGGCATTTTTCTTTGCACACCCTGCTCAACCTGGCACTAAAAGCCCTTGTGATGACTTGGCTGCAGGATCACAGTAAATAACTCAGTTGTGCTTCTGAGGTTCTTTAAAACAAACAAAAAACATCTCCCTGTTCAACAGCTAAGGACTATCTCACTCATAAGAGGTGTGACTGCCTTTTTTTTTTCTGTTTTTAGGCAAAATTAACTTCCTCTGTTCCAGATGTTAATAGTTGTGAGTTTATTTTTTGCCTTCTACCAAAAAAACCCAAACCCAACCAACAACAAAAGAATCCTCACACCCCCAAAACAAACAAAAAACCCAAACCAAAACAAAAAAACCCCAAACCAACCAAACAAACCAAACCAAAACAAAAAAACCCACAAAAACCCCCAGACCCCTGACATTTTGCTTTTAGCTGTGAAACTGGTTGCTATTATCACTGGAGACTAGAATTTTTGTAATGAATTGCTGAGCAGTCAGATGAATGATACTAACACCATTCAATTTATTAAATTGAATGTGGTAACTTGAAAGAACTCCCCAAAACCTGGAGAAGTCAAACTCAAACTGTTCAGACTGAAAGAGGGGAGATTTAGGTTAGATATTAGGAAGGAATTGTTCCCTGTGAGGGTGGGGAGGCCCTGGCACAGGTTGCCCAGAGAAGCTGTGGCTGCCCCATCCCTGGAAGTGTCCAAGGCCAGGTTGGATGGGGCTTGGAGCAACCTGGGCTAGTGGAAGGTGTCCCTGCCCATGGCAGGGGGTGGAATGAGATGAGCTTTAAGGTCCCTTCCAACCCAAACTATTTTGGAATTTTAAGTCTGTCCCTGAGGACTATAGGCATTTTAAACTCAGGCATGGCAAAGTTGCTTCTTGCCCAGCCCAGTGAGCAGGAACATGAACACACAACCCCTCGTGACAAGGAGATATACAAAGAGTCTGCCTTTTGGGACCCAAATTCTGGAGTCTGTAACCCCTAGGAGAAGCTGGGCAGCACACACACTGAGGGGAGAAGCAGCTCAGGGTGAGGCACTTAGGGTTTATTTGCAGAGGGAATCAAGCTAAGATTGAAGCAGCACTTGGTTCCTAAAGGGCACTGCAGGAAAAGGGAGGAGAAGTGAGGAGTAATTTCTTTATCCTGTAGGGGGTTGCACAGTTGATCAGAGCTCTGTGAGGAACCAGAGCTCGCATTGGGAGGATACTTTGACCTCTGAAGAGTGAGGAGTAGGTTCAAATAACTTTGTTGATAGCAGCACAGTATGAGCTGTGCCTTCTGTGCTGGTGGCACTTGCCCACAGCAGAACATCCCGAAGCCCTTGAACCCTGGTCTTCAGCACTTAAAGGGTTTGGATTGTGCATGAGCCACCTTTATGTGGTAACACAGGAGCTTTCAACAGCAAATGCTCTTTACCTGGTGTCACCTGATAGTTGCAGATGGTTGGAATTGCCACTACAATTCCATTTATTTCAAGCCTGCCCATTTGGAGCAAGAAGTTACAGTCATTGTGTCAGACACAAATGGTTGTTCTCCTGCACTGTCAGTCTTGATCTGAGTTGCTTTCCTGCTTCAATGTACTGTTCTAGTACTAGAACACTTTTAGTAGATTAAAGATTTATCATAAAACCAGTTGATTTTGCTTTCACTATAACATTAAATGCTCTTATTCTGTTTGCTGTGAAATAATTTGTTTCCTTTTGTTGTCTCTGCGAAAAGTATTTCAACAACTTAGCAGAAGAATAAACAGACACAGCTTTGAAATAAATAACTCAAAATAGCAAGAAATTTTTCAAAATGAAAAGAGGAAAAAACACGGGGTAAAGCTTATTATTTAACACTTTACTACACTGATAAATTACCCGGTTCCAATGTTTTTGTAGCTCTGTTAATGTGACGTCAGTTTATTTATTTTTTTAAGGGCTTCTTACAACTCCTGTTGTAACCTCTGCTTCATATATTTTCTTAAAGGAACTTTGGTTAATGCATTAGCATAGGAAAAACTAATAGATTTAAAGCAAGGATATGTTTGATTTGGATGTTTCTGAATGCTGAATTCTTGCCTGTAAAACAGCTGTTTCTCAGTTGTAAGCACAAATGTCAGTGCTCTGCTGTGTGGGTTTGCAGCACATCGTGCAGCCTCAACCCTGTTTTTCAGAACACAATCCCTTTATTCAGAGCAGTGTTGTGTGAATTCTCGAGGTCCTGTGGGTAAAAGGTGGGGGGATGTCGATGTAATAAAGATCAAGAGCTTTCTCGTTAAGCACCGTTGTTTAGCTTTGTCCTGGCGACAGGAGAGCTGGTGATGTCGCTGTCCTTGGTGCTTCCATCACTCTGAAGGTTCAAGAAGCTCGTGGAAAGAGAAAAAGGAGTTATTACATCAGACAGAAAAATACATCAGAAAAACACTGATGCTAGTGAGAAACCCCCAGTGAGCTGTTGGGCTGGATTGGAGGGAAAAGAGTTATGTGTTCCCCTCTTATGCTCCATCAAGGCACAAAGGAGCACGAGAATAACAGTGTTCAACTGATTATTCCTCTCTCCCAGCTCTTCTTGTCTTCAACAAGACATTCTCTTGTTGAAATGCTGATCTGAACACCCATAAATGTTTCCTGGGTAGTCACTTGGGGGCTTACTCCCTACACCCACCCTTTGATCTGCTCCTGGATGAGATGTGGTGTGTTAGGAGGCATCTCCCAGTTCAGAGTTTTAAATGTTACAGTTCTGTGGTTTGTTTTGTTGTTTTTTGGTTTTGTTAAGTCTGTGTCTGCAGGAACAGGACTATGCTACTGTCACAGCAGCTCATGGGTGAACTAAATCCCCTTTGCAGAGCGTGCTTAGGATGACTTTTTTCAACTTCATTATTTTTTTAAAATTGTTTATTAGCCCAGCTTTCATAAGACAAAATGCAAGGTGCATGAGTTGCTTCCTCATTAAGGAAGGGTTAAGGTACTTTGGGTGGCTTGGCTGGAACTCCTCACTGTGTTTTGGCATCTGCTGTTTCTTTGCATTTCTGATTTGTGTTGGTAGTGCATAAGGAACTCCTGTGGCACATGCAGTTATGTCCTCTGGAGTGCCTTACAACTTTATACTATCAGATAATCCATTTTCTCCTGAATCATTTGCTCCATTCCAGACTGTGCAACCAAATGGATTGGTGGGTGCCAACAGATTGGTCTGCATGTGCTGTCTATACCTGTGCTAAAAAAAAAAAAAGAAGCAGAAAGGGAGCGTATCTTCTCAAAATTTAGGTGGGAGAACACTAAACAAACAATTTGAGTGCTTGTGATAGCCAGGACCTTGAAATGGATAAAACTGTACTTTGTGCAAGTGCCTTGTATTTTCTCCTTGTAGGGCTCTTCTAAGCACTGCTAAAGTGCTGTTCCTCTGCTATAAATTCCTAGAGTTAAAATCAGAGGAGCAGGCAGAGCCACCTCTCTAAGAGACCTTGTAATTACATTTTTGACGACTCAAGGCTGGTGTTTGTCTTTTTGTTTGATGCTGGCAGGTAACTTGTAGCAAAAAGGCTTTTGAAGTTAATGCCTAATTAAGATGGATGGGGAAGGTCACAGCCCTGGTGGTGCTGTTGGTTCAGGCTGCCTTCTGCCTCAGGAAGGCATCAGTGGGAAGATTTACAGGGAACTGTTCTGTGCATCCGGGATGGGAAATGTTATTTAAAAATCAATGGGTAAACAAAAGTCCTGAGTTCTGCACAGGGAGAGAGCCATTTGCCAGAGGTGAGAGCCAAGGTACTTAGGGTACTTTCTTATCAGAATATCCTTGTCTATGTTGTCTCCTCTCATTAAACGCAATATGAGGGGTTTGACTCACACAGGGGAACTGGGAGGTTGCTGCTGCCTTCACAGGTGTGTCCTGTAAATGCACCCACAGTTTGATTATCAGGAGCTGATGGACCCAACTCCTCAGCTCTGTGATCTGTGCCACGACAGCTGGATTGCTGCTGGTCCCCATGGCAGTACAACACTGGATCTAAATATAAGATGTGAACAGCAAGATAAGGATCAGGACATGTTCCTGAGCTGCTGCTGGTCTTTTATTGTGTGCTGTGTGTGAGCATACATTGAAAAACTAAGTGAAACCCACAGAGAAAGGGAATCCCAGACCACAAGGCACAGGAGAAAGGGGAGCACGAAGCAAAGTTTTGGATGACACTAAATTAGTGAACACTTCTCAGAGCTCATTGTGTAGTGTCAGTGACAGTGGAGACACTGAGAAAGATATTGAGAGGTCAAACAATCTTGAAGTATTTTTTGACTCCTCATAAAGTCTTCGAAATATACAGGAAGTGATATCTTCTCACCAGCAGTACCACAGCTAGGGAAAAATCACAGCTCTAGCAAAGCAGAGTTTCTACTGAAATTAGAGTTAGTATTGAAATTAGAAGTATATACCACCTCCTTGGGGGGAAAAAAACCCAAAACTTTAATGCTAACACTTTGAGTTGCAGTAAACAAATTAAAACAAGTCATAGCATCAAGACAGGCAGAAGATTTCTTAAAGGGATGATGTGTTTTGTGTGACTAAAGCAGGCATGGACTAATGAGCTGTGGGAATTCCCACTGCTGTTGGATTGGATGTAGAAAACCAAACTAAAATACATAACCTGCTTCCGTCTGCTGTGTGCACCTGTGAGTTTTTGGAGAGCAAAATCTAACCTGTTGTCTTTCTGAATAAAGTCCCTGCTTAGTTATGTTTGCAGCCTCACTGCTCTTTGTTTGCTGCCTCTGCTGAAAGCTTCCCAAGCCTCAGATGAGGTGTTACTGCTGAACTACAGAAATCTGGCCTCGAGGTGGAGAGCCAGAAGAAGGTGATGCCATAATTTATTTCGCTCACACAGGCACCAGCAAGTGTTTTGCACCACTTCAAAATTCAAGATAACCAGTGAGGAAAACACTGCTGGGTAATGACAGTACAAAACCTAGTTTCATCCTGGATAATTCCTCCCAGCTGGAAAGGAGGTCTTGGTGCTTTCTGAAGAATAAAAGCCCTTTTCTGAGGAGAACTGGTAACCCAGACCCAAGGCTCCTTTGCATGGGATGGCTTGGTCATGCCAGAGGGATATAAGGCATATCTAGGTCTGGTGGTGGGTGGGATGGTGTGTTAGATGAGAGAACCCCCCCCAGCTTCTTCACAGAGCTCCATTTGTGCAAAACTACAACCTTGTTTCTTGGTGTCAGTTTGTTATTGCTGCCTCCTACACGTTCCTTAGCACGTTGGCCCTGCCATGGTCCCTCCTGCTGCTTCAGAGCTAGAAAAATACACACTTGTGCCTGCAGGAAGAGTACATGGTTAAACAGGGAAACTTTGGAGGTGTATTAATGAAACTGTGGAAAGACAGGATGGCTGGTTTAGCTGTTAGCTCTTGTGTGAAGGTGTGTGGGTATTATAATTGGGTTTTATACTGGCTCAGCTAGTTCAGAACGGGTGTATTCTGTAGCTAATTTCCATTAAATTAAATTCTTGTGCTGTCTGTGAAAACAGTTACTGTGGGGAAAAAGCCAAGATTTGTTTATTATACATATTTCTCTTTAAAAGCTAGTCAAGAAATCCTTCAGTAGTTTTATAGGAAAAAAAAACTAGAGAAAAGCAGTAATATAGGTTCAATAATGTTTTAAGTATGCTATTACTGATTTTGGAGGAATTTCAACTCAGGATTAAATGAGTCCCTTTGTTTTACTTAGTCCAGCAGCACCCTGGATTAATTACAGGGAGAGAAATTGCCATTTTGCTGTGCCAGAAGAGACTGCTAAATATCTAGATCAGTAGACCACCAGAGCAGAGATGAAAGTGGGGAATTAAAATCTGAGCCTTTGGAAGTCCATTAGTGATGCACCTTTCTTCAGTTTTTTGAGGCTCCATTCAGGAATGGGAACTCAGCCCTGAATAACATGGACAAAAAATTCTTGGTTTAAAGTCGTATTAATGGTTTGGTCTAAAAGTGTGTGGCAGAGGGCAGTGGCACTTTGTAATCAGACCTTGTGAGATATTTACAGTAGATCTGAGGATTTCCTCCTGTTTCCAGACCTGGGAAGGAGTGATGAGAGTCTGTGTGTGTGCATGACTGGTTTTTGCTGAGCAGACCTTTGTTTGCATCAATATTGCAGCTGAGTGGGAGAGAGGATACGTGTAGGGACTTGTGGAGTGCATTGCCCTGGGTGTTCAGAATGGGGAAGCTGCCAGGAGGATGGAGAGGGAGGAGGAGGACCTTTGGGATCATCACCCAGGGAATATGTTGGTTTTCTGATAGCTGTTTTGGGGGATGGATCATTGTTCCCTCCATCTGCTACACTGAATGCTCAGCTATTGCCCTATATTTTTTTTTCCTTCCTTTACCCTGAGTGCTGCTGATTCACTTGAAGAAGGGGGAACAACAAATACAGGAGCATTTGGAAAAAGCAGGAGTGCTTGTGGTGAGACTTACATTGGACATGGAGCCTTCCAAATGAAGCTGCTTGCAGAAGAGTGAGAGCATCTCCTCTGGTCTCCTTCCTGCTCCTCCTTTTCCATCCTTCACATGTATATTCACCCAGTGCAGTTCTTAGGCCCCTGAATTAACTGCTCTGACCCTCCTGTGTTAATTCCTTTTGGAAATTAATCTCAGAGGAATGGTGGTTGTTGGAGGTGGATATCAAATATTTGGGATAAACCCTGGAATAACTGCAGAGGAGTGATGTCTGTCAGGGTGTTGCTGCACTGGGAACTTTGTAGGATGCAAATGTGAGTGAATATTGAAGTGGGGAGATTTGTTTATTTATTCTGAGATGGGTCAGGCCACCAGAGGAATGTCTGGGTGTGACTGAGAGTATGTAGAGGTAAAATAAGCTGTAAAGAAGGAATAGAACAAAAGCAGCAGGCTTTTAAGGGCTAAAGAACAGGAGAATTTGAGAGAAGACAGAATGGGACTTTAAAAGTGTGTGAGGAAGAAGAGTGGAGAAAGTGGAAGAAGGTGTGTTTTGGAGGAAAAAATAAAGTCTAACATTGATAAAGAATTAAAATTTAGGTGGAATGACTAAAGGAGTTGCTATGAAACAAAGTAGTTATGAGACTGAGGAAAGCAGTTACTACAGAGACAGGTAAGGAGGGATTAGGATCTGGGAGCAAGAATTTTTATTTAGCAAGAATTTTCCTAAAATTTATCATGTGTGCAACGTTTCCCATGGGAATGATGAAATCTGCATGTTCCCAGGCTGATGTGTCTCCTGGGGACTTAAAAAAATTGCATTCCCTGGTGAGGGATAAGGCAAAGCTGTGCCACAGCTCCCAAGGGCCTCGCTCTGTCAGAGCTCCCTGGGGAAGCCCAGCACTGGAGACCTTGGGTTTGGGGGCAGGAGGGGCCATATGGGTGAGACTGAGGTCTCCTCCTGCTGTCATGGACTTTGGGGTGGCTGCAGAAGAAGTCCTGAAGTTTCCAGACTGCTTAAAAAAAAAAAAAAGTGCTGTTTTTCAGCTGGTCCAGAGTTAATTGTCCAATGGCCTTGTGCCAAGCAATGGGACAGAATGGGTTTGGACGGATCTTAAGACTAACCCTGGTCTTTAGATCTCTTCCTCTGGTTGTTCACTCCTGTTTTTAAACTGCTGTAAATAATCAGGTTATTCCTTGGGAGGAGATGATATTTGCCACCTCCGTGTAGTCTTTTGCTTTGCAGTTATTTTATGGTTTAAGCAAAAATGTTGCTCCTGCAATTGGTCAGGGGATTCCACGTTGTCATGGCCTCTTTCTAACACCCCTGCAACCAGGCACAAACGAGATCTCCATTGCTAATATTTATCAGTGTGCTACACTACAAAGTACTTCACAGCCTCTCTGTCATATGCTTCAAATGATTCTACTCCAGCCAAGCAAATTGTCCAGGCTTAATTTCCAAGACATCGTTGTCAAAATTGCTGAAGCAGTTTAATTCTAAAGCACATATTTATACTGAGCTGCACAAATCACAGGGCCGAGCGAGATTACAAATGGGAGAGAGAAGTTTAATCAGAAATGAGATTAAATTTGAAAACACGGTGTTAGTGATGGCTGCTGGGGCTCAGACAGGGTGTAAAGTCATAGATTTTTCTCAGCAGGGCTCAGAATAGCTCACTTGTGGAAGCTGAAGAGCACATATGCCCTTGTGCTGACAGCAGGAGAGTGTGGTGGTGGCCTGAAAACAGGGAGGCTGTTATTTGTAGCAGGTTTGCTGCAATGTTGTGTTGTGGAATGAAGTGAAAGCAGGAGGAAGAAAATAATTCCAAAGGCTTGTCCTGGTGCCAAGTGGAGATGGAGGACAGGAAAGGAATGAATTGGTTGGAGCTGATGCTCTGGGGGTGACTCCGACACCCCTGAGGGGAGTGGTGAGGGTGCTTGGTTGTCTGCAGGTTTTGGGCAATCTCTGTGTGTTTGAGTGGAGGGACTTGGTGGCATTTCTTCATGGAATGGAGACACTGCTTTTGTCTCTGCCACACTCTGGTAATCAAATAATGACACAGTGCTTACTGATACTGGAGATCAATTTAAAAGCTGCCCACCCACAGTGTGATTCTAGAACGGTCTTTTTGTATCATCCCTTGTGCCATTACAGTTGGATGGAGTGTCCTTGTTCTGAACTGTTAATAAACACTTGTATAAGTGTTATGTTTCTATCCACAGAGCTGGTGTCCTGCACGTCCAAGCACCTGGTTACTCCCTAAGAAGGAGCACTGGTGGGATACCTTGGAGGAGCAGCTTTCTGAATGTATTTGTTTAAGCAAAATGTGCACTTGGCAGAACTTCACTCTTTCTATATCACAGAATATAGCTGTTGATCATTTCACTTGTAGGAGGAATTTTGAACCTCAAAATGGGATGTTTTGCCTTGGGGGAGAAGCTTTTTTGAAATCAAACACTTTTTGTTGTTCAGGGTTTTTTTTCCCAAGTCATCTCTTGAACACTTCTAAACAGGAAAGAAGAATTGGCATAAACCTGCTGTCATTGCCAGGTTCCCTAAGCTTCACAATGCACTACAGAAAGCTGCAAAATATCCCCTAATTGAGAACTGAGCAGATCTCTGCCCCCAGCACTTACAAAGATTATGAGCTGGTTTATAATCACTACAGGGAGAAGCAAGACATAGCAGCAGCTTCTTTTATTACAGATGAGCCAGGATGTGCTCAATAATCTCCCAGCCCTGTATTAAATCTGGGAGACCTGTCCTGACACTGCAGGTTGATGAGCAGTGCAGTCCAGAACTGTGTTACCATCAGTTTGGGTAACACAGATCACAGCAGCTGCTTCTAAACGGCTCCTGTTGGCTGCACTCTGAAAAGCACCTCTTCTGGCCACCAAGGGGGGCCTGATTGTCCTTATTTATTTTTTATTAACATCAGTGAGGTAATTTAAGTCTTGCACTTCCATGACCAGTTATTTCTCAGCTCTGTTGCTGCTACCTCCTGTTTTCTCTTGCAGCTCTCTGCTTTTGCCTTTCCTCCTGGAAGTTGTTCATCAGGGAGTTCTTTTTTTGCTGATGGGTATTTTCAGTGTGTAAATTAGAGGTGGTTTCTGGGTTTAAAAGGTCATGACCCTTATTTAAGGGATCTCCCAAGTAGCACCAAGATATACTGCTGATTCCCTCTGTGGTACATTCTTGCTGTGAGGGGAGAGTGGAAAGATGGAAGGATCTACTCCTTGGTGGACAATATCCTCATGGAAAATTAGGACATAGAAATAGCATAATCTGTAGATGAGGCACTGATCACTTACCTGGATTAACACATCTGGTGATGACAAATGCTGGGCATTAAATAACCCTGAATTAGGCAGTGATACTGAATAATCCAGTCTAAGAAGAACCCCCTACCTTGTTTAAATTTTAGTATTCAAAGTTGTGCTGCTTTTGAATGATCTGTAAATCTGACTGAAAATACATTGAATGAAGGTATTTGTCCTGGGAATGGGGTGGAATATCCTAGGAACTGGGAAAAGTGCTTTAGTCCCTTTTCATACCTGTGCTTGGTATCTTGAGGTACATGGTGTTCTTGGTAATGGTCCTGGATTTGTAGCTATAGGTGGGATTTCATGTTCAGTTACTGGGGCTGTGTTTAAAGAACTAGAAAACTGTGGAGTCTGGAAACCAGGCTCTCATCAGATCTGGCTGCTTGTCCTGCAGTGGTGCCTGTCAGACTGCTTAATGGGTTAAGAAAAGTTCAGAACTCAACCAGAAACTCAACCTTTGTGTACAGGCAGCACTGGAATGTCTCTTTTATAAGTAGAGACTAATCTGATATTCATAATTTCAAAAAACTGATGAAGCAAAAGGCTCACAAAACTTGTTGACATGCAAACACCTGACTGACTAACTCCATATTCTGATTTTATTTGAGTACAATGCCAGTAGCCACAAACTAGATTGTATAGCTGCTGTTACGAGCAAGTATTGTGTTTGGTCCTTAAAACACAAGGTTTAAAAAACTTTATTGACTTTCATTACAGTCGTGGTAAAATCATCCAAGGATTACATTGTCACTTCTACCTAATATAGAATTATTAAAGCACATAAAGAGAGGAGCAGAGCTGAAGGCCAATGCATCATGAGATAGACTTTGTGTCAGGCTACTGAGGGAATGATGCTCATGGAGGGTGGGGCAGAAGAGTTCCCTGAAAAGTGAACAAATTGGACAGAGTGGCAGAAAACTGGGCAGGCACTAAAGATTGGCCTCCAGTGAGGGCAGAGAAATGGGGATTCTGAGAAAAGGGGAGTCTGGCAGCCACAGCACAAGCCACGGGAAGGGAGGACTGTGCTGATGAAATAAAAACTTTGTGCTGTGGAGAAATCCGTAAGCATCCCAGAGGGACCCATTAGACAGTAAACACTGTATGTGGTCCTGCACTGGAATGGTTGTGGGAAGTGGGGGCTGGCTAACACAGGGGGTATTAAGTTGCTTGATAGTATGCCCTTAAGTGTAATGATTGCTGCAGTGCTAAAGTGCCACCCATAAAATAGGCTCTGATGTACCGAATATATTTTCTCTGTAGCTCTTAAGAGGTGGCTTTGTCTGTGTATAACAAGAAAATGAAAATGTCAGGAAAAATTTGAAGAGCTATTGCTTCTTAGGAAAATTATGAGCTTTGCATTGACTGAAAGGAGAGTTCCTCACCTGGGTGAGCTCAACCCTCTCCTTGGTGTTATGTGATGGCTTCCAGAAACTGCAATGTAGGAAGGTACAAATTAGCCTGTAACCTGAATCTGAGCTCTTACACCAGCAGTGAGCCTGACTCGTGCTTGTGCAGTGCCAGTACAAATTGGATGGGTTTGAATGAGATGGGTTAATAGAGATATTAAAACATGGCTTTTTGCTGTGCTGCAAGCTCCTATGAAGGATGCTTATTCAATTATTTTCTTTTTCCCTTGCTCTCCATAGGAGCAGAGATACAAAAGGAGACAAAGACTGAAGAGTGAGACTGTAATTTTGTGGTATTACAAGGGCTCTTACTTTGTTCAGTTCTTTGCTTCTTTCTCCTCAGCGTGGTTTCATGTTTACTTTTATTTCAATTCAGGGCTTTAACTCTTTGCAGAGGACACCCCTGAAATGGTGATCTGTGTGAGCTGTTTGTAGTCTGAGATAGATGTGGCAATCGGCACAGCAAATTATGTGTAAAGGAGATGGAAAAACTTTGGCTATGGACACCAAATTAATGAAATGTCTTTACAAGAACAAAATAACACTGAAATCTGAAGAGACTTATCAGACACTGAAGAAATTATCCTTATTCCATGCATTGGGGAGCTGGTGGCAGGGACAACAGCAGTCTGACAGCTGTAGGGAAGGCTGTGTGTGACCCATGCAACCTAGTCCTGTAGGCAGGAAACCAAATATGGGGGGACTTATTCAAATACCCCCAGAAGAACTCAGTTTAAAAATTTAGGCTATACAGCAGTATGACAGCTATTCTGCCTTTAAATGAAATGGTGCCAAGTAGATCCTACTGAGTTTTGAACTTGCAGCTCCACCAAGGCTGTTCTTTAAAAACGAGCCCATCTGACCCAGCAGCCAACCTGACGTGAGTTACCACCAGCACCCTGTGAAGGGATGTGTTTTTGGGATGGAGGAGTCTTACTGTCAGCCAGGCAGAAACGGGTTATTCTGGAGAAACAAGAGACCCTTTTGTCATCTGCAGAGCTGTTTCCCTCTGTTTGGCAGCCAGCACATACTGTGCTACTGTCCTGTCCCCCAGCTGGGGTTCCTCAGACAAATTAACAGCAGTGATGATGGAGGAAAAAGGTGGCTGCAGCACTAGAAGATGCTCCTCAGATTCACATTTGCTTAGTGAACCAGAAGACCCTGCAGAGTCTTGTGAGGATGGAAGTGGCAGTGCTTGGCTCTGCTGTGACATGAGATACATTCCCCCCCTTTTCTGTTATGACTAAAGTGGGAACTGGGCTCTGTTCCAGACCTGTAGCCTGTGGCACAGGCTGAAGAGATAAGAATTCACAGAAATGTAGAGCACCACAAAGTGTACAAGAAAAATTGAAATGACAAAGTTCTTGCAGTAGAACTTCCATAATTGGAAGCATTTCAAACTGTTTTGTCCTTTCAGATAAATGCAGTCAGCTTTCATGCTCCTCTCTTATCTTCTCCTGCCATGTAGGCAATTATCAAAGATGTTTGTTTAAAAACTTCTCTTGCTTGGGTTTTCTGTTCTGCAAGAAATCCCTAGAGCCAAAATGAATGTACACATGGATGCTGTCTCCCAGAGGTCTGAGCATCTTGCTGGTGTCTTCTGTCTCCATATCTCAAAATCCTGAGATGTGTGGAGCAAGACATGGTGTTTACAGGCACCCACAGTCCAGGTCATTCATGGTCAGTGTGTATGCACAAACCCCGTATCTTACAGATACCTTGTAAACCAAGATACTGCTTCTTGCAAATGGCTGCTGCAGAACTGTGCAGATGTGAACTGTTTTGTAGGTACATTATGCTGCTAAAGAACAGCTTGGGTGCTGAAATACAGCTACTACTTCACTGCTGTGGTTTTCAGACATATGAGGGAAACTAAGGATGAGCTGGGAAAAGATGTTTAAATTTGTGATCCTCCCCTGTGTTTGCTTTTCCTTACGTTATTCTGCCTTGTAATAAGTTGACAGTTTTGGGAAGTGGCAGTTGGCACAGAGAAGCCCTTAATCCTTCAGTAGAGCCTTTGTGACTTGAGCAGGGATGAAGATTTTGCTGCTCCCCAATCTGAGAGAAGGGGGTGTTTTGCTGTCACAGGTGTGTGGTACTGTGGTACTCCCAGTGACCAAACCTGTAGACTTTTTTTAAACTCATTAGTTGCTTTCCTTTGCCAGTGGGTAAATTATTTGAATTTTTTTGTGCCATTAAAAATAGTCTTAGTGTAACTCATCTTTGTTTCAAAGTGGTATTGCTAACCAACAGGTCATAACAAACCTGGCCAAACAGCAGGAGGGAGGAGTGAGCAAGGCATGATCTTGGCCCCATCATGATGTATCATAATTCTTTTTCCTTTCCCCTTAGAAAGTGGCATTGTTGTCCAAGAGCAGCACTTGGGGATGCCTCAGTGGAACGTGCTCAAGTTTCTATTGCAATCCTTTTACTCTTGTTTTCCTTGCTCTTGATCCTGTGGTCTTGGGTGGGATCACTTGGAGAGGAGCTCAGGAATAAGAGTGTGTGTGTATGGTCTCCATCCCTAGTGAAGTTCCTTTGCTGGCAGAAGAAAAGGATAATGTATGGATTTGCTAGATCAGGCTGATCTGATGAATGTCTTCAGGCTGACAGAGCTCTTTATGACAATTCAATAGCTGGAATAGATTCAGTAAATTTTCCAAGCCCTGTAACTCCAAATACATTCCACACTCCCCCCTAGCTGGACTCAGGCATTGTATCCATTGACAGCTGTGTGAAGAGACCTGTGCAGCTCCAGTGTCATTCCATGGTGGTGTGATTTACATCACCAGGTGTAAGTGGTGCTATCTGTCAGAAATACAATGGGATTTTTTGCTTTTATACCGTAACAGGAATGAATCTAACCCATTACACATGCCCTGTTTCATATAATGTATGCATGCACGTGTGTGCTTTTCTGTTGCACTGCAGGATGCTGCAGGACTCTGCCTTACTTGAATCTCCAGCAGCAGAAAAATCACACAACCAGGCTTATTATGCAAGGCCATATATTTTTTTGGGGGGTGAGGGAGGGTAAAGAAGATGAGGAGCAATGGGATGGTGAACAACACTGACATTTAGGAGTGAATAGATGGTAATAACTGAACGTTGAACCAAGAGACACAGTGATACTTTTCTCCCCTTACTGACATTCAGTGATGTGATGCTTTGAAGACAGCAGGAAGCTTTGCTTTGAATCCCGAGCATATCAAAATTAGATAATTTAAATTTATTTATTTTTTTGCCTCAAGTATACCTTTTCCTCAAGCAGTTTTTATTAAGGATGCTAATTGCCCAGACCCTGACTAATGCAGGCTGCACTGTGTTGCTGGATTATTCTCCTTTACATCTTGTGAAGTCAGGCAAGGCAAAAAAAATTAAGGCAGGAGATGTAAGTACTCTTTTAGTGCTTTAATATTGCAAATGCCATTGCAAGTGTAATTTAGCCTGAAGCCATGGCACCGATGGACAGCTCTTGGAGCTGCATTCCCTGTTAGCACATGTGAATCAACAGTGTGCTGGGCATCATTTCTTGCATATCAAGGAGCTGGCTACAAGTTTTTGTTCTATAGCATACGTGAACACTGAATTATGTAGATATATAGCTTGTGTGGCTGTATATCTGAATTGAGTCACAATTTTCGAGTGTCACTTGATATATCAACTTTCTTAATGATATAATTAAACTGTGTAGTGTGATCACTCTGAATTTGTTGTCTGTGTATTCATGTCCTTCAAATGTGCATGGGATGATGTCTCCATCCATATCCCAGAGCCAGCAGCTGCTTGGCTGTGTCACTGAGTGTGTCTTGGATAAAAGGGACTCAAAAGCATAAGTGACAGCCTGCTGCATGCTTCCTTCTTTGTTGCTTTAAGGCAGCCTTCAGTTTTTCCTTTTAATTGTCCTGCATAAATCTAATGTTTTAAAATATCAACACTTTCTAACTGTTTTTTTCTCTTAAATCAAGCCTTATTTCCCTATAACCTTTTAAAAAATCCTCACACTTCTCAGATTTATCTGTTTAAACTATTTTGGTGCCTCTTTCAGTAAATTGTTTGACCATCTTTTTCTTTTATATTTCCTTCACTGGTGAGGAAAGAAACTATAGATTTTTGGGGGGCAAAAACAGTCTGTAGGGCAGCACTGTTTATGCTGGATAAGAGCCTGGGAATCTTAACTGCTTTCTTCACAGACTGTAAGCACAACTAACTTAATGGCTCTTTATGGATTGCATTGAATTGTAGCTCTTCAGTTTTCCTGATGCTTATTTAGATGATTTTTTGTTAAGGATGCAGAATGATTCCATAGCATGCACTATATATTTTCATTGTCCTTATAATTTATATTTTAATGTACTTTTGTTTTTATAAGCTCTGCCAGTTTAACTGGTGACTTATCTTGCTGCTTTTTATATGGAGAAAATAATTAAAGATCCAGCAGCAATCCAGTTCTGCAGCTGACAACACACAGCAGCTCTGGGCACCCACAGAGCCTTGCCTGGATTCCACAGGCAGTTTTCTCTCCCTGCTCCCTGGATTCTCTCCAGCACTGCCATTTTGCACCCCTCAAAGGCACAAATCTTGTGTTGCTGACTGTTTCTTTGTTGGCATTGGGGGACTTGGAGGTAGCAAATTGTGCACAGTGCCCATCACTGGGTTTTCCAGAAGGGACAATTTGATCTGGAAGGACCCTGTTTGCCTTCCTCAGCAGGACTGTGTGAATCCATCACTGCAGAGTCCATCAGATTAGTCCCATCTCAGGGAGATGTTCAGGAAGTCAGCAAAAGTTAGGGTGGCTGTGGTTTATCGAAGAAGGATTGCCTGTGTTACCCTTATCTAATTCAATAGTTCATAGAGCATTTTTCAAGTTTCAGGACAGGATAAGCTGTTTTAAAGAAGTGTCCCTCAGTTTGCTGACCTGGGGTACAAGAAGGTTTGAAGTTGGTGCTTTCATTGGAGCAGCTTTGCCCTGGGTGGTCTTGAAATGCAAATTTTCAGAGGAACTGGGATCAGTCAAGTACTGACCAAGGTGTAGGTTTGCTTCCTGAAGCCACTGGAAATGTAAATTGGCTTTTCTAAGCCAATTACTGTTAATTTGGGTGGCTCAAATGGCTAATGGCAAGCAGCACTTGTACCCCTGGTGAGGTGAGCAGCTATTGAGAGAGTAGTACACTTTTATGGGGAGCTAAAAAGAATTCAGAAATACTCTTTTTTTGTTTTAGTTTCTTGACTGTCCACTGAAGTGTATCATATTCAAGTCTAAGTGGCTGAGCTGCCACAGGGACTGTTCTCATATTTGTCACTAATTTGACATTTATTTCTGTAACCTCTTGCAGTAGCAGTGCCTGTGATAACAGGCACGTTAAACTGTGGTTTAGAGATGCTTTAGGAATACTCTTGGGATACAGACAGCTCTACAAATCACCAGTTGGACACCCCTGCATGCAACACCCTACGGGTTGTGCTCCTCACTGGTGGATTCCAGCTCCAATGAAAGCATGTGCCTTACACCTACAGGCTCAGGTGGTTTTACTCTGTGCTTTGGGTGTCTTTAGGAATGAGAAGTCTTTGCAGGTCAGTTCTGGCACACTGGGAACTTTTTTCAGCAATATAAACAGCAGGATCTTGCATCAACATTAACGACGGGATTACGCCTGGAACTTGGTTTGTGCAACATCCCAGCTGAAGGCTGAGATAGGAAGGAATGATTGGTCCAGATGAAATTCTGGGGAGAGAACCTTGTATTCTACCCAAATGTGTTCTTAAAATTGCAACCTCTCCCATCAGTCCTACTTGAAGTTCAGGGAATTTGGAGAATTTGGGAGGTACATTAATGGACATCTCCGGATGTGTTTATTCAATTTACCTTGAGCTTTTCAGGTGAAAGATGCTATGAGAGAGTCAAAATAGCATATAAAGTACACCAAGACCTGCATGGAAGATATAAGAAGATAAACATCTGGTCTGTGTGCTTAGTTGAAGCCTTCAGGACAGATCCTCAGCTCAGAGAGAGCTGACTTGGCTGGAGCTTTAGGGCTTTTTGGGCAAGGGGAAAGCAGAGCTCTGCAGGAGCTGTGCAGGGAGTGTGGGTGAGTGTTGAGCCGTGAGCTTTTATGTTCTGATTGCTCTTTATTATTTGTCATTTCTGGTGAGTCTTCCCACTGGGTTGGTATTAGCTGTATAAAATATGTCTTCATGGAAGTGTAGAAATGTGTCATAGGCTCTTTTTTTGTTGTGCTTCTGAAAAAGCTGCATGCTGGGCAAAGGAAGACAAAGTAGTGTGTGTTTATAAACTGCAGCAGAGAATACAATAACAGGATCTTTTATTCTGTATATGGGCTTAGCTTCTTAAGAGAAGCTTATCTAGAAACCAGTTTTGTTCATCAAGATGATACCATGCTGTCACTTTTGTGGCAGTGTTTCAGCAGACCCAAGATTACAACAGAAACAGGTACCTATAAATTTAGCAATATGCCATGTTTAAGAGTTAAGCCATGTGAGTCTGGCCTTCAGCTACTAACTCAGCATCCCCAATGACCATTTCACACTGCTTCATGTGGCATAACTTTTTTATTAAGGACAGTGGTGGTAGAAATAATGTTGCTGAGGTTTTGTGGCCTTGCTTTGGTGTTTTTTTTCTCATTGTGGTCGGGAAGAGGAAAAAAATGTGCCAAGTTTTTAAACTTGCCTGATTTGGCCTTGCAGACAGAGCTTCTTGTTATGTTGTTCTCTATTACATTAAGAAGCTCTTTAGAAGCTGGTATCTTATCCCCAAGGACACACTTGTAGTCAAGTCCCTTTCAATCCTTTTGATAAAATAACCAGAATCATCTCACTCTCCATTGTGAGACACTTTCTGGCCTTAAAACAAATATTCTGATGCTTTCCACAGCATCTTGACTTCTTTTTATATTAGTTTTTTTTTTCAACATTGTCTATGAATATGAACCTGGGTTTTAACCATTCCAGTAACACTGTTCTGTCATATCCACTGGTGGGAATAACTGCAGTTCCTGTTTCATAAATCCTGGAAAGCTTTATTGCTTTAAAATTTCATAGGTAATTAGTGCTTTATTACTGTGTTTTTTACTGAGCAGTATGAACCATTAATCCCTCTTGACTTTTCTTTACCAGAATCTCCCATTCCATGGGTGTTCCTGCCCTTTCTAAAAACAGCATTTAGCACAAAGCTGTACTAAAATGTCTTTTGTGGGTGCTTGTGGAAGCCCTCCAGACTTTTGGATGTGACTGATCTTCCTGATCAGCACTTACCAGTTCTCCAAACACTTGTAGTCACTGTGTTCATGTTTATCAATATCTGGGGTAACCATAATGTTATCTGATAAATTGAACTGTCCCTTGCTGGAGAAATCCTGACAAAACAGCTCCTGACAACCACTGTGGAACAATCAACTCCCTATTGCTTCCTCTGTTAGCATTTCCTTATAGCTCATAGTATCTATTAGGGAATTATGTGCATCATTAAATCAAACAGCTTAAAACACTCAAAACATCCCACATCCATCAAGGTCGACTTGACAAAGGGGAATCAACCCAACCTTCTATAAATTCCCATAATTCTCCCTCAGTCACTTGGGCCCATTTTTTTTCCTTTTTGCCCAAGATTCAGCCCAGAGTGAAGCAGTTTTTGTGAAGCTGAGTCATTTCCCTTGCCTTACATGGATCTTGGTATGATGTTATCAGTCTTCAGAGATGTATTAAAATTAGCACCAGCATGTCAACCATGTCCCAGGGTGCTTTCAGCGAGTTCCTGTTGTTATCCTTTGAGTTGCTCTTGATTGCAGCTGCAGTGTGAAGTACTTTGTCTTTCTCGAGTGATACAAGTGCATCTTCCTGTTTAGCTCAAAATGTGAATCAGAAATATTTATTAAACTTTTCTGTCATTATTAACAATTTTACCCTCTTTCTGCCTATGCCAACAATAAAAATCTCATTACACTTTAAAACAGCAACTCTTTATCATATTTAGCCCTTCTGCTGTTGATTTTCTCTCGTGTCTTTTGATTCTTCTATCAGTTATTCTCCATTTTATAGTCTCATGTCTATTGACTGCCCTCCAATAGTTTGTAAATGTTTGTTTTTATTCTGAACTGCTCTCTTTTTGGTTTTTAGATGAAATGGGATGGATTTTTAGTATTTGCCACCTCTTGCTGTGGGGAATGTTGGTTCCACATTAACCATATCTGAGGTAATAATGATAAACCTGCTCAGATGAAAGACACCAACTGGGCACCAGTGCAAATTTGTGTGTTTGACCTATTGTGTGTGATAGCCACACGTGATCTAGACATTAAAATCTGATCCTTATTTTAAAGCAAATCAAGTTTTAAAAAACTTCTCTTTTAATGTCGCCTAAGGGAGTTAAAATTAACTTTCCTGGGATTTATTAGAAGCTTAATGCTACCTTTGAGTCTCTTTAAACTCCCAGGCTAATTTCTTTCTTCTGAGTGTCACGAATATATGCTGAAGTGCTCTTGATTTTCTGTAAAAAATTGACTCTGGTATCACTTCAAAAATTGTAACAATCTGCTTCTGCAAATTGTTTTTTGGTGTTGAACAGCAATTTGTATCTCCTAACCCGGAGCACACAATGTGTGCAAGACAGAACTGGATCATGCTCTAGGCTTTATGTTGTGGATTTCTTGTTTTTAAGGGTATAGCTATTTAGGATTTGGGGGGAAGAGGAACTAGATATTGCAGAGGACTCAGGTTGTACCAGCCTGTGATCATTGGGAGTGCTCAATCTGCTGTTATTGCTGAGTGAACTGGGTTTTTATAAACCTTGCTGTGGTTGTGCCCTCAAGTTCAGAGGAAATCTTGTCTGTTCATCTGCAGAGAGAAGCAGAGCTGAAGACTTCTGCCCTGTGTGAGCTGTTTCATTGCTGTGTAACATGGACAGTGATATTTCATCTTTGGCTTGCTTAGCTTTAAGACTAAAAAGAGTTCACCTGTCGTGGAAGGGAAGCTTGAACAGCATTAACTAGTCCTTGGGAAGGCTTGGAGATAATGAGGGGTGTCAGGTAGGTGCAAGTGGTGAACTAGATAACCTGCATTTTATTTTTTTCCCATTTCCCCCTTGGTAGGTCTGTTTAGAGAACTAATGAAGGGGAAATCCATTTCTGCTGGGCTAAGCAGTGAGGGTGAGGTGTAACACTTCCTAACTGGAAGCCACTTGAACGTGTATTACAATTAGTAAAAGGTTCCCATGTGAGATTTCTCTGATTATATAGATTTGGGAAGTTGTGCTTTTACAATTTCACTTGTTAAGGTATTGCTTTCACTACAAGCTTAACAGGTTTATTTCTGGCTCCAGCAGAAAGCAATTACTGCAGCTTCCAAAACTCTCAGTATTGAACTCGAATGCTCAGCTTGAGAATTTCTGGACAAATTTTTTTCTTCTGGTGAAGCAGAATTTGGTGGTGCTGTACCAAGGTGAATTTGACTTGTGGTAGTTGGTTTTAAAATCAAAAAAGAGTATCCTCAAAATCCCCTAACTCTATAAAAACCCAAACCATGGTTTGAGGCTTAGTGCATATCAGGGTGGTTTTTGTTAGTTGAGAATGAGAGAAGTGGGGATTGTTCAGCCTGGAGAAGAGAAGGCTCCAGGGTGACCTAACTGAGGCCTTCCAGTACCTGAAGGAGTTGACAAGAAAGATGGGGACACACTATTTACAGGGTCCTGGAGTGACAGGACAAGAGGGAATGGCTTCACACTGACAGAGTAGGGTTAGATTGGATATTAGGAAGAAATCCTTCCCTGTGAGGGTGGGGAGGCCCTGGCACAGGTTGCCCAGAGAAGCTGTGGCTGCCCCATCCCTGCAAGTGTCCAAGCCCAGGTTGGTCGGGGCTTGGAGCAACCCGGGATAGTGGAAGGTGTCCCTGCCCATGGCAGGGGGTGGAACAAGATCTTTAAGGTGCCTTCCAACCCAAACCAGTCTGGATTGTATGACTCTGATACTCGCACAAGAAGACACAGAGCTGATGTGTGCAGGGACCAAACTGTTCCTGGATTCTGCGATTCCACACCAGATCCTTGGGGCTGAGGGATCCATCCAGTGCTGGGGGCTCAGGGGCAGCTGCAGGGAAGCTCTCAATTGAGCTCTGTGGGTTTCAGCCTGAGGCAAAAGGCCATGAACTGCTGACCCTTTGCACAGCAGTGGGCACAGGGACCTGTGGCACAGGCAGGTGAGGGACACTCGGGGACATGGTAGGACTGAGGATTCAGGAGGAAAAGAGAGACTTTGGTGTGCTTAGACTGTGAGGGGATAACGGCCCAGAGTTTCCTCTGTTGGGTGTTCCTCCTTGGAGGCACCAGCTTGAGCTTTTTATGTCACTGTGCTGTGAATAAATTGCTTTATGGAATGTGACATCTGAGAATTTGCCAAGGGAAGCCTGCGGTCAAACCAGTAAGGAAACCTGGTCTGATTGTGGATGAATGGGGGGTGTGTGGAGTCTGGTTGTGTCACTGGAGCTGCTTCTGTGAAGAGACCTCAGTGCCAGCAGTGGGAGTGTGACTGTCAGAGTGCTCCTAAATGGTCAGCCAGGGAAGCTTCCTTAACCTTGGAACAAGCTGCCCTTGGGAATGGTGGGACTGGTGCACGCACCCATCGCTGTATCAAGTGAATCAAGCACGTGGGAAGTTGATCTGCAGCTGGTTTAAACAAACAGTCAAAACCTTTCCATATATTTTTAATAAAAACCGAGCTTTTGGAAGGAAGCTGTGATTACTCACTGTGTTTTCAGTCCATGGGCTTTGTTTGACTGCTGTGAGCCACAAGGATACTGATAACATGGTAATGCAGTTCCATGTTTTAATCCTAGTTCTGCTGTGTATCTCTTGTGTGTTGTGGGAGAACTTGACCTCTCTGTCTGTTTTCTGTCTGTAAAATGGAGATAATGAGGCTGCTCTGTTCAGCACAATTATAGGGGTTGGTGCTTGAATGTGTATAAGAAGATGTTAGCTGGAAAAGCAGGTTAAAAAAATTTAGATAGGCCTGCATGTCATGTACATAATCAGAAGAATTTGTGTTCATTGAAGAGTGGGAGTGTGATAGTCACACGTCCTCGTGGCAGGAGGGCTGGAAATGAGGTTTGGTGCTTTTATAGAGGACTCTCTAAAATGCTCTTTTCTCTCAGGTGGTAAAGCTGATGGGTTTGGGTACAGAGATCCTCGCCAGGTTCCCGGTAGGGGACTGATTCTTCACACATCTCTTGGAGTGCACAGCCACTTAAGAACTTCCTAGGCTGAAATGTTTTCTCCCATCAAAAGCTTAGAGCTTTTATGCTGCTGGTTATTTTGGTTTTTTTTTTTCCTTTTTTTTTTTTTTTTAAGAGACACTGTGTAAGTGAGCTGGAAATATCACAGTAGCTGTGATTCAAGTGAAATTCCTGCTGCTAATTACACAGGCTTTTTGCTAAAGGTAGTAAATAGAAATCATTCATGGGTCCTCAGAGGCCTCAAAATCATTCAGTATTCAGGGTAAATATATCAGGGAGCTTCATAAGAGAATAATTTTAAAACAAAGCCTGGTCAGCTGTTTAATAATTTAGGGATAGTGATAGCAAGGAGAATATCTAATAACTAGCAAGATTGGCTTTCAAGTAGAAAATAAATTAGTGTTAGAGGAGTGTTTTTTCAAAGAATCATAATTACCATTAGAGAAACATTTGGTTATCATATCAGTTCTTGATTGCTTTACAAGCACTTACCAAGGCAAAGGCACTTTATTTGATTATTTAGGAAGCTGCAAAGACTGATTTATTCACAGGGCACTTACCTGAAATAGGGAGCTCTCAACAGTTTATGAAGTCCAGCCTTAAAATATTGCAACCAGTCCAATAAAAGATTTTTATATCTGATGACAACCTGTGTTCACTGGTCTGCCACATGAAGGGATGCTCCTGGACTTCCAAAGATGATCCAAGGACTGGAACATCTCCTGTATGAGGGCAGTCTGAGAGAGCTGGGGGTATCCAGCCTGGAGAAGAGAAGGCTCTGGGGAGACCTTAGAGCCCCCTCCAGTGCTTAAAGGGGCTCCAGGAGAGAGGAGAAGGACTGGGGACAAGGGATGGAGGGACATGACAAGGGGAAATGGCTTTAAGCTGAAAGTGAGCAGGGTTAGGTGGGAAGAAATTCTTCCCTGTGAGGGTGGGGAGGCCCTGGCACAGGTTGCCCAGAGAAGCTGTGGCTGCCCCTGGATCCCTGGAAGTGTCCAAGGCCAGGTTGGACGGGGCTTGGAGCAACCTGGGCTAGTGGAAGGTGTCCCTGCCTGTGGCAGGAGGTGGAATGAGATCTTTAAGGTCCCCTCTAACCCAAACTGTTCTGTGATTCCATGACTTTGGCCTGCTGTGTACAGCTATTGAGTTTTGTTCCTAAAAGCTCAATTTAGGATAACTACAGGAATTCATTGGAATCTACAGACTTGCACGGGAAGGCAGGTCCTTGCTGTAGGAGATCTTGCGTCTGTTAATGGTTCTGACTATGGGAAACCCAGATTACAGCCTGCAGGAGAAGAGTAATGAGAAAAAATAAGGGAATATGGAAACAGGAACAGTCCTTGCCTGCACCCCTCAGGCCTTGGGTCTGTTTTGGTCCAAGTGGCCACAATGAATTGACCACTTTGGTGAACTTGGGTTGTGATGGGTTTCAGGCTCTTGGATAGGGAAGATTTAGAACCATGATGTGGGAAATGTAGGGAGGTGGGGGCTTGTACCCTTGTGCTGGTCTCGAGGGTTCACCCCCAATGCTTGGGTGTGTCCATCTAAACATCCTTAGATGCTTTTGCCAAGGGGTGGGATCCTCAGACCACAAGGCAAAGTTGAATTAATTAGTGAAGGAAAGGGTGGGTGGGGTTTTAGTGTTTCCTACAGGTCCTTCCTCCCTTGCACCAGGTTGGCTTGAGGAAGAGATGGCTCCTTTGTTTCCCAAGCTGATAAAGCCCTGCCGTGTGACACTGTTCCTGCCTCCTCTGCTAATGACACAGCACTGAGAGGAAAACAGGCCCTTAATGAGCCCTGATGAATACTTATCACTTAATTCCTTTTTAAGACATCTTTTTGTTGGGGCGGGTGGGGAAATGTGAAGATACAGTAATTCTAATTACTTTTATTTTTATGGTGCTCTATATTTTCCAAATACTTGATAAAGTTTATGCTTGGCTGTAATGCTGTAGTAAATTCCTAACAAAAAATATTTTCTATCACTACTTTGGCTTATAAATTTCTCTGTAGATTTTTATTAGATGAGCTTCATGGGCAATCCATTAAAAATGGGAGCCCTAGAATTTGCAAGTTTTCCGTGTAGTTTACTGAGAACTTGTGTTCTCCTGAATGAGTGAATAATGGATGGGACTCTTTAGTCACAATTCATTGGCATATTGCTGGGGCTGGTGCTTTGCATGCTGTGCAGCAGGAAAGGCTTCCACCTCCTGCCAATGCTCAGCTGCTTTCTTTATGTGGGCACAAATCCCTCGGGTGCAACTCAGGAGAATAAGTGAACAATTTATGGTTAACTGTGAGCTAATGCACACTGTCGTAAATTTGAACATAATTGGTTTACTTTGAAAATAATTTATACATGTCCCTCATGTTCCAGGCCTCTCTCTCCTCCTGGAGAACTTCTAATCCCTAAGGCTGGAAAAGACTTTTAAATATCATCAAGTCCAACTCTCAACCCAACACCACGTTCACCACTAAGCCATGTCCTCAAGTGCCACATCCACATGTTGTTTTTTTTTAAACACTTACAGGGATGGTGACTCCACCACTTTCCTGGACAGCTCATTTCAAAGCCTGACAACCTTTTCTGTGTAGAATTTTCCCCAAATTCTTCTGTACTTCTGGAGCACATCCACATAGGGACACAGATGTTGCTTTTACCTGCAAAAAGGAAGTGGAAAACTTACTGTAGGTTCATGTGTGTGAAGTGCTGAAGGTTTTTGGCTTTTCCTGACAAAGAGCTTTCACGAGTTTGATAATTTGGTGTGGTTGAAAGAACTTTTTCACCTCCCTTCTTTACTGATTAACTTAAAGGGCCTTCATGATTTTTTGTGTGTGTGTGTGTGTGTAACGTGCCTTATAGACTCTTAACTTCCAAATTGGGATTCTGCAGTTTCTTAGAAAGAAGACAGAGGAAGGCAGTGAAAGAAGTGGCTGTGATTTATCATACTGAGTTTGATGTATTGGGGAGAATATGGTAGTTAGAATTAAACTTGTCATAGTTGTTAATTCTTCTACTGCTAAAAACCAAGCGATTTCTAAAAATTTCTAGAATTATTTATTTATTCACTCATGCTACTGTTTCTCCCAGGGGCTTGGAGTAGTCTTTAACTGGAATGTAACTATTTGGCCTCCCTTCTTTATAGCTGATGGATTTGACAGTTGTTTCTGAATCCCAGTAGATTGAAAACTACAAAGATATCACTTTCAGATGTTCTTTCTGAGGCCTCCTATTGCAGTTGGAATCTGTGAGTGGTCTGAGGTAGATGGCAACAAATTTGTTCCCTCCCTACCTGGAGTTGTTCCTGTTTCTTGTGACTGACAAGGCACCTGCTTCCCTATTTAATGGCAGCTTCCTCTGGGAAGTTGTGCAGAACACATGTTTGCAGAACACCTGCTTGATGATACATATTTAATCCATATCCCCATTTCATAGTGTTAATTCAAGATAATTTTACATGAAGCAAAACTTGCATGGAAGCTTCTCATGAGAACAAGCGAGCGGCGTCGAGTGCCACTGTTTGAAATACATCATGGCACATAAAAGTGATGGAACCCAGGGAAAACACGAGTTTATACCTGCTCAGTGCTTTGGAAACAGCTGAAAATAATTAGGGGGGGAATATTTTATGCAGTGAAACCTGCTCGAGGTCCTCATGAGTCAGAAGATGGCATTGCCAACACCAACACCCTTTGCCGTCGTGCTTTGCCCTGACAATAAGTTCCAGTGGCACCATCAGAACTGCAGACTTTCTAAAACACTAAAAGCTCAGAGGGATCTGAAAAATATTGAATACAAATAAAAGGTTGGCTAAGCAATCTCCCTCCACTCTGTTCCTCCAGAGTCAGCCTTGTCCTTTCATTGCTTCCTGCAAATGCTGCACCGTCTATTCTGGGAGCTTGGAAAAGCCTCTGTTCCCTCTGAGGCCTCCAAGTGTGTCTGCTCCTGCTCTGCTCTGCCTGCTCTGCAGCAGTGCTGCTGAGGTGGGCTCCCTCTTGGCTGGCACTGATTTTTCTGTCCCTGTCATCTCAACCTGCTTTCTCCACTGAGCACATTCAGATATTTTCCAAAGGGAGCAACCTGTCTCCCAGGACAGGGTTCCATCCACCCTGAGTCAGCAGCCAGCACAAAGAGCCAGGTCCTCCCTCTTCTGCTGTTCAGCAACATAAAGTAGAGCCAGATAAACTAAATATTGTGCATTACAGCTGTCTCTGCAGTTTCATTAATTTTTATCTATAAGTTGAACTGCAGCCATGAAAAATTGTGCCTTGCTTTAGAAAGACGCTTATCAGAGAACTCTGACCCTTATTCTATTATATATATTCTATTATATAGGAAGACAAACAGTTTAAGTTCAACATTTGCTGCTAATGGAGAAGAACTGTTGGGCTGTTTGACATTTCAGACTATTTGGATGTTGCCTCCTGGCTGTACCTTTCTACTCACTTGTGTCTGCCCATGGTATTTAATACGTTGCTTTTCCATGATCCAGCACTGCTGAGATAAACTGTTAGATCCAGGCCTTTCTGGCATTTCCCAGAAGGTGTCATTGTGTTCGTGTCTAAAGGTGAACTTGTATTTCTGAATAATTGATGGCTGGTAGTTAATTCCTTTATCTTCAGAAAGGAAGAAACTTATTAATGAGGATAATGCATGAGGGATCAATGCCAATGTGTGTGACATCAATTAATGATTTTCATCTTGCAACCGGATTTAAAAAAGCAGCTGGTCTCTGTATTTAAGCACATAATTACCTGTAATTGTGCTGATAACTTTCTGGGAGTGGAAAAACAGCTAAGGTACCACTGAAAGGGTAGAGGCAACAGGGCAGAGGTCTCCTTGATACTCCCTGAGCTGGGTTATTATCAACTCTTCGGTAGTGAAGGTGATGCACAGCTGTGGTATGGGTTTATTTTTTTTTTTCTGTAGGAATGGCACGTTTATGTGCACATACATATTTATAAATATGGGTGAGTCCATACAGAGCAGTGAAGCTAATGCTGGAGAGACTGTTTTTATTTTTAATAATAAAAATTGTAATTGGGAAGGCAGATGGTGAAACTGCAAGTGATAGCAGGAGAATGGCACAAGGAGTGAAGTTTCTTTTCTTTAACACCCCCACCCATGGCAACAAAAGCTCATCAGATCATGTTCTAGACCTAAACTTTCAGTGCACAATGTAAGGAAGTGGAAACTTTAATGTACCCTTTGAAATTTCCCTAAAACTTTTCCCCCATCAGTCCTGCTGCCTGGTTTTTAACAAGGATGCTGCATAATAGGGACTCTGTAATGAAAGCTGCAAATTGGGTGTGTATTTACTTGTAAGTGTAATACTTACTGCTTGCCTTGGGGGAGAAAAACTAGTTTACCATATTGAACAGGCTGATCTTGATGTTGTACTGAACTTCTCAGAGCTGAGGTTCTCTTTAAGCACCTATTAGTGTGTGATGCTGGAGCCAAATTTCTCCTGTATCTCTTGGAATCTGCCTGTACCCAAAGAACTGAGTGACAGTCATGTTTTGGTGACTTTTGCACCACCAAAGAAGCCTGCAGAACTGCAGAAAGATGCTTTCCTGCCCTTTAAAAGAGCCACATGGCTTGTGGAGTACTCATTTTTAGGGAGAGGAGCTGTGATGTCTGTAGTGAGCAGAGGCAGCCTGGCCTTGGTCTGTGAGTCATCTTTCTGCTGGAGCTACATGAGATGCCCACACTATAGGGGACTGCAGGAGTTCCTCCACCTTCCTTTCTAGCCTGATTTGTATTTATATTTATAAATATCGAGGCTTGGGTATTTACAGACTAACTTGTTTATTAAATACTTCAAAAACACTGATTCAATCTCATGAGCTGATCTTGTTTAATACGTTTTCTTGATTAAACGCATCTCGTGTCACAATGTGACAGTGCCTTCAGTTGTTTAGCACTTGGTTTTCCTCACCCACAAGTGGTACAGCTCGTCCCTGGAAAACAAAGAATTAAATTTCTTTCTCTCATCTGACACAGCGAGGGAACAGTTTTACGGAGTCAAGAAGCCTCGAGCGACAGGCTCAAGGAAACTTCAGAACTCATGTTAATGTTTTCTTTTTTAAGCCACTCGAGAGTTATTAGTAACAGCAAAATAAGCTGTGATGTTCTGCACCAGGATGGAATCAGACTTCACACTTTTCCTCTTGCTATTTTTGGAAAATAATGTCGTATAGGACATATTAGCCCTGAAAGGTAGGGGGGTCTAGCAAAGCTGTTCTGTAATGATTTTAGTTCTCTGTGCAGGCTCAAAAACTACATATTCTTCAAGTCTCTATAACTATGTGTTATTGCTTGGTGAGCACCAGAGTTTTGGAGCACAGCTTGTCCCTGTCTGGCTTGATGGTTTATGTCTGAACCAACATTCTGGTCCTGTTTGAATTTCAGGAGTTCCCTTGGCTGTAGATGAGTTTTATAGTGATTTTTTTTTTATCTGTTTATTTTCATATTACACATTCCTGATCTGCAGCATGTTGTTTCAGTGCCTTTCCTCAGTGATATAAAATTTTTTGAATAGTTGGATTTCATCCCACTGCTGAACATCCAGTCCTCAAAGATGCTGTTGTTGTCTGGAAGATTATTTCAGTCCTCTTGAGTTACAAACACCCATTGACTTTGTTGTCAGTATATTCCATTACAAGCCAATCAGTGTATTAATGTAAAAAATTGAATTTTAACAAGATGTTAAAGGTTACCTGACCATTAACTTCATGTCCCTGTGATCTCTGCTTGCAGCAGAGTCTCGTTGCTTTTATTTTAGGGCAGTTTCTTGCTATACGTATGTTCTCTGTAATGCCTCTTTCCTATGCACTGCTCAACTGGACATTCTGGTGAAACACTGATAAACATTACCTGATCTTATTTGTTTCATATACAAAATTACTTGTGTGTTGCGGAGGCTTAATTTTGTTTGGTTGGGTTTTTTTTAATTAAAGGTTGGATCTGCCTAACTGCCTATTTTGTATTTGAATATCCATGTTGTGTATTAAACTATTTTTTGTTTAGCTCTACAACCTTATTTTTTCCTGTTTTCTTCTACCAAAGGCCTTGTATATTGTGAGGAGATCAGTGGCTCCAGAGTTGATGCTGTTTGTTGTTCAGCAGTTAAATTACCATCAGCTTTGCTCATCAACTGAAATAATTTCAGACTTTGGGATTTTGGATTTATCCTGTCCTGCCTGTAGTCATCCTGAATCTTATTGTGTTCTTGATTTTCCTTTTTCACAAATCTTTGAGTTTGGACAACCCTTTATAAGGTTTTAGCCTGATTTGAGTTCAGCCTAATGTTTGACTTTGCCCTATTTGATGTCTAAGACATAGTTGTTTCATGTCAGTCCTTTTCTCAGATTCTTGTAGATCATTTATTTCTAATCTTTCTGCTTGATCCAGCCAAAGGGAAGGATTTTTCCTCCCACTGTTTTTCACCTTGCTTATTATGAAATTTTCTTCTTGGGTTGACACTTCTCATTGGAAGAAGTACTAAACTTCTCTGCTTTCTACTACCTGGGCTCCTTGGACTCAATAAATCACATAGTTTATGAAACTTTTGTCATCCTGAACATGAATTCCATGCTTGCTGTTGTTTCTTCCCTTTTACTTAGTTTATATGGAAACAACAGGTGATCTCTTGATTTACAGTTGGGTTTGTGCAGCTTCTTCTTTGCTATTGTTCTATTCACTTCTTGCCAGCACCATCTCTGCGTTTCAAGATGTCCTGTGTTTATTGTCCAAGCAATTTGCACTGATACCAGAATTATTCCTGCAGTTTCTGACTGTGCCTACTGTGCTGGCTGGACCTGTTCTGCTGCCTGGCAGATTGACTGAGGTTTTCTCTTTGCTGTTCTGTTCTCTGCTTTCCCTTTATCTCCAATTGTACTTGTTTGTGATTATCCTCCTGCTCAAAGGAAGATAGAGGCGTGGGTTAATTTCTGAAGTGATGCTGGCCCCTGAAGAAAGGATCACAATTCATTGGTTGGAGGGTTTTTTAGCACCTGGGGGGATTTGGTTTTAGTGAGATTTGGTTGCCCAGAGAAGCTGTGGCTGCCCCATTCCTGGAAGTGTCCAAGGCCAGGTTGGACAGGGCTTGGAGCAACCTGGGACAGTGGAAGGTGTCCCTGGTGAGCTGGATAATCCTAAAGGTCCCTTCCTACTCAAACCATTCTATGATGAAACACGTGGAGCTCTCAAACTCATCCCTGGGTATGGATCTTGAATACGGGGGGGGGGGGGGGGGAATATTGGCTGCAAATTGAGATTGTCTCCATTGAAAAGCAGGGTAGTGCTCTCACTTGACCTGACAAGGGTTGTAATGTGAAATTCTTTAGTAATGACTTCAGACTCGGAGCCGTTTAGGTCGGAAAGTACCTTTGAGATCACTGTATCTGTTGGGCCAGCACTGCTAAACCCACCACTGAGCCATGTCCCCAACTGCCGCATCCCCACGCCTTTTAAATCCCCCCAAGGCAGCGTATTCCAGGGCTTGACAACCGGGCTGAGTCCTGAGGACGCCCAGGACCCCTAAGACACTTCCATATTTCGGGAATTTTCAGTCTCCGGAGCGCTGAAGTGTTTAGCACGAAACGCAAACGGGTCCTTTCAAACACAAACGCGCGTTCGTGGCCCAAACCTTTCCCCGAGCAGCACAAAAGCGTGACAGGGACCGATGGGGTGCCCTGTACGGACCGATGGGTGCCGGGCAAGGGGGACCGATGGGGTGCCCTGTACGGACCGATGGGTGCCGGGCAAGGGGGACCGATGGGGTGCCCTGTACGGACCGATGGGTGCCGGGCACGGGGGACCGATGGGGTGCCCTGTACGGACCGATGGGTGCCGGGCAAGGGGGACCGATGGGGTGCCCTGTACGGACCGATGGGGTGCCCTGTACGGACCGATGGGGGGCCCTGTACGGACCGATGGGTGCCGGGGGGGCCCCCCAGCCCCTCCCGGAGCCGCTGCCGGTACAACACCGACCCCTGCGGGCCAGAGCCGGGATCGGCCGGGGCGGGGAGGGGGGAGCGCGGATCGATCCCACCGGGAGCAGCGCCGGATTCGGTGAGGGAACAGCGCTCCGTGGCACCTAAAGCGCTGGGAGGACCGGCACCGCCGGGATCGCCGCTGGAATTGCGTGACTGCCCAAAGCCATCCCCGCTGCGCTGGTGGTCGCCCAAGTGCCCTGTCCCGGGGGTCGTAGCTCTCCTTTTCCTGTCCGACTTCCAGCTCAGATGGCTGATCCATACGGATCTGTTCGCTATTCAGTGCCTTTTCCCCCCACCCCCCCTTGTGAGGGCCATGCTTTTTGGGTCAAGAAGTTACCTCTGGAAAGCAGTTTTTCAGGGTAGTGTCCAGGGTTGTGTCCCCGCCTGTGCCTAAGCCCGGGAGCGCCCAGTGCGACTCGGTGTTTAGCACCGAACTCTCGAAAGTAAAGTGAATGATGATGGAAATGACTATTTTCGGCTGTAGGTGCCTGTGAGCTGTTCGTACCGGCCGCTCCATCAAAAACCCTGCAGCATCTCCCCCTTGGCTCCGGCAGAGGGTCGCTGCCTCCAACCCATCCCCAATCCCACCCCCAATCCCAGCCCTGCGCTCAACGCCATCCCCTGCACTGACTCTCCACCCGCGCTGGAAACAGGGGCAAGGAAAACCTGCGAGCGATGCCGCGCTCCAGCCGCGCTGCCGCGAGGGCGACGCGTGTGCGCGCAGCGGGGCTCGAATAAGGGATCGAACCCACCCCGAACCTCTGCTCCCTCCCCCCCCCCCCCCAGCCGGGGGAGGGGACCGGGGCGGGGGTGCCCCGGCAGCGGGGCCGGCTCTGCGCGGGCGCGGCCGGCGCTGGGCTCGGGGGGCACCTCCCGCCCGCCCCCCGCCCCGCTCCGCTCCCCGCCCGCCGCCGCCGCCGCCACTCCGGCGGCTCCGCCGAGCAGCGCCCGCGGCTCCGGGGCCGCCGCGCTCGGCCACCAATGCGGGGGACACCGGCGGGCAGGAGGCAGCGGCTCCGCGGCAGGTGAACTCTGGGGAAGGATGACCGGCGTGGCCGCGATCGTCTTTCTCCTGCAGCTCTTCTCGCCCAGGGCGGAGGGACAGGTCTTCCCAGGTGAGTGATGCCCGTGCCCGGCTCGGCTCCCCCCCCCTCCCCCCCAGCCACCTCCACCGGGTCATCCCCCCGCTGCGGCTCGAACTCTTCGCTTCATCCCTTCCTCTCCGGCCTCGCGGGGAGCTCCCGGTGCGAGCCGGGGATGGAGGCGGCTCGGAAGGCTCTGGCCGTGGAGCGGGAAGCTCTCGGTACCCGCGGGTGCCGGAGCCGCCGGGGGATGCGGGAGGCTCTGCCCTGTGCGCGGGGTCCCGGCGGGCTGGGGGCCGGGCTCGTTCCTGCCAAAGTTCCGTGTGTGGCAAGAGGTGAAAGCATCGCTTTTATTCCGGGATTCACGATATTTGAGGGGGGGTTTTTTTTGGGTGGTAAGCAGCGTTTTACCACCAGTTGGCTCCTGCGGGATGAGCAGCGCGGAAGAGCCGCTGCCTTTGCCACCCTTAGAGAAGGGGTCTGGGCTCGGTCTGGGAAGTTCAGTGGCAGTTGTTTCTCCCCTTGTGTCTCACAGCTCCAGGAACTTTCTCGGGGCTTCAGCCGCTCGCACCGGCTCCTTCCCAGTTGTCGCTGTTTCTGTCGCTCTGATGTTAAGGAGTACTTTGCTCCCTGGCATGTGTACAGTAATAGTAGCCGGCTATTTTCCCCCTCCTGCGAGTGCCTTTAGGCATAGTTTGAATTACTCGAAAAGGACAGGTGCTTATAGAGCTGGTTTCTTCCTCTTGTGGTATTTTCTAGGTAAACCAAAGATATATGGGTCTTGTTTTTCTCTTGGTAATACAATTGTTTTTTCATTACAGTGTGTCTTTATGATAAAAAAATAAACAATTATAACTTTCTTCTCTCCTGACTTCATTTTAAAGTATTTTTTTTTCTATCTGTATATTTAAGACAAGTAAAATTTCCCTGTGTAACTTTGCTTAGCATAGGGATAAATCTCAGTGCTTGTGACTTGGGCACGTTGGAGGCACAAAACTCAGCTGAGTTCATCTCCAAATAGTGGAGGATCTGTGTTAGTTAAGACCGAGAGCTCGAATTACTGTGTCTTGCTGCTTTGAGGCAGAACTAGCGGAGTGTCAGAGATGCTGAGGGCTGTGTGCACCTTCCACCGAGCCCCTGGGCGGCTCAAAGACAAGGCTGGGTGTGAAGGGCCGGGCAGACCCTCGGTGGAGGAGATGTTGTCATCAATCCGGCTCACTTTGACACCGCCGGGATCTTGTTTAGATTGCTAGGCAACTGCACAGAGTGAGATTTATTAGAGAGGCTGGGAAATCTAACCTAGTTAAATAGCTGCTGCCTTGACTAAGCAATATGTGGAGCTATTTTTCACCCCCCCCTTTCTCTCTCTTCCAACTGTTTTTGTGTTCTCGACACTTGTCATCTCAATTGAGATTAGTTCCTGAGCTTTTGATGAATCATTTAGCCAGATGCTTGGAAAGAAGGGTGTTCTGTGAAAATAGCAAAGTTTTAAGGGGGCAGAAAACACTTTGTATTGGAGGGAGATAATATAATATGAGCTAAACACATGCAAATTTAAGGATTAACCAGATGTTTTCCATTATTTTTAGGAAAGCCATGAAATATTTCGTTTTCATTATCAGTTTAGTGGAAATCGTGACTGTGAGGTTTTTTAATCATTAGTATCACCTTCCTCCTTCTATCTGAGTGTTTCTTACCATTCAGAGTAAGGGGAGGTGATTTTAATACTAATGTTTTCTGAGCTACTTTTAGTGCTGAAATTTAAAAAAAAAATCTCCTCTTAAACTAAATATCTGGTGTGAAGTGTAGCCGTCTGGACTGTGTGCACAGAGCTGATATTTTTATGGTACAAAGCAGAGTTTTTCAGATGCGTTTGGTCTCTGAAATTTCAGTGAAGTTTGGAGTAGCTCCAGTTCGTGCCTTTCCCCATCTTCCATCAGGTGGTGCTCTCTCCATAACTATTACGATGCAAATATCTCCCGTCTGATTATTTTTCAAAGCCTCTAATGCGTTTATTCAGAAGCCTTTTGTTAAACATCCCGAAAAAATCACTGTGCAAGTTGTTGGCTGGTTGTTTTTTTTTCCGGTTTGTTTTATTAAATGGTCGTTGGGCTAAGAAGCGGGAAAGACACAAGTCGAGGCAAAACGTGTATTCAGTTCCTACCCAATTTGCACAGCTGCTGCTGCTGCTTTGTATTATCCACAACACAAAACTAGGAATACTACAAGGAGACAGCAGAATGCTCATGGCTTCTGGAATACCTCGTTTCATGTTGAGGGAGCTGGCTAACACTCACTCCTTTATGTAATTGCTGTATTGCTCTATTTATAGCTCTTCTTCCCAGTAGTTACTTCCAGTTCCTTGCAGCCCCTGTATTTATTTGTAACTCGGGGTGTGCTTTTGAGGTTCTGAACTTCTTGTTAGCTTTAGGGTCAGCTACTGATTTAAGCCCTTTACTTTCTCATGGGAGCGACAGAATTATGACCTGATAATTCCAATAGTTCCCAATCCTTCCAGGATTTCAGAAATGAAGACACTTTGCTTACAGGGAAGTTTTTTCTCCTGAATCAAGCACGTGTGCAATCTTTCTCCCATCAGATATGTGGGGTATTCTTGCAGTTGCTGTGCCCTTCGCTGCTGTCTGCTCTGTGAGCATTTTTAGCACAACAGGGCGACAAAAAGAGAGATTAAAGTCATTTGCAGCTGTGAAAAAGCATTTGGGGCAAAGCAGGACAGTGGGTTTACATGGGGGCTATCGAACCCAACACCAGATTGTTTGACACTTGTTTTAATTCTGGTTTCAGTGTCTGCTTTAATTTTTTTTCCCCCATACTTGTTGTTTCTCGGTGGCAGAGCTCCTGAACGCTTGGATGTGGAGCTGCTGTCAAAGGCTGCTACTACACTGTAAACTTATGGCAACTGAGAGTTCATTACACCGGCATCGTCCGGGGAGGACACATGATGGAAAGGGAGCAAAGAGGAAGGAAATTTGGGGGGGAAGCTTTAATTTGGTAGGAGTTCATTTACTGGGATTTTCCTGTCAGTAAATTGGCGATGAAAAACGGGTCTTTCTGAGCGAGCTGCTCTGTGTGGCAATTGTTAACAATGCAGCCATTTAACTCAATAATCACTTTTCTCTCCCTCTGGGGAGCTGTTAGCACCACAATTCCACTTTATTTTTATCCCTGGCTGGCTCGATTTGTTTTCTAATACATAAACAATTAATACTAAGAAGGTGATGTTGTGGAACTGCCTGTTTCGACAGTGGCACGAAAGGTCACTGTTTGTATAAAGGCGTTTGTGAATCTCTGAGGGATAATACTTCTCTTTTACAGATGCAGAGCCCTTTTTTACCATCCACCCCCCTGGAAGTCCCTCAGCTCTGCTTTTCTTGTTTAATTGGACTTTTAAAGTCTGTTATGCTCTGTGTGCAGGCCCACGTGCTCTAGTTTTGATTAATATTATGGGGATGATTTGGGGCTCTTACTGTAGAATATTACAGTATATTTTTTTAGAAGGCACCTTGGCTGTTACCATGGAAACCCGAATAGTGGTAAAGATGTAGGTCTGAGGCTCTGAACCTCAAAAGCCATGGACAAGGGTTGTTTCTTATAGGAACAATTACTTTTGTATATAAAATCCAGTTAAGTGGAGAGAAGAAAGGGAAATAAATTGATCTGTTCAGCATTACACTGACAATCCTTTTGAATAACATTCAGCACAGAAGGATCAGTGTCTCTGATTCTCTCTCTGTATTTGTACGGTGGGGTTTTTTTAAGCTCCTTATTTATCATAATAGTTGTTTTATGCCACTGGTAATTTCCCTTGTAATTTTATAAGTGAGGTGAATGAATGTGTATTGGCAGGTATTGTTCTTTGCCTGAATGGGAAGAGCTGAATGTACAATGGAGAGGTGTGCACTGGTAGCACTGGAGCTGAAATATTTTGGCAACAAGGAATTTTGAGACTGACTTAATGTGGCCTTAATTACAAGAAAATAATAAAAATAGCAGATGTTGTCTGAAATCCACCTACTGAAATCTGATTGTAGATATGGGTTTGTTCACGGATGTGAGCAATAATACTGTGTTTTGCCACAGCAATCCTGCAGCCTGGCCAACATCCACACAAACTCTCATGGTGTTTGGGTGATGAGCAGCAGGATGTGTGTGTGCATTGCTATATAAAGCCCTGTGTCTTTTTAGAGAGATTCCTTAATTTTTTATGGAAACTGCTTCAGTCTGTTTCCTCTGTGTCTTGTAATACACAAATTAAATATGTAACCAAGCCTCTAAAACATGCTCGTAGGTACATTCATAGATGAGGCTTTCCTTGCATGTGTTTTAAACAGCAGCATCCAGAGATCACCTGCTGCTATAAGAGACCCAAGTTGCAATCCAGGTTTCCCTCTATGATGCAAAAAATCTGTGCCTCCCAGTGCCTCGGTACCAGAGGGTCTCAATTCTACAAAGAATGGCTCGTGGGTTGATATTTCTTGGCTCTGTGTTCATGTTCTTGATAAGAATATGGTATACTTGGCTCTTATGGTGTTCCTTGAGCATTTTCTGGAGCAATATTACTTGGCTCATTGAAGCCAGTGTATTTGGCCTAGAGTCACTTTTTCTTGGTACCACTCATTTTTCCTAATTCTCTAATTTTTTTGTTTAGCTGATGCTCTCTGTGTTGTTGCTTGGATGTCATTTCATTTGGATGGTATCTGCCTTTTTTTTGAGAAATCCTGACCCACCTCTTAACCTATCACCTTCCTGGCCCTGTGTAGTCTCTTACTTTTGAATGCCACTTGCTGGCCACCGCCCAGCTCTTTCCAGGCAAAGCCAGAGGGAAAGAACACAAAAGTGGTGAGTGTTGTTGATGGCTTTGGTAAGGACTTCTTACAGCCTGGTCCTGTCTTCTCCTGCACTTGTAATTACATAACAAGCAATCCCTTTTAGGGTTCATTATTGCAGGCTCCAAAGATCATACATCTTCAGGGTAAAGGAGACAATTACTGTGTCTTAATCAGACTATGCATCATTTAATCAGACCCTCTTGTTTTTTAATATCCAATAAATACATCCCATCTATCACTGTGGTTCAGAGGTGTCAGATACTTTCCAAACTGGATGACAGGGCACTGCACATTCCAGAAGAAAATGCTGAGAAGTCAGTTAAAGAAAACAAGGAAAAAGAAGACTAAGTGTTGTTTAATGCCACAGTTAAAGATGACGTAATTCTGGGAACTGTATCCGTGTGGTAAACAGGACAAGAAACCCCAGGAAGAAAAAACCTACTTAGTGCTTGGTCTCCTCTGGCTTTCTTGTTTTCTTTTAACTAGTGCTTGTAAATCAATTCAAGGCCAGCAGCTTGATTTTTTTTTTTTTCTTTTCTCCAGCAAGATCCCTCGGGGACTGTGGAATTGGGAATTCAGGCTCACTTGGTGAATTCTGCTGCGGTTTGAAGCGGTGCAGCTCATGTAGTTAAAGAATGATTGAGCTGCTTATGAATTTGGGGAGGATGGGACCTGGCTCTTGTTCCTTGATATTTTTGAGTTCATCTCCCAGGAAGGCTGTGGGGTTTGACAGCTGATGATGTTGTGTGGGCACAGATGGGTGCTGCAGCCTGAGCAACCTACGGTTCCCCAAACCTCTTTGTTCAACCCCACCAGCCCCTTTGTGCTGGGAGAGCTCTGCGTCCCATATCTCATGGTTTGCTTGCTGAAATGCCTTCAGATCTGACTTCAGAGAGGAAACAGAGTTTACCACGGGTTTTTTTTTCACATACATCCTTGTCAATCTCAGCTTCATTCCTGCGTAGTGACTATGTGGAATCACTGGGAAGCAGCTCTTGGCTGTGAATTCAGCTGTATGTCAAGGAAAGTAGGGCTGCTTGCTCTTGTCCTCTGCAATGCTGCAAAGAACAACAAAATCGAGAGTATTACAACTTAAGCCAGAATTGATCCATTTTTACACTGAGGATCAATCCTTCCCTCTTTGAATCTGAAAAAAAATATCATTACCTGCATGAGTAGAAGTAGAGCTTCATGCTGTGCTGGGGATGTTATTGAAGTGTTATGCTTTTGACTTCAGTACTGCTGAATTTGTTGCTTTTACTGGAATTACCTTAATCTGCACATGTGTGAATCTTAATTCCTTTAGTACTGACTCAAAGGTCAGCCCTCAATAGTGTGGAGGGGAAGGAATCCTAAATAGGCAAATACAGTAACTTTGTGCAGTGGGCTTTCAGGTTTGTTGTTTTGTTGTTTTTTTTTTAATGTAAACTGTGGAGTTAGGATTGGTAATGGTGCCATGTGGGTTTATTTAAGAAGATGATGATGGTTTGTAGAAGTGTTGCTCTGTGGAGAGTATGTGTGACTGTGATCACCTAGTGGAAGTAGAAGTAGGGCGTGAAGATGAAGCAGGGGAGGAAGAAGGGAATTAAAGCAACCTGGCTGCTGTATAGATGGGTCTGTCTTGCTTTAAAAATACTTACTGGAATTGCAGCAGCATTTGCTGGATAAGCACAAGAGCACGTTTGTCAGCAAGATGGGAAGCTGCTGTGCTTGATGGTTCATTTCTCCAGAATAGGGATTTGCTGTCAATGTGCACCCATTTATGTGCAGGCAGCCCAAATCTTATTCTGCATTTCCAGGTGTGAATGCAGTGCTCTAATGGAAACAGTTGTTGCTGCAGCCGTAAAGTGTAATGTATTTCTGCCACAGTCAGTTATTTCTCAGGGAAATATTTCATGTTCTGATACTTCTGCAGAGGTGTGTGGGTGAGAGGGTGTGTTTAAAAAAAACAACCAAACAGCGAAGCCAAGAGCCTGTGTGTGTGTGTAACTCCACACTTGGCTGCTTTGGGTTAATACCAGGAATTTTTACCACTTCATTCTCTCTTTGTTCCTGAGAACAGAAAAGCACTGAGATAAAGATCAATGAGCTATTTCTAGTGTTTTCCATGTCCACCTGTTTGCAAGAGGTGTATCTACCTGCATGTCTGTTCTAGCAGCTGGACATGCTTTCTCTAGTCTTCAACTTGGCTGAGCAGAAGTGCTTGTTATCTCCCTTCTCCTCCTGGACTTGATAGCAGTTCCCAGTTTGTAGTGGTACTAAGCCATCTCCTAATGAGCATCTTTATCATAAAGTTCCTTTTCTCCTCTTCATTGTTTATGAGACTTAAAGAAATATACAATTTCATTGTATAATAACTTTAAAACATTTGAAGAGCCAACTGTGCTAAATGTTTCAGAGGCACAAAATTAGTCTTTTTTTTCCTGTACCCTGAAGAATGTTTTCATTTTGCAGTTGTGCAAGAGAGAAACAGCAGAAGAAATGGGAGCAGTGCCCCCAGAGGGTGGCAGCTGACAGGGTGCTGGTGTGTTTGGGTGGGTGTGATGACCCACCTTAAGGGAGAGGAAGCACCTAGAGGAGGAAAGGGTAATTATGGAGAAGGTGATGGCAAGGTCAGTATGCTGAGATTACAGCAGTAGGAAGAGGAAGGGACAGGTAGGAACAGGAATAGAAAAGGTAAGAGAAATTTGACAGAATAGAAACAGGGAAGAAGGAGACATGAAACAAAGCTCAGAAGTGAGCTGCTGTTGGATGCCTGCAGGCTGGGAGCATGTTTGGCACTGCCATCAGCTCCCTTTTTGTAAGCTGAATGTCCACCTGAGTTATTGTGAGATGGCTTGTTGCTGCAAATTTTGGTCCTTAGGCCAAAACCTGGGCTGAAGGGCCTAGTTCTTGTCCTTCCTTAATTTCTGTGATAGAGCAGCTCTTGACAAACCAAAGGGATATGAATATTTTGAATTTACCATTCCAGGTTTGCTTAGAAAAGCATATATTTATCTATTATATTTACCAGTTGCTAATATTTTAAAAGCCTTAAACATGCCAGAAGCAGTTCTCCCTGTTTTTTCGCTAGCTCAGCTGGTGTTTCATAGCTCTGCTCATGTGTTCACACTACAGTTGCACACTGTTTATTTCAGTAATGAAGAAGAATAAGAATGTGAAAGGAAGAGACTTTGATATATTTACCTCCCGAAAAACATTGCTCTCCCACCCTGTCTGTACCAGAGGAGCTCATGAGCCAGAGCAGCTCTGTCTGGTACCTCAGTGTATTGCTGGGCTCGGGTCTGAGCCTGTGCCAGGCAGCCCAGATGTGACTGTTTTGTGCAGCAGCCAAACCAAATTAAACATCCAGAATTCATTCAGTCCATCAGCCACCTGAAACAAGTTACTCCAATTCTGAGCCCCTCAGTTTAGGAAGGATATTGAAGTGCTGGAACATGTCTAGAGAAGGGCAATGAGGCTGGTGAAGGGTCTGGAGCTGGTGAAGTGCTGTGAGGGAGCTGGGGTTGTTCAACCTGGAGAAGAGGAGGCTCAGGGGAGACCTCATCACTCTCTACAACTCCCTGACAGGAGGGGGGAGCCAGGTGGGGGTTGGTCTCTTCTCCCAGGCAACCAGCAGCAGGACAAGAGGGCACAGCCTTGAGCTGTGCCAGGGGAGGTTTAGGTTGGACATTAGGAAGAAATTCTTTACAGAGTGCTCAGCCATTGGAATGGGCTGCCCAGTGAGGTGATGGAGTCACCATCCCTGCAGGTGTTTTAAGAACAGACTGCATGTGGCATCAGTGCCATGGTCTGGGTGACAAGGTGGTGTTGGGTCACAGGTTGGACTCAATGATCTCAGAGGCCTTTTCCAGCCTGGCTCATTCTGTGATCTTTGCTCCTTCCCTTCGAAAACTTGGGTTTGAACTTCACTGTAGATTGAGGCAGAGAGCTTTTATTGCATTGTTGGTTCTGACTATCCAGCCCAGTAAACCTGATAAATCTGACTTAAAGATGGGTGCCATCCAGCTCTCTGTGCCCCCAGGGTCTGGCTGGTTTTGCCAGGACTGACTCATTCCCTTTAGGGCCTGTGGATCTCTCAGCTGTGCCCTGCAGTGCCCTGCTTGTGTCCTGCCTGGAAAGGCAGGTAAAGAGGCAGGGAGGGCTGCTTTGCTGCCAGCAATCCAGGTATTCCGAGGTACTCCTGGGTACAAACACACACATTTAGTTGTTGCCAGGGATGTCTCTGCCTGGTTTAATTGCACTCTGTTTAATTTTGGGCTGCAGGAATTCCATTAAATCTAGGACCCAGTTGAGAAGTTTCCACAAATGATCTGAAAATTTGTAAGAAAAGAAGTATTCTAAAACAGGCAGTTGCCTGCAGTTCTTGAGATTCAGATCTTCTGGAATCAAGAAAAAGAAATCCATGTGATCTAGTGCAAAATAACATCTTTCAAAAAAAACCGTTGTGGTGTAATTTTTAAAGGGATTTTTACTGTGCAAATGGTGGTCAAAACACTGCTCCAGCTCCCTGAATAAATTATTTCTGTTAGCGATGGGGTTTCCTACGCAAACAGTAAATATTTTTATGATCAAAACATTGGAGATGGTTTATGTACTAACAGTTATCAGCACGTGGTAGGAATGATCAGAGAAGTGGAAAGCTTGGAAATAAACACACTGTCTCTGTTGGCACGGGGATAACCCTGGAGACTGCCAAGGCCAGAGCCTGCAAAAATAAGAAAGTATAATTAATTGTCCTTAAATGAACTCACCAAGCAAAAATAACCCTTTTCAAGTAAACACCTAACTTTGCATTTTTTGTATTTTTTATTATAAAGCTCTTCTATGTGCTGAAGGTTTTAATGTTCTGTAATGTGCTTATTAATATTTCTGTGCATGTTTAGTGTAAATAAAAATTAACATAGTGTAGCTGCACTGGACATCTGTTTTACCCTTGCACTTTGATTTTTTTTTTTTCCTAGTAATAATGCAAAATTATTTCTCAAAATGGCTGGGAAGTAATAATTTAGAACATTACTTGGTGGGTTTTGAAGGTCAGTTGGCTGCTGTTTATACTCTATTAAATCACTCCTGGTTTTGTTGGGTCTTTTTTAAAGAGGTTTTTCTTCCTTCCAGTGGTTCCTTGGCTGTGTTGATGTGAAAGGCTTTCATGGCAAGAAAGCAGAGAAGTGTTATTTTTCCCAAGATCTCTGTGCTGATGAGCTGCTCTTACCAACAAAAACTAAATAAATGTGTTTCATTGAAAGAAATACGAATTTTCCTTGTTTTCTCTATGGTAATTCCCAGTGGTCACTGAGTTTAGGGTGATTTGCAGGTATTTAAAACCTGAAGCAACAGCAGCATCATCAATACAAACACTCCAAACTTGTATTATCCTCCTTAGCAAGTGGAATTCATGTTAAAATTGCCGAAGGAAGAACAAAACGAGTGTTGGGATTATATAGTTGTATATAACAATTTATATTTATATATAACGTGTTTCCTCATAATATGGGGGGTGGCAGGAATATCACTCATCAGATTCAGACTTCAGATGCAATTCCCATTAAAAGTAAAGAAAAGCTTTTCTTAGTGCTGATGAACTTTTTTTTTTTTTTTTAGAACTGAAAATTTGAAAAATAAGGTCACAATTGAGAGTCTCGGGCAGAAATTGAGCCCAAATCTTGGGAAGTATTTCAATATGGATCAGAGTAAAGGTGTACAAAGTGATTTTGAGTGGATGAGAGAAATCTGGGAGTGATTAATGCTGAGATTTTTGAGGGGACTGACTGACAATTGATGGTGTATTTGTATAAAACCAAGTACACTAAGGGCAGAATATGCCACCTGCTGTGTTTGTATCTTTAAAAAAAGTATGTCAGAGTGTTTTTTCTGTCTGGAATATTCCCCTCAACCCTGAACATCATCTTATTTCTGAGAGTGACAAATTAACATACTGAGAATACCCACAAGTGGCAGCAGCTTCTCTTTTAAACAAAGATTTACAATGTCTAAATATATTTAACTTCTGGACCTGTAACTGAGAATGGAGCTGGGAAGGGGAGAGCACCTCAGAGGGAAAGAAGGGAGAATTATTTAATGTACACTGAAAGGAATAAAATAAGATTAAAAAAAGAGAAGAATTATTTTTAACATTAAGAAAATCTTAGAGCGGGTCCATGAGGCAGTGGAATTGTGTCCCAGAGGAAATGGTGGAAACTCTGTTGCCTGAGTCATTTTAATTCAGGACAAAATAATTGGCTATGTTTTGTAGAGAGGAAAAATATACACTGGAATGGAATAATCCACTGCAAGTTTTTCTTTTGCCTGTGAGTTCCTAAGTTTCTTATAATGCTGCTGAAGAGGAAAAAGAGGAGGAGGTATAGCAATAAAAAAACAGGAAAAAGGATGCTGTATTTAGCATATAATAAGTGTAAATAATAACACATACTAAAGCTTCTCCACTGTGTTTTAATTAATCTGATTATCTCTTGCATATCTGTTAAATACCAGCAACTTTACGGTAAAGGCAAGATTGCCCCTCCAAATCCCTGTCACTCCTCCCCGTCCCCAAATCTCTGTTTAGACCCGATCTAACCCGGGGGCAAATAGAGAGTGTGGTACTAAAACAAAAAAAACCAAACAACTCAGCTGAAGACACCCCACACAAACAAAATGCTGACGTCTCAGACAAAAACAAACAAAAAAAAAAGAACCAAACATAAAAGCAGCCCAAACAAAACAACAAACCCCAATTATAAGTGCAACATGCGATTTGTAAGTGCTAAAAAAGCACATAATGTACCAGTCAGAGAGAGGGGGAGTGTGAAGCGTGTGATGTCTTATTTCTGCACGAGGTTCCTGGGTGGTTGTGGGTGAGCTGTTGAAGGGCTTGGGCAGGGGAACATCAGCTGTTAACCCAGTGGGGGCTGAGTTGGGGGCTGGATATAACACCCAAAAGGGCTTTATGTGTCTCATCTGCAGCTGAAATCGGTGCTGCTGTTTCCTATATGTAGGATTAATGCAGATTCCCGAGGGCTCTGAAAATCCCTGAGTTTCCAGTGGGGAATGTGGTGTTGACACGGGGCTCTTCCCTTAATCTCTGAGTCCCTGAAGCGAAAGGGTTGAACACGGAGCTGTGAGGTGGGTGGTGAGGGAACATTTCTGAAGGGCCAGAAATTCTATAGCTGTGGAGAAACCTGAGAGGAAATTAATAATTCTCTCTGTGGAGCTCAGTTTGCATAGTGTGCAGTAAATAATGCATGGGGCCATGGAGCTAACAATGAGAATAAACCAAAATACCCAATAGCTGCTCCTTCAAGTCAGGCCCATCCATCTTTTGCACAAACAACAAAAGGTCCTGTGGCAGAAAAGTGTGTGATCAGGAGATTTTATTTGTTTGTTTGTTTTTTAAACTCAAATTTGCAAGAGGATTGACACAATTTTGTGGTCAACCTTCTGTTAGTGCAATTAGAGAAGTGGATTATTTAATGTTAATATTACTTTTTTCTTGGACTCCTTTTGTGATAGGGGAGCCCATCACCAGAGCTGCTCAGTAATTTAGGGGTTTCTCTTTTTGACTGCATGAATGTTCTGTGGGGCTTTTGCTGCTGCTTTGGAGTCATGAGCTGGTCATGGTGTAATACCCTGCCTTGTCTTTTTTTATACAACATCACCCCAGAATTGATAAAGTAGGGATATGAGCAGAAGTTTGGCTATTTGGGCAGAGTAAAGTACTTTTCTAGCCTAAATCATTCCATCATTCTGTGTTGTGAAAGAAGCTTATGACAGGTCACAAAAAATTTGGGAGAAGTGTGGTGGAATTAATAAATTTGCTTTTTGCTGTCATGGATTTAGATTCCATTGACATCTAATTCATGCAGGAAGGCAAGGCTGTCACCTCTGAGGTTCTGTCTGTGCCAGAAAGGTGATTTAGTTCATTTTTCAGAACTGGATGGCACTTGGAATGTTTGTTTTATGGGAATTCAAGAAAAAAAAGAGAGCTCTGGAAGCTTAAACTGTGGTTTATTGATAAGTGTTTGTAGAGCTGGACAGACAGCTTCTCCACAGGGTGATCATGGAGGATTGCCAGGGACTGTATTTGTGGTTTAGACTTGACTTGCAAAGAGACAGACTGTAATTATTTAGGATTCGTGGGTTTATAATTGTTTACTACCTGAGGCTTTGTGGTACACTCCTTGTTTGACTCAAAATCAGCACCTTGTATGCAATTAAGATCACCGTGTGCTTTGCTCACTTTAGCTGGAATAGTAGAAAGCTGGGTGGGGAAACCAGTGCTGTTGCAATTATATTGAATAGTTTGAATCCCATTAAAGGAAAAAAGGAGGAGAGAAAATGCTGTTATTTATCAGTCAACTTGAGGGAATTCATGTCTTCTGAAAATTAGCTTCAATCTTATTCTTTTGCTGTTGTTCTCACCGTGTATATTATTGTAGTGTTAAAAAGAACAAATTATAATGAGTTTCTTTAAATTTTTTTTTCCTCCTTCTTTATACCCTCAGGCTTCCAACCTTTTTTCCTTACTCTCCTCTTTGTTTTTGCAAGCCACATAGTGGCCAGTCATTCCCGCTGTGTCCATGTTCCTGCAGTGCCCATCAGTGTTTGGTGATGTTCTGGGAATTTATTGTGGCAGCAGGTGTGTGTGTCTGTGTGCTCACAACATGTGCCCAATAAAGCTGGAGATCCATTCCTGTTCTGAGGCTGTAAAGGTGCCTGGATTTATTTAGGAATCCTCTAAATCTCCCCTGGAGCAGCTCTGTTGAGAAGAGTAAAAAGGTTAAAAAAAAAAAAATTTAGCAGATCTTTTTGTAAGAGGATTTTTCTTAGTCTTTGGTCTTAAAAGTTTAACTTCTTACATGTTTTATGGAGAGAAGACAGAGCAGTGGTGGCTCTGTGCCATGCTGTTGGTACAAGGAGGAAGGTCCGTTTGGAGGGTATCGTCCCATGTTGTTGGGCTGCCAGCAGCTCATGGGCTTTGTTTTCCCAAGGCTGGTCCTTCAGCTCATCCCAACCAGCCACCAGTGCCTCCCCACAGGCCTGCCAGGGGCTGCAGCTTGGTGTAAAGCATCTTCTGGTGAGAATGAACACCAAGGATCTTGAAATCACTAAAGTATCAAACAGAGCAGGGCAGGGATTGTCCCCCTGTGCTGGGCACTGCTGAGGCCACATCTTGAATCAGGAGTTCAGCTTTGGACTCCTTCTGACAAGTAAGACACTGAGGGGCTGGAGTGTGTCCAGGGAAGGGTCTGGAGCAGCTGAGGGAGCTGAGGGAGCTCAGCCTGGAGAAAAGGAGGCTCAGGGTGACCTTATCCCTGTCTTCAACTCCCTGACAGGAGGGGGGAGCTGGGGGGTGGGTCAGGCTCTGCTCCCAGGGAACAAGGGACAGGATGAGAGGAAAGAGCCTCAAGCTGTGCCAGGGGAGGGTGAGATTGGATATTGGGAAAATTTCTTCACTGAAAGGATTGTCCAGCACTGGCACAGCTGCTCAGGGCAGTGGTGGAGTCTCCATCCCTGGAGGGATTCAAAAGCTGTGCAGATGTGGCCCTTGGGGACATGGTTTAGAGGTGGCTTTGTCAGTGCTAGGTTAGTGGGGGGACTCTATCTCAGAGGTCTTTTCCAAATTGAGGGATTCTGTGATTTGATGTTGGGGAAGAAGCTTGTGACAAGTTGTGAAAATCTGGGAGAAGCATGGTGAGATTAATAAATTGGCTTTTTACTGTCATGGATTTAGATTCCGCTGGCATCTAATTCAAGCAGGAAGACAAGACTGTTGCTTTTTAGGCTCCTGTCTGTGTTAGAATAGAAACTTAGTTCATTGTTCAGAAATAGATGGACCTTGGAATTTTTCTCTTATGAGAACTCAGTACAAAACAAAAGTGTGGAAACTTAAACTGCAGTTTACTGGTAGTACAAGTCTGTAAGACATTATGGACAGCAATGAAATGGCACAAAGTAATGGCAGCAGGAATCACATATTCAAGCTGAATATTTATGTATGAATTGACCTTGACTCTTTCTACTCCCTGACCTTTTAATGTTTTAAAAATAAACTAAATATCCCTAAAATTATTTGTTGAATTGAATATTGTTCCCTTGGATACCTCTCTTCAGATAATAACTTTGATTCCAAAGATATTAAGGAGGAGGAGAATGTTTATGTTGCTGTTTTATAGCAAGGAGAATTGAGTACAGGAACATTATCTGTAAATATATGTAATTGCACAAGGAAATGATTTAAAGAAAATGTATTTGAAGATGAACATGGATCAAGGTCTTCTCCTCCCCCAGCCCTTTATAATACTTCACTGTTAATTAATTCCTTCAGAAGTAAGGATATTTTAGCTCTCTCTCTGCTGCTGGTTCTCCAGGACAATCAAAGAGCTCTGACTTGCCACACTTGCATTTTGTAGTCTCAGAGGTGAGAATGAAACCTCACCCTTTTTAGCAGCTTTAGCTTTCGTGGTGACAAAGCAGCCTGTTGAATGTTGGGCTGAAACCATGCAGGTTGTGAGAGAAGCTCCTTCCCTTCACAGCACTTCTGGTACTCACAGGGATTTCTGGATTGGGAGACACTCCATCAGGAGACAGGTGAATCTTTTGGTACTGTGTTTACATCGGGGATTTGGGGGGCTCAGTCCTCTGTTCCAGGCTTTTATCCCTTCCTTGTTTTATAACCCTGGACAAGTGAACTTTTCCCCTGTCTCAGTTAAGTCTAATGTAATTGGTAGAGGTGTTTCTTTTCTATCTCACAGGAGCCTGGAAGAGCTTAATGAGCACTTGTGAAATATTTCAAGATCTCTTGATGAAAGGTGATGAGTGCAGTGTGTTTTCAGGCTGACTCCCCTCTCCCAACAGCATCACATGATACCTTCTCTAGAAGATTTGCTTAGACCTTGGCTGTCTCCCCTGAACATGTGTTGAATGACATCAGTGGAGCTGCTTATTTTTTACCTTCCAGGAGTTTCTTATCACTAAGCGGTGCCAGCTCTTCCTTGCAGGAAGAGATCAATAGAATCACAGAATGTTTGAGGTTAGAAGGGACCTTAAATATTATCTAGTTCCACCCCCTGCCATGGGCAGGGGCACCTTCCACTAGACCAGATTTTTCATGACCTTGAATACATCCAGGGATGGGGCAGCCACAGCTTCTCTGGGCAACCTGTGTCGGGGCCTCCCCACCCTCACAGGGAAGAATTTCTTCCCAATATCGAATTTAAACCTACTCTCTTTCAGTGTGAAGCCATTCCCCCTTGTCCTGTCACTACATGCCCTCATAAATACACTTCTTCCAGGCTCCCTTCAGGTGTTAGAAAGGTTAGAAAGCTGCAACATGGTCACTCTGCTACCAGTCCTCTACTAAGCAGCAGAAATGAGAGCTGGTGGTCCCACTGGTGATGTCAGAACTTCTATACTGAGTTATCTTCCAGAACTTTAGAGTGTGAGAGTATTGTATCTTAAACTTGTCTGCCCTTGTTGCCTTTCCCAGCCAAAGCCCAGAGGTCAGGGTTAGAAATAAAACTCTGCTTTCATACTGGAGATCTGTATGCAAGACAGGCCAGATAAACGATGGTTTAACTGGGGGTTGTTGGGAGAAGGTGGTGTAATTCTTTGGGGAACTCCTCTAGGCTGGGGCTGTGTGTAACCTTGTTAACAAAAGGCATCAGAGAGGTTTACTGGAGGGTGTGATATGGGTGCCTTGCTCCCCAGAAATGAGTTTTGTGTTTCCTTGGGCAACAGAAAACTTCCCTAAGCCCTCGACCCCAGTGCTTCTCTTCTTCCAACTGGTTGGACTTGGGTTATAACCTGCTTTAAATATTGGACTGTGCCTGAATGAGCAGTGGAGCACATTCGTGTCATTTTAGCACAGTGGGTGCCTGGGGATGTCTCCATCATAAATGGATTCTGGGACTTGCCTTTTTGGAAGGTGCTCTGTGTCAGGTGCCAGATGCATCAAGGCAGGGCAACCAAGTGATTTTCACACAACTGGCACATCTGCTTTTTAAGAAAGATGGTGTGAGAGCAGATATACAAATGCTGGCAAGTGCAAGAGGTTGTTTTTTGTTTGTTGGTTTGGTTTTTTTTTTTTTCATTTTACGGGTTGTGAAGAATTGATTTTTGAGGTGAAACCGTCCTTTTAATTTGTGATGGATTTATGTCTGTGGTGTAGTAGAGAAGAACTTTAATGCATTTCTTTTGGGCATTGAGGTCACTTTTATAATGGACCCAGGTCATTCTGGTTTGTCACACAGTGACAAGTTTGAAAGGTGAAACACAAAGCTATTCAGGTGGGCTCTTGGTTTTCCTCCTAAGTAAAAACACAGCATTTAATGGGACTTCTGAACCTCTCTCCTCACCCCAAGTCAGCCAGAAGTTCCTGTTATCTTTTTCAAGTGTGTCTGGTATGAGCAGTGAAAATGCCTACAGTTTAAAATGGCCTAATGGTGCTTTTTACCTTCCTGATCTGTAGATGCTCAAGTACATGCAGAGAGCTGTGCAACTGTCACCTTAAATGGCATCATGTAATTGAACTACAGAGTGGCTGAGGTGAGGCAGGACCTCTGGAGATGGTTTAGCCCAACCCCCTGCCCTGTGCAGGGTCACCACCTCCAGTGGGTTACTCAAAGCTGAGTCCTTATGAGTTTGAATATATCTAAAGATGGAGACTCACGTTCCCTCTGGGCAACCTGTGCCATTGGTGGACCCACCTTCACAGTGGAAAAGCTTTTAACTTTTGTGTTTAAATGGAATTTATTGTGTTTCAATTAATTTGAAATACAAGAAATGTTTTGCCTCCTGTCCTTTCACTGGATCCCACTGAGAGGAGTCGGGTTCCATCTTCTTTCCTCCTTCCCATCAGGTGTTTATAGACACTGGGAAGACCACGTGAACCTTCCTGAGGCTGAGCTTTCCCAGCCTCTCCCTGTGTGTTGGGTGCTCCAGTCCCTTCATTGCCCCTTGCTGGATTTGCACCAGGACATCCATGTCTGTCATGGAATATTTGTCTGTGCGTGTGCACAAACACACGTTGTAGTTCTCTCTGCACAGATCAGCCCTGGTGCAAAACCCCTTTGTACTGTCACCCTTTTCTGTCTATCTTCACACATAAATATATTCTAGGATTTTATTTGGAGATAGCTGATGCATAGGGCAGGATTTCCCAGGTGGCTCTTGCTTGATTAAATTTCAGTGTGTGCTTCATCAAATATTTGGCTTTGCTGAATAAATTGATATATTATGTTCATCCTGATTTCCTGTCTCAGTGCTGTCCACTAAGTACAGAAAGATAATAATCAGTGTGTCAGGAGCTCTTATATTTTCATTTAAGGGAAAACATACTAATTCTTTCTTGAGAAAATATACAAGAGGGTAGAGAGAGATATATATTAATAAAACACTGACTTATCTGCAATGGTTTTGCTGTAATCTGAGACTTTTTTTTAAGATCTCTTGAATTACTTACTTGGCTCTTTTGGAGATCTGAAAATGCTTGTAGTACTTGGACTTTGTTAAAGTCTGGCAGTATCCCTGCTGTCTTTGTTTGGATATCAGGAGTAAACTTAGTTTAGAACTAAATTTAAAGTATTTGAATTTTGTAAATGGAAAAATCAAATTCAGTTTCTCTCTTATGGTTTGCTGAATGGGTTGAGGCTGTTTGTGGTGTAACTTAGTCAACCCTTCTGTAGGGAGTGGTGCTACCAAGTGCAGTGTTGTATATTTGACACCTCCAAAATCCTTTCTCTGCTAGCACTCTCTTTTTAAACTTATTTTTGCGTTTTTTTTCACATCTTAAAATAGCAGTCTTTGTAGGAAAAAGAGAAGGGCTTTTTCAGTGATGGAGCCAAACTTGACTAGAGAAAGCTCCCAGTGGAAGTAAGATTCCTGCTCCATGTTGTGAGTATGGACTGTCTGCCCAAACCATCTTGGTTTATTTATCCTGTATGTCTGTGTGTGGATCTGTTGGTATCCCTAGTCCCCATTACAGGTTTGACAGTGCTGCTGTTGCCCTGCTTGGCCCAATCTCAATAAATTTAATGATTTGCAGAATATTACTTTGCCTTGCTGTCTGCAGTCTGCAAGAGCTGCAAGTAGGCCTGGGAACAGGTTTAATAGTATTTCAGATATGTGTGTTTTACAGGGTGAGAGAAAACTCCTCAGGGCAGGGCTGGACTCTGCTCTGAACTCCTGGTGCTTTAATGAGGAAAGACATAGGAATTTATCTGGACTTGGACATGAGCTCAGTAGCATGACAAGTGTATCACAGAATCAGCTGGGTTGGAAAGGACCTCTGAGATCATCAATCCAACCCTTGATCCAACCCTGCTGTGGTTCCCAGCCCATGGCACTGATGCCACATCCAGTCTCACCTTAAACACCTCCAGGGATGGTGAATCCACCCCCTCCCTGGGCAGCCCATTCCAATGGCTGAGTACTATCTCTGTAAAGAATTTCTTCCTAATGTCCAACCTAAACCTCCCCTGGCACAGCTTCAGACTGAGCCCTCTTGTCTTACTGATAGTTGTCTGGGAGAAGTAGCCAGGTGGGAGTCGGGCTCAATCTCCTGTCAGGGAGTTGTAGAGAGTGATGAGGTCTCTCCTGAGTCTCCTCTTCTCCAGGCTGAGCCCCTCCAGCTCCCTCAGCCTCTCCTCATAGGACTTGTGCTGCAGTCCCTTCCCCAACCTCATTGCTGTCACAGCACTGTCACAGCAGCTTCACATTTGACTTGTGGATGGAGCAAACTGTCTTTAGTTTGGGCCGTAGACTTGAATTTTTCTATAGAGAAACGCCTGCAAAAATGTCCATCTGTGTGATCCTTGCATTAAATTAGTAATACTGGCCATTAGTCTTGTTTAGGAGTGATAAAAGGGAAAGAGAGTGGCAGAGAAGTAGAAGTTTTAAAGTGAAAGGGAACTTGAGGAGCTCAGAAGGAGGAAGGAGTGAGCAGTGAAAGAGAACAGGCTGTGCTGAGTCAGGCATTGTACAAGTGGATGAAAAAATGGGTTATTTACCTCCTTTGCAGAGGTGGTGGAAAGACAGGAAGAAAATGTGACAATTTTCACTATATTCTTCCAGCATTGCTTACATTTTTTGGGGGGGGGGGGGGTGTGGAACTTTCATGTTTTATATTACAGGATGTTGAAATTGAATTTTGTTGTTGAGTAAAGTCTTAATACTCAATAAACACTTGTTGAGGAGCTATCTTTAGCAGAAAGCACAGAGACTCATTGCTTCAATTCAGAACAAAACATTGCTTTGGACTGAACAATTAAAATCTATTGATTTTTAACTTGGAGGTATTAAAGTAAGGAAGCTTAATGTCAGCTGCTAAATTGCTTTCTCTTAGCACTGTTTTGTCATACAGATAAAGCCTTGCATGTAGAGCCAACTACTTTTTATTTTCCTAAGCACTTTTCTGCAGATCTCTTGCAATGTCTGTGCTGAGCTGTGGATTTCTGCACGTGCAGAAGTATTTCTGATTTGGATTGTTGGAGAAATGCTTTTGTGAAACCTTCACTGGCTTTGGGAATCTGGAGAACCTGGAAAGAAGGTTTTGTCACGTTCCTCTCCTCCATGTGCATCCCATCCCTGCCCCGTGTATTTTGTACTGAGGGGAAAATACTGATTTGTGAATTTTATCCCAAATCAGAGGTTGAGTTGAATGATGCTCTCGAAGTTTCTCTTTGAATTCAAGGATGTTAATTTGCAGAAAAACTCACTACATAAATTAATGATCCTGAGCAAAGCTGGGAATAACTCTCTGCTCCCACAAAGCAACGTGGCCACCTGCAAATGTTTTACCGCCTCAAAATAAGAAACTATATGAACAAATTTTGGGCCCTCCCCCCCATTTTAGGGTTTGTAACTTAAAATACTGTAGCTGCCTGTAATACCAGCAGTCTGCTCTGCATTCTTGTACTTTACTCTTCATACTGCAGAGTTTTTGCATCTTTATTTTGCACCTACAAAGGTTCAAAAGTGTTTGTGTGTGTGTATAGATATAATTTAATGCAGGAGAGGGGACAGAGGCTTATGGGGGGTGGTGTCTTGAAAAGAGTTCTGTTAGTTCTAACAAAGCTGGAAAGTTGATTAGCAATCCCATAATTAAATGCTGTGACTTTTGGGTTTGAGATCTCTGCTGTTAATCACTAAAGATAAATTGCTGTATTTAAAAAAAGGTTTATGGAAAAATTATAATTTGCATATGTGGGCCAAATTCATTTCAGGTGTATGGTAATTTGCAGTAAAGCAAGAAGGATGCTTAAAAAGAAGGCTTGAGGGGGTGATTAATTTTTAGATTGAAAAAAGAAAAATATCAGAAAAACAGATTTATTTTTTATTTTGCTCTCATTGATGCTGCTCACAGATAAAACATAAGGAGCTGAATTTTAACTGTGGCTTCAGCTGTATGGAGGAGACACTAAGGTTCTTTGAATTGATTTATGTAGAGGTTTGTGCACTAGCAGCTGAGCAGTTGTGCTCAAGGGTTTCCTTCAAAGCCCACCAAAACACGTGGAAAAGCTCTGTTGGCTTCTTGGATCTGACCCACAGCCATCCTCTGCTTGCAGCTTTGTTGAACCAGATGAGTCCCAGCAGTTTTTATCCACTTTTCTTCTCGTGATCTTCTCCCTTGAGCGTGGTATCTCTGTTTGCAGACCTTTGGCAGGATTATTACCACCATTTCAGCTGACAGACAGTTCACTTGGAGGGGGTGAAGGGGCCCAGCTCAAATCCCAGCAGGGACAGAGACCTTGTGCCACTTTGGTTGCAAATCCTCACACTCTGTCAATATTTGGTGGTTCCACTTCTCATCTGTTGGAATATTGCCCTTCTCAGGAAAGCAAACATTTGCTCTTCCCCTCGTTTCAATATTGGGCTGTGGGAGAAAGGTGGTGATTACTCCTTCATACCAAGGGCCTTAAAGGCATCTGACTGCTTCTGGTTTGTTTTTCTTAAATGCCAACTTGTTTTTCTGCTTGGATTGCTGAAAATAGTGTGTGTGTGTGTGTGTGTGTGTAACTGCTCTGTAACGTGTGCAGATGGAGGCCCTGACTAACTGTGAGGTTTTGGGAGTATCTTGGCCCTGAATTAAGAGGATTTTAATCGTATGTGGGAAGTTATGCCTGTGGTTCCACTTTTGCTAAATGTAAAGCTTCTCTGGCACCTCCAGTATCATATTTGGGCTGATGTCCAAAAATAAAAAATGGTCAATAACTATTGCCAGCTCCTCTGGCAAGGAACCAATTATTCCATTCTCTTTCCATCCCTCTGTGCACATGTCAATAAATAATCACTCACCCGTGATCCCAGTCAACTCTCTGATTAAACATATGTGTCCTGAAAGCTTCTCAACTGTAACATCAAAATGCCTTTACTTGTTTGGATTTCTTTCCATCTGTTAAAATACCTATTGAGGCCTTAAACTGTTTGATTACATTTAAAGTTGACTATGGAAAATCAGTTACACATTGCATGGACCGATCCATATTGACACAAATACCCATGCACTGTATGAGCTGTGTAATAGCCCTGGGAAAGTGTCTCAGTGCTGAATAATGGGATTTCTGTCTGTTTTAGAGCTGTTCAACTTTGAAAGTTGTGCAAAGTGACTTTGTAGCTGTCCTTGTTTGTGAGATTTATAATAAGCTGCTCTGCATGTCAATTATGCATCCTCAAGACTTTCCGATAAATCCAAGATTAAAATAATTATTTCATAAATATTCAATACAGATACAGTAGAGGTTGATAGAGATGATTTTGGAGACTGTTGTGGTTTCAGTGGTGGTTGTGTACAAGCAGCATGTTCCCAGCATTGCCTGTGGATTCTGCAGCCCAAAATAATGCTGACTTCAGCACTTCGGTCCATATGACTGCAGCAAAGAGCATCAAATTGGTTCCTGGGCTCTGGAAAAGAGATTCTTGGCTCTGTGGCTTCCAGACAAAGGTGATATTTGTATCTCTCCAGGTGCATGCCCTGTAGTGCTGGAAAAAGCACCTGTAGGGAAAACTGTGGTGACAACAGTGTGGGTGTTTGCAGGGAGCCCTCGTTCACCCCTGCTGCACATCCCATCGCAGGACATCAGATACTGTGCTGTGCAGCTTTAATTCTGGTGACACATTGTCCTGTGAGCGTTGAGGAGCAGATGTCCTTTCAGTTGAGGAGTTCTCATGTGGATGTTGGAGGAGCTGCTGGAGTAAGAGGCTGAGGTTTTGCAGGCAGAGCCTGAAGTTTGCCAGCAGCAGGGCTGAAGGTTCAATGTAAATGCAGGGCTGCAGATGGCATCCTCGGGTTTCCAGCATGGCAATTCAGGCTGCTGCCGAGATGGGTTTGAATTATCTTCCAGCGTGGAAAAAGCTGAAGCTGCACGAATTGGACCTTGGGTTTGCCTTTGTTTGGAGGAGAACAGATTGCTCATTTTATGACTGACAGCATTTTGCGTTGCAAAAAGCCCAAGTTCTCACAAAGTTCCAGGTGCAGGGTGCCTGGGCTGCGACAGATTTGTCTTGTCTTACAGCTTTGTTTACCTGATTCCAACCATGTTGTGTTTCATGCATCGGTAATCATTTAATTTGTAATGCTCTTGCACTTCCATGAACTTTCTGTGCTCGGTTTGCAACCAAACAGAATTTGCTTTTTAAAAGAAAGTTCTGCTTTCTATTGACTCTGTCAGAAGAAAGAAAGAAAAAAAAATGAAATACTAAATAGCAGCATCGTACCTGTTTGCATTTAGTTTTCTGTTGGGTGGTTGGGGTTTTTTTTGTTTGGTTTTTTTTTCAGTTCTTGTTCCAGATGGTTGCTGGGCAGCATTAGCTACTGATTCCCCCTGACTTTTTAGTACAGTATAACACCAGTAATTTTGTAAGCCTTTTATTGGGATGAATAAAAATGTTAAATATGAAATCTATGACACTATAATTTAACAGTGTCATGAATCTAATAACATTCTTTTTTTGCTGCATCAGGAGCTTAGCTGTTGATGTTTATTTTGCTCTGTTTCCTGGTGCTTATATAATCAAGGTAAGTTGATATAAATTAGTTTGAGATTCTGCAACACAGAAGCTTCTGTGGCTTGAAAACAGTGGTGGCGTGGGGAAAAAAAGGCTTTTATGGCAGACTTTCCATCCTACCACCCTGGGATCTACATTGTGCTGCTATTTCAGATATCATTTCCTCCAATATATAGCTGTGCTTAGGTCCAGATCTCAGTTTTTAGGTGGTTTAGCTCTAAGTAAGAGATCAGCCTATTTGACTCATGTAGGAGTGAGCGTGAAGATGAAAGTTCTATGCAAAGACAGTAACATTTACCAAATGGTTCACTCAGAGATCTTTGTGTGTACAGTGTTCCCTCTGATGCTCTGGTTTTGGGACTTAAACAGTTTTTTCCTCCCAAGAGAACCCCTGCCTGTGGTAGAATTGATGATATTTAGGCATAATCCAGCTGTTTGCAGGTGCTCTGCAGACTGGTCTGACCAGCAGCTTTAACTGAGTTGCAAACCTTTTGATGATTTCTATATATTATATATGTCACAGCCCAGGTCACAACACACTTGCTCCCTCTTCTGTGAAGCTGCATAACATGAACTCTCATAGAACTTGCACTGCTGTGCTGAGGAAGTTTTGGAAGGGACCATATGCTGGATCTGTGTGAAGGAGCATCTTTGTGCAGCCAAGGCACAGCTGAATTCCATCGAGGGAGAAAGAATGCATTTAAAACTATATATTCCTCCAAAGAGTGATGCATTTTCAGTGCCTGGAGCCTGAGAACTGGTGTTCAAGTTAGACTTTGTCACAGTGCACAGTTGTGTCCCCTCTGGTAGGAGGGATGTGTAAGGGCACAGATGTCAGATGACAACTATTAATTTCTTAATACACCAAGAACCCATTTAGTTACTGCTGTGTTGTTTCTATAATAAAGAACTTCCATGTAACAGAACTTGAGAAAAAGAATTTGTAGGGATGATTTTCTTTTAATTGAAAAAGCTAGAGGGGCAGTTGAGTTTGTGGTTTTGTAGCTTAACTCCCTGAAAATAGTTCAGTAGTTCAACGGGAGTTATTTTGAAATTAAGGTTAAGCAAGGTGTGTAAATGATTCTTAAAGCTTCATAAAAGCATAAAGCATCTTCATATATCATCACTTGGATCCTGAATTTTGCAGTCCAGCTATTCTTTGGCTGCTGTGTTTGGGATTGGAGTTCACTGGCCATCCTGTGAGATCAGGGGAGTGTTTTCAACTTCAGCAACTTGCCCAATCAGATGGTCCCTTACGAGTGATTTGTGTGTGTCCAGAGGGTTATGTACAAAATAGTCAAGAACTTAAACTTCAATTAACTTTGGGGCAAGTTAATTGCAGATGTCACTGCCCTGAACGTGGAAAATTGCATAATGTGAGCATACTTTGTGCCAAAGGAAACTTGATGGGGCTGTAGTTGAGATGATCAATAGAAAAAGAAATATGAACAGATCGATAATTTCAGATGGCTCTTCTGATTCAGAGAGAGGCACAGCATTGATTTGCAAACTAAGAGTATGGATGCAGCAGTTAAAATACACTGTGTGTACATGCATTAGATAATAAAATAACATGAAATGCCCTCAGCCTCAATCAAAGGCAGGGAGTAAATCATCAAACAGTAACACGTGTCCCTGTGAAGCCTGCAAATGAACACCAGAGCCAGGCTGAACAAAGTGCCTGGGAGAGAGGGAAAATAACACCCAGAGAGGATGGTCATCAGTCAGGAAGATGAACAGTCCTTGATCCATGTTGTGCTGTTGTCCTGCATGATGTGTGTGAATTAGAGGTGCTGGAGGATCACAGCCATGCAAAAAGCAGGCTCTGGTGTGGTTTGCTGCTGTGGACATCCCAAAATCTTTAGCAGGCAAATTCATTCAGCTGTTCAGTGAATACTTCAATATATAAAATCAGAAAAATTCAGGTTTTTTCTGGTGAGTCCTATTTTGTGCCAACATAAATATGCAGAGAGAAGAGCTGATTTTGACTTGATCTTGTTGATGCACCAGATTTTTTTTTTTTTATTATCAAGTTCTTAGACTTGATTCTGTTTTTGGCTTTAGTGGTGTGCCCTCTCCCAGCCTCAGGTCCCTAAATGGGCACCTGTGTTTTAGGGACTCCCTGTTAGGAGTGTGTGAGGTGGGGCAATCCAGCAAGGTTGCAGAAATAGATAAGGTCCAAATGTCATGCCTTGAGGTGAAGAGTATCAAGTTCCTTATCTGGATGGGGAAAGAGATGTTGCCATTGACCAAAAGTTACTGTTAGAAGAGTTGTATTATTAAAAAAATACACACATATGTTCTGTGGCACTTGAGTACCCCTTGCTGACATCCTTTTATCACTGTGACTTTAACTCTTGCTGTGTTTCTGGATAAACAAACCACTTTTAACATGCCATAGGTTGTACTACTTCAGGGCTGGGAATGTGTTAAACTAAACTAGCTGGGGTTTGTGTGTGATGGGGGTATGTGCAAAGGTGAGTTATGAACTACCTTTATCAACTTCCTGCTCTTAACACATGATATTGGATATCTGAGCCCCATGGGATACAGCACACCCTAAAATTGCTCAGAATTTAATATTGCAGTTTTCATTTCAGGTAGGCTGTTGCAATTAATTATTAAGAACCATGCATGCAGGCGTGGTGTTTAATAATATTAAAGTTTCCTTCTTTCATTTCTGGACTCGAAAATTACGGGTTTGACATCCCAGATGCCCATCTCTGTGTTGAGCTGAGCGTGTTTTTCTCTTGACTTAGGGAGAAGTTACAATATTAGTGAGAATGAAAAGCTGCAGTTTGCTGGTTGTTGAATGCCTTTGCTGCTGTGGTGGAGAGAATGGCTGTCCTTGAAAGATTTTGAGAATCCTTTATATAAAGATAGAAAGCTTTTCTTGTCCGGCCATGTAAGACCAGCCCTTATTTAGGCTTAGAAGTCACACAGTGTAAGTGCCATCCTTATGGTTGTGACTAAATATAACTGAGAAAGCAAAGCCCAACATGGGGCTGCTGAGTTGGGCTCCTTTGTGCAGGCAGAGGTGACTTCCTGAGCCTTGGAAAAGGTGGCAAACAGCCTGTTGCTGGAGTCTTTGCAAAACAAATATTTGTGTGAAACATCTGAGACTTACCCTGATGGAAACAGTCCTTGAGGCTTTGGAACCCTTGATGCCCTTGATGTTGATATGAGTGGGAAAGCCTAAAACAAAATAGCCCCTCCAAAACATCTTCCAAACAAGCAGTTTTAGTAATTCAGCCTTGCTGTGCTTCTAAATGATATGTTGTCGAAGACAATGTTGTAGAGAGATGTTGGAGTGTTATAAAAATGTTATTGAATTAAAATGCAAGCAAGATCCAGCCCAAGCCATTCTATAAATATCTTATTATGAAAGGCTCAGAGATGTTTCTCTTAGCAAATTTAAAATAATCATTAGAATCCTTCAGCAGATTGCTGTTAATTGGATTGAGAATTAAACAGCTTTGTATGAGTGCAAAGTTAATTAATAGCTCATTACTTTTTAATAAGGCAAATTCATTTGGAAATAAAAGAGATGCCATGGAGTTTACTGCAGATTCGAGAGGAGATTGGGAATATCAGCCATTCTCTTTGTGGGAGAAAAGATTTATAATTAAGTTGCCAAGGTTGGCTGGTGATGAGGGGAATGGAAAGGAGCAGAACTGATTTGTTTGAGAGCTGGAGGTCCCTCGGGGTGCCCTGTGCTGTGGTGGAGCAGCAGGTTCCATCTCCTGACCCCTCACTGCTGGGGAGGTGAGACACTGGAGCAATAGTGGGGATCTAAGATGCCCCAAAGCATTGTGTAGTTAAGTCAAATTACCCTTTTTCAAAGGTGCCTCCTGCATACCAACGTTTGTGGCTTTTTCCCTTTCCTTGACAAGTATTTACCTTTCCCAATCTCTTCACCAGAACTAGCCCTTGATTTTCTCTATTGCTCCCTCCTTTCTCATCTCCTCCATCCTCTGCCCCATTCCATCTGCAGACTGACTCTTGTTTCTCTCCCTTTTCCTAATCCAGTAAATTCCCCACACACCTCACGACTCAAACGTGCTGGTTTAGCTTCCAGCAGCAAACTGGGGGATAAAGGAGCTGCACCTCAACCTTTTGTCTCTTGTAACCTGTACCAAGGGACTGCCTCATGCTGATGATCCAGCAGGAGGACTGGGAAGCCATCAGGTGGCCCTGGTTGCTGAATTTTAGGAAATGAGAGGATGTCTTCCCCGTGTAGGAGATGCCTTGTGGAAATCTGAAGCAACTTTGTCAACACTCCCCTTACCGGTATTTCAGAAAGTTTTTGTGGATGGTTTCCTGTTAGTCTGTCAAGGGCTCTTATATCAGTCAACATGGATTTATGGATGAATTGTATTAGTTCAATTCTTTATTAATTGATTTCTGTATCAGCCATTCAGTTATTTTACCTGGGAATGATGCCAAGCTGACAGCTCTGTAGTTGCTCAGGTCATCTGATTTGTCCTTTAAAAACATATAAATAAAAAACCTCCACTGACATCTCCTCTAAGCTAAATCATAGTGATTTCTTTTTTTTTTTTACTTAGTACAGAGAAGTAAATCACGTAATTTCTTTAATTCTCTTTCTGCCCAAATGCACAAAAGATTTTGGAACTTCATATGTTATGTTTCTCCCCTATTTCTCCATTTGTAGGGGTGACAATATGTGTTAGGGATCTTCCCAGGCAGGGAATGAATTTAAAAATGTCACTTTTCTGGGTGCATAAATCCAGAAATCTATTTCTTTTCACCTTCATTTTCTTCCTTGGTTACAATTAGGAAAGAGGTTTCCCGTCATGTTGAAATATGGGTAACATTTTGTATCACTTAATAAAACCTTCTTGTTTTTAAAAATCAATTTTTGCCCTTTTTTCTCTCTGAGGTGAATTCAGGATATGATCATCTGCTCTCCTTCCTTCCACCCTTTTCTCCCCTATAAAATACAACTGATGTAACACTTGGCCAAGGGAAAGTCTCTTATGATGGCTATAAAGAAATTTTTATTTCTTCTTAATACCTCAGAGGGAAGGAGATGCTTTTGTGCACTCTGGGCTCCTGCTGAGCAGGATCTGGTCAGACCAAGCCCCTTGGTTAACAAGTTGCTTTTACAAGCAGTAACTGGAAAAGAATAAAGAATGGAAGTTGATTATGGCTTCTTGAACTATGACTTGGGGGAAGAAGTAAGAGTTTTGACACAGATTAAAAAAACCAAAGATGGTACCGAGTCTGGGGTGGCCTCACCCAGAGTCTTTAGGGAGTGCTAAAGCTCCTGATAAAAGCTGAGCACTAACAGGAGATATTTTTAAGCATAAGAAAATAAGGAAAGTAATTTAAATATTAAGAAGCAGTTTTGTTCCTGAATCAAATAAAGCTTCCCTAGAATCCCCCTGTGAGGTGGTGTGTCAGTTCAGGAGGTCTACAAGCTGATAAATACCTGACTGTGTGTTTTTTGACTGCCTCCATCTTTTCAAATCCTCGGGATTTGCTGTGCCAAGGGGTGTCCCTTGCAGAGGGACCCATCTGTGCTCTGACCTCAGAGGTCTCCAGCAAGCAGTGGTTTGTCATTTGAAACCTCTGCTTTAAAAAAAGCAACAGAGAACACTTAAAGATACTCATCATCCCATCCCTCAGTTTACCTGTTAATGATATTTTGAGCAGCACTATTGAAGTCACTGGGTTAGAAACGTAGCAGAGGATTTCCAGTATTACCTGGAGAGAAGGGAGGGGGGAAATACCCCAACTCCCTCTGGGCTCCTTAAGAAGTAATTAGGTCAGAACAAATACCTGAACCACACAGCTGATTTTTCAGCTGTTTCTAGGCTGTGTGGACTAATTTGCAGACAGAGCACCCAGTTCCAAGGAGTTTTCTAAACTGAATATGTAGTGTACAAGTGAAATAATGGTGGTGTATCAGTGATCAAGTGTCCAAGGCCAGGTTGGACGGGGCTTGGAGCAACCTGGGCTAGTGGAAGGTGTCCCTGCTCATGGCAAGGGGTGGAAGTGGATGATTTTGAAGTTCCCTTCCAACCCACACCATTCTGTGGTTGTGATCTCAGCCAAAACTTCGTGCTATTAAATGCTTTGAGTGGTGAACTTCTCCTCCTGGACCTGGATCCTTGTAGTCAGCCAAGCAGCTTGACTTGGAAGGCAGCAGGATTGGGGGTTTGGCCTTAAATACTGGAATTTGACCAGTCTGTGCCTGATCTTAGTTTTAGAGTGAGAACAAGGAAAGTAATTTAAGGATTAAGAAGCAGTTTTGTTCCTGAATCAAAGAAAGCTTCACTAGAATCCCCCTGTGAACTGGTGTGTCAGTTCAGGACTCCTGCAAGCTGATAAATACCCAGCAAATGCCATGTTCCTTTTCCATTTAGCACTTTCCATTCACCTTTGCCCACTTCCCAGCTGGGAGCGTTACACAAAACCCCAGGTGATAATCCACAGGTTGGCAATTGCCCTCTAAGGCAGTCACTTTTTTTTTTTAACCTATTGACTTGTTGTTTTGCTCCGGTGGGGGGAAGAGATGATAGTTCAAAGATCCAGGATGCACCTTCGGGTGTGATGGTCTAATTAGTGCAAGGGAGAGTCGAGAAGTTGCATTTGGGGATTAAAGAGGCAAAAGCAACCCTGATTAGAGCTGCAGGCACTGAGAAGGTGCTTAATGCAGCTTTTACCACTTAATCAAGAAAAAAGACACTGTCTGGGCATCAGTCTCGCTTGTGAGCTCTCTGAAGGTATCAAACCTGGGCTTTCTCTAAGCATTTCATTTTTTGATTTCGAGTTATTTTTAAAATAAGATGAACTGCTGCTTTTGAATCAGGGGTTGCATTCCAAGCTTCAGTAAAGGAGTAGATTTAAAAGAGCTTGAAATAAGAGTTATGTTTATTCTTGTAGTATGGCAAAGAAAACCACTGGATCTCTAGGAATACTGAAACAGGGGCCTTCAAGAGCCAGGAGATTTGCTAAATGGAAGAAAACTATTGAATAATAAACATCTTTTGAAATTTCATGGACTTTTTATTAGTTATTTCAGAGAAAAATCTTTTTTGAGTGGTAAGTCATTGCAGAGACATTTCCTTTGTTCTTTTGTTACTTGTGAGGAATGTTAAAGTAATATAAAGTTGGGCTCATCTTTGTGCTTCTCAACCTCTGCATTGCAATTCCTACAGATTATAGCAGGAACTTAATCCAGGCAAGCTCCCTGAAGAACTCCAGTTGTAACTTTTATTGTAAATTAAAACATTGACCACCCTACAAGCAAACAAATGGAAACTGGAATAACTGATTCTGTCAAGTCTTTGGCGGAAGATAAGCAAGAAGTGTATTTTGATTTTACTTTTTAAAAAGCTTCTGTAATTTTTGTTACATTTTTAATGCATGCACAGTCCGTGAGTTGGGCATGCAAAATGTATTTTGCATTGGTGTGCAGATAACAACACTGCTTTTATTAACTTAGTTTTTTGGAAAACAAAACTGCCTTGAAATGTTTTTCAAGAAGAATCAGTAACAAATTTGTAACGTGTCTCTCTGCCTGAAGCAAGTGTCTTTTAAGGTGATGAATAGCTGGAAAGATGAACTTTATACCTTCTGCAGGCTGTTTTCTCTCACCTCCAGACATGTATCAATTTCCAGTATTTCCCCCTCCAGCACTGCTGTGAGATTACTCCAGTTTTTATCTAGCATTTTCATTTTCATTGTATTCCAGGAATGTTGGAGAACCACTGTATTTTATATTGGTGAACGTAGGCAGATGATGGGCTTGGTCACTGGTTTCCTCCTGGTTGTCTGCTCTGTATTTCTGATCTTTTCCATAAAATCACAGGCATTTAAATCTGTATTAAGGAAAATCTGCTTTCATAGATCCACGGGTCACAAACTTCTGCCTTTATCATACATGGTCAGCCCTAAAGTGATAATCCAGTTGCAAGACCCATTTATCTCTGGGGAGATGGAGGTGATGTTGGATATCAGTTTGACTGTTGCATAGTTTTGTATGGGTTTTGTATCGTGGTATTCACTTTATGCTTAATTTCCTACAACTTTTTTCCTTTTTCACCTTAAAGAAGGTAAAGAATAATCATTAGTAATGAGCAGTAATAGTAATGATGGAAGTTGGCACCCGATGAATTAGAAAATAGGAGGTCAAAGGCATAGGAATCATAGAATATCTTACTTTGCAAGGTATGAGAGGCTTATCTGTGCTACAGGAGCTTGATGGTCAAAGGGAGCCCAAATCTGGGGACATAAAATGTCATGTTCCCATTAGAGCTGAGAAGTGACCACAAATTCCATGGGATTGGCCTCCAGCTGAGAGACCCTTCTAAATCCACAAGGTGATGTGCAGGACAAGGCTGTGGAACAGTGCAGAGTCAGAAGTTAAATGAATACTTCAGGTCTGTCCTTACTTCCTATCAAACCTCCTTTGCAAAGGAGGGAAATTCTGTCCTTTCAGAGAGAAGGATGGTCCTGGGGAAGAGATGTTTTGCCTCAAGGAATTACATTTGAATAGGTGCTTGCTTAAACAACTGAATAACTTATTTTGAGAGTAAGGCATAATTTTGTGTGTTTCAAGGGTATAATTTTGCTCCTCTTCTTACTTACCTGAATAGTCATAAACTTGTGTTGTGTTGTTTTGGTTTTTGTTTTTTTTTTTTAAGGAATTAAAGGCAACATTAAGTTTTTGTCTCTCAGGTAATGCAGTGCTAGCTGTCAAAAGGCTGAATTAATTTCTACTCTGTATTTATTTCTACTCTGTATTTATTAGCTAAAATTGTTTTCACACATGGCCATTTAAGGAAGAAAACACAGCATATGTATCTCCATGCAGTATAGACTTCAATCCCTGATCTGACCATCTGGCCCAGCCAATGTGACCTTCCTGGCTGGAGTGGTGCTTCCAGTCACATGTGCACCCGAAAGTCTTCATGGAACTGTCCCCCAACAGCTGCCAGTAACTGCTGGGCTGCTTTTGTCTGCTTTTGAGGGGAAAAAAGACTGTTTATGGCTGCTAATATTCTGACTGTAGCCTCAAAATTGCTTTTTTCTCCCCTGAGATACTTCTGTGTCAGTCACTTGTACCGTGTGAAATCTCGGTGAATTATTTTTGGTTTTAAGGATGTGATTTTAAATAAAATAACGGTTCTGTTGTATTTTTTTTGTGTATTCTGGATGGCAGAATGCAGGTCACTTGAAAGCTGCACCCAGAGTCAAGGAGAAGCAGAATCCAGACAAGTGGTCAGATTTAAAATTCTCTGTGTCTTGAGATCTGGGATTTTGGGTCAGGCATGGTTGGTGCCTGTTAATCGCTTTTGTAGGACAAAGATGCTTAAGTCCCAAGTTGAATACTTTGTGTACTAAATTTTGTACAGATAAGTGTCTTTTGTGCTGCTTGTAACTGCCAAGGGTGCATTTGAATTCCAGCAGGAAGAGGGACAGATTTGGGGGGACAATTCTAGGTATAAATGAACTTTACCTGTGTGCCTGTAGAGCTGCTCCTCTGCTGCGTGAGGCTTCTCCCACTTCCCTTCTGGAATATTGAACCTTGCAGCAGCTGGGATGCAGGGATGTTTCAGATCAAGTAGCTGTTATTTCTCTTTTTATTTTGCTGGGAAAGGCAGATAATTTGCAACTCCTGGATCAGAAATGTTGCCCTAAAATTTTAAAGCAGAAATGACAGGAGTCAAGGGACTTAAGTTTTGCACCCTGATTTAATTGAGATGGTTTACAAGAAACTTGCATAACTAAGAAGTTAGTTTGATAAAAGAAGGGTTTGAATTCAAAATGTCCAAGGATGAAGAAGGAACACTGCCAAAATTGTAAAGGAATGCCAGTCCCCTCCTGCCTGTGTTACCCAAACATGTGCTGACTGATTTCACAAGTCCTTCCTTCTCTGTCTCATCCTCTGCGTGGTGGCTTTTTTTTAAGATGCATTTGAGCATTCAAGGCTTAGAACAAAACAGCTGCTGAATTTATCCCATCTGGAAGGGGAGCTGCCTGCCTCCTCCTCCTCCCTCGCTGAGCTCCCCACAGTGCTGTCTCTGCCTGACTGAACATGTCCATTTATACCTATTTAGCACCACTGACGAGAGAGCCAACCTGCATTTGATGGATTTTTGGCACTCCCCGCTCCACAGCATCTTATTTCTTCTCCGTTGAAGCTTTTGACTATTTAAAGGATTTCACCTACCTTTTCTTTCCATGCAGAGCAGCTTTATCTCAGTTCACATCACGGGCACAGCTGATGCTCTCTGTGTTCTTGCAAGTGGGAGCTGTGGTGCCAAATTAAACTGGGTGATGCAAGGCAGGGGTGACTCTGGTGGGTTGTGTTTGAGAGCAGCTTCTTGCAGAAACACTGGACTGTAACAGAGCAGGTTTGATCTCATGGCTCTTAAATGGGATGTCTGGGACGTTCTGCTGCTGGGAATCCTCTGTGTCAGCTTTGTGGCTGCTTTGGGGAGGGGAGGAGAATCCTTTAGTCCAGCACTGATTTTGTTCTGCAACCCCCTCAGATGCCTTGTGTGCTGTGTGCCAGAGCCCCCCAAGGAAAGAGCTGCTGGGCCCTCTGCAGTGGGTGAAGTGCAGGAGATGAGACCTGAGAGCTGAGCAGGACCCCCAGGAGGGAGAGCTCCCCCCAGGAGCTCTGGTGTTGGTGGGAGAACCAAAAGGATCAGCACAGACAGACTGAGCTGCTGATTTCAGCTGCCTGGGGACAAGGATCCCTTTCCCCTCCAATCTTAGCCTGGAATTATTCCTGGGACCATAACAAAAACTCTGCCAAAAGAAACATCCCATCACCATTTGCTGTGGATAATTCAGGAGGGGATACTCTGCTGAAAGGGCCTGTAATGTTCCTTCCCAAATGGCATTTACTGGTTTTGCTTGCACTTGGTTAAAAGAACCGTGAAAAGGTTTAACATAAGGTTTGCTGGTGTGTTTTGGGGGGGTGGGGATTAAATTAATGATCCTGAATTTAAGGATGCTACTTATCTTTCTGCTTCTATTGCAGTCTTCAAATAAATGAAATTCATGAGGTTTATTGGCTCACAGTTATAAAGCATCAATAATGTTCCCCTTGGCAGGCTTTTATATGTGTGTGTGTGTGTGGTGAATAGAGAGAAATGTAATCTCCCAAGTTATCAAACTGTTTTACAGTGTTCTTCTGAACTGCAGAAACCCTTGGGAATATTTATGCCTCTCCTGGGTCTTATTACCACAAAAATTATATGTGTATTTTATGGGATAGGAAATACATTGTACTCCTTTCGGATAATAAACAAAACAGAAATATGAGCTCTTCCACAAAAAAAAAATGTTTTTGAGCTTGTTTCAGTTGTTACATCTCTTTGTGATGCCTTTCCCTTGGTTCTTGACACCCCTGGGATGGTTCCTGGGTTGATTTGCCTTTTTCCCCTTGGTGTGAGCTGGATGCTCCTGCTCCTCACAGCTCCTCATCCCTCCTCACAGCTGCTCCCCAGGCTGGGTGAGGACAGGCAGCTGCCCAGGACCCTCAAAGGAAACTCCTGTGTGAAGGGGCAGACAAGACTCAATGCTGACTTTAAATTTTTTTCCCCAGCTAAATTGGTCCAGCCCCATGGGAAGAGTCTGCAGGTCCCCTGGACCTCCCTGGGCAGTGAACAGCTTTTTGGAATGCAGGATCAAGCACTCCGGCCACATAATTTTGCTCTCAAATTCCTTGAGTTGTATATATATATATCCTGCCTCTGCCTATGAAAGGATTGTTTAATAATGTGAGGTTGAGCTGTGGACTGGGGTTCATGTGCCTTTTTTTCAGACTTGTTGCCTAATCTTGGATAACCAAGAGCTTAGAGCTGTTGGAAATGCCTCTGTGTTGAGGCACCTGCTTGTCTTGACAGATTTGAGCTGTGGCTCCTGTGATTTATGTACAGGTGTACCCTCAGGATATAACTTCTCTCCTGTCCAAGGATCCAGGCAAAGTAATAAAAAGACTTGATGTGCCCAGATGCTGCAGTAATGGGTGTAAATAATTAATGTAGATGTACCATCCTGTTAATAAGTGGCTGTACACCAGGGAATGTGTGTTTGCATCCCAGGCAGTATCCAGGCACAGAGGTGACTGAGGACTGGGGTTTGGGGGTTTCAGTGGTGCCATATCTTTGAATTTTACCCATGTGAGAGAGTTAAATCCAGTGTGAGGAGTAAGGGTGGTGTGGAAGAAACCTGCTCAAGTGGTTCCTCTTGATCTGCTACGGGAATTAAGTGTGTGACCCTATGGAGCAATCCAGTTGCTTCTTAAGTGACAAGTGTGAGCACGTGAAAGGAGCCTTCAAAAAACAATAGTCTTTTTTCCCCCCTCGGTATTTGATCTAAAATCTGCCTATTCAGAAAGTTACAGAACTGTTTTCTGTTAGGATCATAATTATCACTTGCTTTCAAGACTGTCACATGGACTTGAAGATTTGGAGGAAGAGGAAACATCCTCTGTTAGACTATTAATATTTGGGGGGACAGAGTTGGGAGTGTAGGAGATGTTCTGGCTGTAGGTGGGTGAGCATGACCTCTCTGGTTATGTCTTACAGACATAAAACTTGAATCCATGTCCTTTGTTTAAAAATAAAAAGGTGCTGTGTTCCAGATCAGGGAATGGTGTGTTCATCTGCTGGATGTGCTGATGAGTAACTCTTACTACTGCACCAAAGGCTGTACTCACCTCCTTGGTGATTTTTTTTCCAATTCTGTGTTTTTAAACTATTTTTTATGAATACTGAAATCAAAAGAGGGGAAAAACCCATGCCAGCAAAGACAACAGCCCATGCTGTTATGTTTGCTGGAATGATGCTGGTGAGGTTGGGATGAGCCCTCGTAGGATGAGGCAAACTGGCTTCAGATCTTTTATTAAGGAGTTCACTTAGTTTTTGCTATAATGCTGTGCCATGACCAGGACTTAAAGGACTGTCAGGCAGTAAGGGCTGCTCTTTTTTTCCCCCCCTAGTTCAGTTTCTCTCTAAATATTACTCAAAGTCCTTTCTTCCCAAGAGATCCTAATTATTTTTAGGAATTGCTCAGTATTTTCCGTTCTCCTTTTCCTGTGGAAGTGCAGCTTCCCAGAGTGTGAAATACAGTTCTTGCTCTGTCAGTGTAGAGCTGCTCTGCTTCTGCACTTGTTCCCACTGCTTTTGGGCTCTCGAGCCAGCTCTGGGTTGTTCCTGATGCTGGAAGGTGCTGTGCCAGCAATCCTAATTAGGAGAGCCATGAACCACAGTTAAGAACAGCAGCTAACTAGGACAAACAAATGTGTGACAGTGTAATTGAAGTTGCAGAGGAGTGGAACAGGAATAGTTTGCAGATGTCAGTGAGAAATTCAGCAAGGGCATGGAGGGAAAGCTGTTACTCTCAGAATTTGCGGGAGGAGTTTTCTCCATCACCATTGACAGACAGGACCTGTGCTGAGCCTTCCGTTCCTCTTTAATCAGCTGTTCCCTTCTGCTGGATCCTGCTGGATCCTGCCTCTTGCATCCTCTTCTATCAGTCCTCATCTGTCCCAGCTGCTGTCCTGGCTGTCCTGCCCCTCTGCTGTCCCCAGATGTCCCTCTCTCTGCTCTTGCACAGTCCTGTGTGTGGTAGTTGGTGCAGGTGAGCTGGATGCAAGTTTGGGAATTCAGTGCTAATTAAGTTCCTGGACGTGAACTGCTTCACCAACTCCACTTAGAGGATTTGTCTAATTGACTGAGGAAATGGTTTGAAGTGGAAGAACATTTCTTTCCATTAATGTTCAAATGAACTGCAAATTGCAGGACTTTGAAGCTTCCATATTTCCTTAAGATAAAAGCTTTTTAAAAAGCGGGAATTGAACTTTGTTTCAAATCAGAAACAGATGCATTTGTATGGGGGGGGGGTGTTCTAAGTAATTTTCTGCATGAATAATTTGAAAGCTGCTGCTGACTAGTGAAGATGGGCTGTAACATTTCTCAGCCTTAGACTCGGGAATATGTATGTTTTTTTACTTTTTATAGAATGGGAACCGATGAGAGAGAGCAAAGAAATTCCCTGGGCTTGGCAAATGTCTCAGCACCTGAGCTGACTCTGGTGCAGTTATTCCCTTTATGTAGCTGCTGATATTAACTGGATCTGAGATCTACCTTGAGCAGAATTAAGGTGGGAATTGCAGAACATATCTGTGTTCTTTATGGGATGGAATACTGGAGATGGGGATATATGGAGGGGTGCTACTAAGCTCAAAATGGGAAGGAAGGGGCTGCCAGGGAGTGTGTATTTGACATGAAAGAACAGAGGTGGGTGGGTGCTGTAGAATTACAGTCATGGACTGATGCAAGAGGAGAATGGACTCACTTTGTGTTCCATGACCTTGTTGCATAGTGATGGGGTTACTCTTGAAGTCCCCAAAACAACTTTTTAATATATAATATAAATATGTAATACTATTCATATTCCCTTTTTCTTTTAATTCAGAATACACGTGGAACATTTTAAAGGTGAACGTTGCTGTTCCACTGTGAAGGATACTTCAGATGGATTCTGTGGAATCTTTACATTTCCAGAATTTACTCCCTCCCCTTGTGTAATTATGTAAAGAACAAAACTGTTCCATATAATATGGGTCTGTCCTAATAATATCCTTGTATTGTTTCCCCCCATCTGTTCTGCAGCCATTATATTTCTGTGTGGTAGAGAGGGAACAGAGTCTTTACGTGCAGCTAATGTGGATACTCCCAGGGGATATAAATATCATGACACTTCCTCTGGAAAGGGGAACAGATGGCACCCAGCCACAGACACTCTTGGATTTTCTGCAAGCTGTTTGGATGCTATCTCAGAGGGGAAGGAAAAAAAAAAAATCTCTATTCAGCTATCCTTGCTGCTGTCAGGAGGCAGAAAGTTTGGGCGAGGTGACCCCTGGTGAGCAGTGTCAGTGTGGGGAGCAGAGGTGGTTTTGCACAGGCTTTTATCTTAGGGGAAGGAAGGTGCCCTCAGAGCTCTGGTCCTCGGGTGGAAAAGGCTGCTGGGCTCTCACAACCACCTCAGCTCATCCCCGTCCTTAAAACCGAGATGAAAGGTGTTTCCCAGGGAGAACAATGATGCAATATTTACTCAGAAGATGGAGGAGCAGATAAAAGGAGCTACTTTGTTCTTTCCCTACACTCTGTGATGCTGCTTTATCTTGGAGAATGTTAAAGGAAGCTGGCTGTTCAAAACAAAGCCTAGAGAAAAAAAGATAATAGGGATTGACTTCCATGGGGTTTATTCAGCTTCACAGCTCTTCATCTCCTTTTATTATGGGGAAATAATCCCTGGTTTGTATTAAACTAATGTAGATGTGTACTTTGTTAGCTTAATTCTGATTTATAGCACGTATTTTATCCACCTTTCAAAGTGTTTCAGTCCTTGTGATGTTAGTTTAGGTTTATAACTTTTTAACCCTGGGCCTGGCTGTGATCATCAACCTGGGAGTGTTGCTGATGTGAGCTGTCACAGCTCCAGGGGAGTTGGGATAGTGGAATAAATACCTGTGTGCCATCCCTCAGGGAGATTATTGTGTTTCCAGAGCAATACAGGCTGGGAGGGCGCAGCAGAAACTGTATTGCACATATGGAAGAAATCCTGCACACACTAAAGAAATTCACTCTTTTAGAATATATTTGGAGTATTCTGGGCATCCAGTAATTCCAGGGAACTGCCATTAGTTAACTTTTTTTTTTTAGGTGTCCTTTTGACCATTTCCTACAACAGGCTCTGCCTTCATGCTCAGCTTCTGTTCAGTTACGCAGCAATTACAATTTTTGAAAGTCTTTGCTTGACTCTGCAATGAGAACCTGGGAGCTCAGAGCCAAGGGAAAAGCCCATCATCACAACAGCACAGGCTTTATGTGGATATGGTGCTCAGCAGAGGTAGTTTTAGAGGCTTTTCATCATTTGTCAGGGAAGAGTTAAGAAGAAAAACATCAAAATGAGTGGGTACTGTCAGAAATTTCTCTGGCTCTGTATAGCGAAGAGAATACATTCAGTATTTAAGCTTAACACTGTCTGGAATGTTTCTCCTCAGGCAAAAACAATCCCAGAATTATGTTGGGATCTGAGAGATGTGCTTGGCTGTGGTATGTGGGGGCTGAGCTGTGAGCATTTCCTTGTCAAACTGAGCTCCTGAACAGCCCCCAAATCTGGGATTTTTGGAGGGGATGCAGCAACTCTGGGCACTGGGGCAGGGCTTGAGAGCTCCCCGTGCTCTGGCAGCTGAGCTGTGTGGGTCAGGTCAGTGGTTCCTGAATGCAAACCAGTCTCTAACTCTGCTGAAGGCTTTGAATTATGGTTTTTATTTAGGGTGTGGCTGAGGTGTTCTACCAGTGCTGCTTCCCCAGTAAGAAAGTTACTGGGTGAAGAATGGGTGGACAAATTGGTGGTGTGAGCTGTGAATAAAAGCCATTATTTGGTGGGGTGTGCAAGGTAATCACTGTGTGTGTCAGCAAGGGGATGGGAAGGTCCAGGAGCCAGAAACAGATTCAGCTTGAGGGGATCCTGCCTCTTTTCTCTGGGCTGGGGCAGAGTAGATGTACAGTGAGACCCTCAGAGGGTCAGACCTGGCCCTTGTCAGAGATGGAAAATATCCATTAACAGGGTGAGGTGTGGAAACTTCTCTTGAAGGCTTCTGGGCAGTTCCTGCAGCTCCAAAGGTTACCCATCCAGCTGGGACATAACGTATAGGTAGCATCCTATAGAAAATTAGTTTTCTTCATGTCTAATGCCGTTGGTTCATTCAGCTGTTGAAAGGAAATGATTATAATAGCAGCTCTAAAGGCCTTTAAGAGAGTTTCTGTAGTTTCTGTGCAGTCACACACATCTCATTTTTCCCTCAAGGCTGCTGAGGAAAAACCTAAATGATAAATCTGTGAAGACAACTAATGGGAAATTATATTGATTGTTCTTTCAGTGTAACTTTCTGTGCCAACTGTCTGTGTGTCAGCTGCTCATGTGCAGGTGTGGGGGGTTATTTTTTAAACAAGTTCTGTTGAGGGGCCTTAGGGATGTTTTGCAGTGATGGCAGGTGGTGCAGGGAGTTGGTAGGAGATTGTTTTAATTGACTTTAAATGCTGTGCCTCTGTGAAACAACAGATGAGATGCAATTCCTGAGTGTCTCATTTCTGTCTATTAAGTATCCCCAGAGTAAGGGCTTTTTCCAGCCCTGTGAGGACACTCCTGATTTCAGCCTTTTTGTTGATGGAAGGAATGTCTTTTGAGGAACAGCTCCTGCACAGGCAGAGCTGTGATCTGTCCAAACACTGCAACTGCAACGTAGATTCTGTTGAACAATGGCATCTTTTCTTCCTATCGCTGTGACTCTTGCATGACCCTGACTCCAGCAGGGTGGACCCAAGTCTCTCTGTGAAATTCAGCCTTTGTCAATAGGCCACAGTCCTCGGTGTGCAGGGTTGGTTTCCGAAATACGTGCAAAGGCTGGAAGTTGGGTTGTAACAACAGCAGATTTTTAGCTTGCATGTTTGCTAAGGAATGAAAATGAAAGCATATTTAACTTAATAAACCCACTAAAACTCTCCTTAGGATTTTCCAGCTGTCACAGCCAGTTTACATTGGCGTCTCCAGCAGCTCTCATGAGCTGTGGGGTGTGTTGCTGATGACAGCAAGCAGCTGAGTTTGACCTCAAGCCTGGTTTGTGTTGGTATCAATAACTGCAGATGCAGTACTCTTACATTGTCCTTACAGCTTCCCCTGGGTGTCTCTAAACCAGCTAGGTATTGCCTTCTCCTAACTTTATGTTCAGCAGCCTTGATCTGCTTTGGCTACAACCACAACATGAATAGTAAACGACCCTCTGCTATTTTTCTTGCTTCTGATGCACCAGAAAAATCCCTGATTTTCCTCAGCCCTTTATCAGAGAGTTTTCTAAACTGCTCAAGAAGCTAATTGTACAATAGCACAATGTTATGAATACATATAGATCTTCTGGAATATAAATCCTACATCTGCTTTCAGTGGAATAAAAATGATTAAGTTTGTTTGTCATGAGTTGCCTGAAAAGAATAAATCTCTTACCAGGACTCCTGAGAAGAGATTGTGTAGCACTTTTTTTGTCTCCTTGAAGTGTCATCTCTAAAAAATCCTGCCCCACAACTCCAGATGATGTGTTGTGTAGCCACTAACACTGAAAAGTTGGTGCTTTTTGCAATCTCAGATGTTTATCTTGAACATATGTTGTGAGAAAGGAAGAAAAGCCATTGCAGGGAAGAAATAGTCAAGGCTGTTTTGGGTGGGCTGAAAATGTCATCTTGGTTTCACATTGGAAAATGTCTGAAGCTTTGCCTGAGTGTGGGAGAAATCACAGTATTTGGTACAGGGGTTTGAGGTGGTTTTTCCCCCCCCCTTGAAATCTTTACTCTTCACAACGTGTCTTTGTGAAAGTGGCAACTGATGTTATTACACTTGGCATCCCCAACCCTAAGGTCTCAAGAAAAAGAGATTTGAAGTGTACATTTGTTTTCTCTTCAATAAAGCAGAGGTTTTGATGTTGTAAGATCTCCAGGGCAGGTTCAGCTGTGTTTACACACTCTGCCTGGTACAGGCAGTACTGCAGCCTTTTCTCAGCCACCAGCAGAGTCTTTTGAAAGGGGGGTGAACCCAAAAGAAAACCAGTCCAGTCTCATGGCTTCTGATGCATTTGACCTCTGCAGCAGCAGTTTAATTCCTGATTTCACATTTTTCTTGTGCTGACATGTGGTCTCATTGAGAGTTTGTTCTGCCACACACAGCAGTCAGAGTGAGGGCTCAGGGTTTACATTCACAGCAGCCCTGGGGTTGTGGGCCCCTGTTCTCTTGGCTCATGCAGGAGACGTTCCCTTTGTGCTGGATGTAGCACTTGGAGCAGGGAGTTGTGAGTGGTGGGAAAATGAAATGTGGTGAAGGGTGTGGAGGGGAAGCTTTGTGAGGAGCAGCTGAGGTGACTTGGTCTGTGCAGCTGGAGGAGACTGAGGTCAGACATGAGCAGGGTCTGCAGGTTCCTCCCAAGAACAGCTCCGAGCTCTGCTCCCTGTGAGCAGTGACAGGACCCAGGGAAGGGCTGGAGCTGTGTCAGGGCAGGGTCAGGTTGGATCTCAGCAGAAGGTTCTTCCCCCAGAGGGTGGTTGGCACTGACCAGGCTCCCCAGGGCAGTGGGCACAGCCCCAAGACTGCCAGAGCTCCAGGAGAGTTTGGATGATACTCTCAGGGACAGGATGGGATTGTTGGGGTGTCTGTGCAGGGCCAGGAGTTGGACTGGCCCTTGTGAGTCTCTTCCAGCTCAGGATATCCTGTGTTTCCAGGATGCTGTAGATATCCATAACCTGTACAATTTATGTGCATGTGTATCTGTCTCTGCTTGTTCACAGCAAAAGCTCCTCTGTAAAGGCAGAAAAAGTTCCAGAGTAACAGATGGGTGAATGTTGAACATTTAAAAGGAAAAAGGTAAATAAAAAAAAATAATTAAAAAAAAAATCTAATTGCCTTAAAAGCTAGTGAACCCAGGAAATTAAAAGTGAAGGTGTCCTCAGAGAACTGCAGCAGGCAGATGTTGTAGTCTGCCCTTGTCTGGCTCGGAGCTGGGTGTTGCATCCCTATGAAGTGGGATGTGAGGGAGCGTGAGAGCCCCAGTGTTTCCTCCCTTGCACTGCCTGGACAGGAGGGGCTGTGTTTGCAGCTCCAGCCAGTGAATGCCAGGATTGTTGTGGAGGAGCACTGGCAGTGGCAGAGATCCACGGGAATCCTTCCCGGGGCTGCCAGAGGCACTGGGGGCTCCTGTCAGCCCCCAGCTGGGGGTTACTGGGGGCTTCGTGCTGTACCCCGGGGGTCTTGTGTGCAGTTTCCCTGTGCTGTTGTATCTTTGGGATAAATGTTCCCATCCTGATCAGATGCAGTGCTTGTATTACCAAGGTTTAACAGTACCTTATGTTTGCTTTTGGCCGTTTGGCAGGGATTTGTTTCTTTTTCTCTCGCCTTGAAATCTTGAAATCTTTCTGTGTTATGCAGAATCAAAAGCTCTCATTTAAAACTATAAACATAATAAAGCAATTATAATCTGTTTTATCCCCTTACAGATTTGTGAGTGTTATGGTAATGGTGTAGAGTGTACTTTTAATCTCTTGCTTAAAGTTTGAGTTAATCTTTTATTTATATATGTGGAGGCTCAAAAACCCTAAGCTACTTCAACATCCCTCTCTCTGTAGCAAGCGCTGTTGAATTTCTTTTTGTTTGCGGCGTGTGTAGCCACAGATCTGTGTGATCATCACTGCAAAGCAGCTAAATTACTTAAAGAAGATTTTCTACTTCAGAAACGTGGGTTTACCTTGTGTGCTAACAAAGAGAGTGACTGCCAACCCCTTCAGTTTTTTATGCCTTCTTATTGTGGATTAATCCCACCTAAAAACCAAACCCAGTGAGGACACTCAGTCCCTCACCAGTGGGATGGGAAGAGAATCAGAAGGGTAAAAGTGCAAAAACTTGTGTGTTGAGGCAAAAATAGTTTAATAGTGAAAGCAAAAGCCACCAAGGAATTCATTCCCACTTGCCATGGTTGGGCAGGTGTTCAGCCATCCCCGTGAGAGCAGCGCCCCAGCACATGTGAGAGGGACTTGGGAAGACAAACAGCATCACTCTGGATGTCCCCTCCTTTCTCCTTCTGCCCCCACTTTATACACTGAGCATGATGTCATGGTCTGGAATGTCCCTTTGGGTCACCTGTCCTGGCTGTGTCTCCTCACAGCCTCCCACACCCTCCCAGCCCTCCCCAGCGTGGCTGCACAGGGGGTGGAAAAGGCCTTGGCTCTGTGTTATTGCCCAGCAATAACAAAAACATCTGTATTGTCAACCCTGTGTCCAGCACAGACCCCAAACACAGCCCCATACCAGCCACTGGGAAGAATCACAGAATATCCTGAGCTGGAAGGGACCCACAAAGATCGAGTCCAACTCTTAGCCCTGCACAGGAACATCCCCAAGAGTCACACCGTGAGCTTGAGAGTATTATCCAAACCCTCCTGGAGCTCTGGCAGCCTTGGGGCCATGCCCACTGCCCTGGGGAGCCCGTTCAGTGCCCAACCACCCTCTGAGGGAAGAACCTTTTCCTAATATCCAACATAAACCTGCCCTGGCACAACTTCAGGCCCTTCCCTGGGGTGCTGTCCCTGGTCCCCACAGAGCAGAGCTCAGTAATAACTCTACCCCAGCCAAACCCAGCACACCTCAGTGTATAACTGTGGTCAGTGAATGTGAGCTGGTGTTGAACAGTGCAAAAATTTGTACTGTAATTGGTGCTTCTCTGTCTGCAAAGACTGAGAGGGTGTGAGCTGTGCCTCTGGATGAGGGGAGCATTTCAGTAGTTTGGGCTCTGGGGTGCTGTTCTACCCCCTGCTTGTAGGATCACTGTGTTACTGCTCTTTAGTTGATTTGTAGTGGCAACTGTGAGATGAGAATAGGAAAAGACACTGAGAATAGGCTGGGGAGAGGGAAAGAGGAGGAGGGAAGCTTTGAAACCAAGGAGGGAAACGTGCAAAAGATTTTCTCTGTTGCCTTGGCAGTTAGAGGAATGTGCAGTTGTGCTGCTGTACATCTGTTGTGCTTCTCAGCCAGGCTGAAGAAGAATTAACAAGCAGGGAATCTGCAGGTGATATTTTTTTAGCTGTTTTTTATACCCATGGAAATTTTGGAACCATGAGAGAGGAGTTCATAGCAGAGACCTGTAGCCCGTGAATGGTTAATCTCCTATCCTTTTAAACTTGAACTTTAAAATCGAAACAGACCATAATAATGCTGAGACTGGGCTCTGTGCTGGGTTTATAGCCAAAGTAAGTTAATGATGTTAGTCCTTTTCTGCTTCCTCATTCCCAGAACACTCCAAGTGCCTGTTTTGATTTCCTTTCAAAATCAAAGACATCCATATTGGGAGGCACTATGAAGTCTCCATAATAAACAACCACTAAGGGATGACATAAAGTCATTTTCTTTAGTAAGAAAAGTCAAGGTCTATAGTAACCTTGTGACAGAAGCAAATCTAGCATCAGCTATTCAATTTAGCATCAGCCAGCAAATTGGAAATGTGTAACAAAAAGGTGAGTGACTCTGCCAAGGAGGGTGGGAGCAGAGGAGTAAGTGGCAAATGTTGGGAGTTGCTGTATTGACAGGCAAGGGATGACCTTCGTGTCCCTGGGGTTTGCTGGTGGCTTTGTCCTTGGGTTACTTTGGAAGAGATGTTTTCCCAAACTGTGGCCAGGATTCCTTCCTGGTGCATCACCAAGTTAGAGGAGGGAGGAGATGGGCATTCTGTAGTTACCCAACAGAGAGGACCACGAGGATCAAGTTTTCCCCCAGTTACACTGAGATACCTCCTGGTTGAAATGGTTGGAGTGGAAGTAAATGTTTCTGAACAAGCAAATCTTGCTGTCTGAGGGGAATTTGTACAGAGCTTTCTGTGCTGTAATCGGGTTAATGTTCAGTGGATCCTGACACATCAAAGGGACTTGTGTGTCTGAATGCAGAGCAAAGCTGTTCTGAGGGAAACTCAACGGGGAAGTTCTTCAAAAGGGGGAACATAAGCCCAGGTCAGCCTGTCACAAAGCAGGAGAGGGTGTTACAGCTTTGCCACTTGAGTCTTGGGCTCGGATTTTAAGACACACACTTCTGCTCTGGTTCAATCCCCGTCAGTGCTGTCACCAGAGGATAAGTCTGTAATATTAATGATCTCTCCTTAAAAAGTGGTTGCTCTTTTTCCTTTCTATTTTCTCTTTCCCTTTACTGGAGTGATTGGGGTGGCCTGTGTGGGGTTGTGCCAGGAGCTGGTGGGAGCTGAACTGGGTTGGTCTGGAGCCCACCTATTGCAGGGGCTTCCAAAAGGTGTTTTGGAAGCCTTGGGTGAGAAACCTTCATGAGAAGGTCTAATTAGTCAAGGGTGGGTGGACAAATGATCTTTTTCCAGAAGCAGCTTCTTGGCCAGTTCCCTGGGAAGCTCAGGAATTTGGGTCCCTGGGCCTTGCCCTGGGGGGAATTGGTGGGAATGTCTCACTTTAAGAGGGACTTTTATGGTGTTAAGGATGGAAAAACTTGGGCTTGTGTGCTGGAGTGGGTTTTTCACTTGTGTTTTATTAACAGATGCCATTTCAAGGAGAATGGTTAACAGAAGATAGCTTAAGCTTTATTTTCAAAGCCAGAGAAATCTCATGTCTCTTGCAGAATAAGAGCAAGGAGGGTGGACAGAAAGATTTGGAAAAGCTTTCACAGTATTAATGTCTGATACATCTATTTATTATGCTTATTACCCGATTTTTGTCAAATTGCAAAGACAGTAGAAGTTCTTTATCAGGCATTTCCAGCACACCATTAACTTCTTTAGACCTTGGGAGTGTTGTGCAGCGCTTACAGCAGAGACACTCTGTAAATCAACATAAAAAGAATACCAGTTGTGGAGATGGATCATCATGATTATTTAAATAGGAAATGATTTTGGTCAAATAGCATGCTAACTTTTTTTCTTTTGACAAATGCATTCTCTGGAGAATATTCTGTCTCCTGTATAAATTTAGCCCAGAAGATTATTGTTGAGTTGCCTCTGCTTCATACTCAAGTATGCAAAGCTGCTGAAGATTTTTTTGCCTTATACAACCCTGGGCTTTTTTGTCCTAATTTATTCTGTACTTATAATTAAGCTGTAGTTGTTAAAAGAAAGGAAAAAGTTACATATTTTTCCTTTTTTTTTTTTCTTTTCTGAAAAATAAATTCATCTTTCAGTTGAATAAATCCCCAGTGGAAGCCTCCTGCAGCCTTTATTAAGACAAAATTACAACAGTTTTTCTGGAAGATCAACTCCAGAGTGAGAAATACAGGGTGGTCCCTGCAGAAGTCAAAACCAAACACTTGATGTAATTATTATAGGATTCTTCAGCTGAAAATTCAAATGTGGAACACTTAAAAAGGGTTTATATTGTAAGCAAATAGTCTGTTTAGGCTTTATTTAACATTTTGGGGATAATTTCACTGCAGTTAAGCAGCAATGGATCCTGGTATGGAATCACTGCAACCCTTGGGGGCAGGTTGTAGATTTTTCTCTTGTCAGAAATAACCAAAGGACAATGCCCAGGAACTTTGAGGAGAGACTGAAGGGTTGTTTTTGGACAGAGGGACAGTGCTGGCCCTCAGGTGTGAGGCAGCATTTCAAGATCTCAGTTAATTTGGTGGTTTTTTCCTCGACCTGCCATTTGTGTCACAGCTGCGGGAGCTGAAAAATCATCCTTGAAATATCTTTATTTCCCATCTCTAGGGCTGCAGTGGTGAATGTAGGAGTTAATTATGGATCCATCCAACTGAGGAGAACCTTGTGTTGTTCAGGGTTGAGCTGCCTGGGATGTGGCAGAGTGAGAAGGCTCAAGCTGTGCTTAAACTGAGTGGTTTTTACAATTCCAGGTAATCGTGTGTTCATGTTCCCCTCCAGGTAAAGAGCTTTGTTGGTTCCCTGTTATGGGTATTTCCCATAAACCTGTAGGTTTGGATACATAGCTAGGAGTGGTAAAGCCAAGCAAATCTCTTGCAAGAAAGTAGGAAAATGGCTCTTTTTTTTTAAGGCCAGTTGTGAGTTGGGTCTGTGTTGCCTGGGGTGGGAGAAGGTGAGATTAAACTCTTGGATTCCAGGACTGTGCCCACAGGATGTTTCCTCACGGTGGGACTTACCCTGCTCTGTCCCAAGCCCCGTGTAGCCCTGGCAGAAGGTGCATTTTTCTTGTTGTGAGCTCCCCCTACGTGTGTGACTGTGAGGAGCACAGGCACCAGAGCATTCCAAGATAACCAGAATTTCCCTGGGGTTACCGAGCACTCCAGTTTTTAGACTCTCAGGCTGTGACTTTTGAGCCTCATGGCTGCAGTGGGTATTTACATGGAATAAAGCCATTGGAAAACCTGTGCTGCAGCTTCAGGTGTCAACACTCAGACTTTTTTTCCTAAAGCCTAATTCAGAGACATATAACAAAGACATTGAATTTCTGTGTTCATGCAACTTTTTAATGCTGTTTTAAGTGTGACAGTGGATATATTTTTTAAATATAGGTAGAAAACACCTTGTGATTCACGTATTATCAAACATTTGTATGCAGAGGAAAATTAATTACTGCACACAACCCTCCCAGGCGAAGGCAGGGCACTTTCTGGATAATTACAGTATCACTGCAGAGTAAATATATCGGTCTTCAGCTGACAATATAATTAATAACATCTATTGAGCAGTTTGAGAGCTGTACTTAGTTACTGTGAGCAGAACAATTTCCTCAGTGATGCTGAGCAGCTGTAGATCCTTGTAGCTGGAACTCAGAGAGCCCCTGGAAATCACACCAGCAAATACCTCCAGTTTGCGTGTTCTCTTTGATTGATGAGCTGTTGAATTATGAGAGTTGGGAATAAAGCAAATCTGCCCTTTTTTTTTTTTCCCTGAATTTTTATTTTTAAAACCCCCTGTTGAACTGAGAGAGAAAAGAAAGAGAACTCCAGAAATAGAAATCCCCAGTGTGAACTTCTGGTGCTGGATTTTTTGGCAGTTTAGTCGTGAAAGTCGTAGATTGGAACATTCTGGTGAAACCTCTGCTGAGGACACACAGTTTTAGCCTTTCTGTTCTGACAGCATGTACTGTGAGGATTAAATATTAAATGTGTAGCTGAAGGAACAAAATCTCTCTCTCTCTGTTTTGGGCTTCCACTGTTTTCTGGCTGATGCAATGTCCAGTTTTGCAGCTCCTGAAGCTTTTACCCCCCTCTCCCGTGGTGATCACCTGCCTTTGGCCACCAAAGTGCAATCAAGAGTGGGCTGGTGATTGCTTCTGTGCTTGGAACACAAGAAAGGAGGGAGGCAGAAAAAGTTCCAAACAAATGGGACTTTACTGTTGCCTTTCCAGTGGCTCCTCTGTCTCTGGATTGATGCCTTCACTGACCAAAGCACAAGACAAACTGCCACAGTTCATAATGATGATGCTTGGGGGAGTTACTTTGGTTTTAATTTAATTTTCTGCTTTTATAGCCTTTACTTTTCTGCTCCTGTTAGTCAGGGACATTACTTACACAACAGAAATGACTCCAACCAACCAACCAAAAAAATCCCCTCACAAACCACACTTCACAGACTTTGTTGGTCAGATCTGTGAAACTTTAAAGTCAGGGCTGTATTAATTAATGCCATTAAGATTATATTGTCTCATCATGTTTAATGTTAAGCCTGAGGTAATGGTTAATGGTGCTGCAAAGTGTATTAATAAAGTTACTTGTAGTAATTAAGGAAGAAATGAGGAGTATGAGAGGAGTTTGGAGTGTTAGGTGGGAAAGAAATGGGAACACTCAGCCCAGGGGGCTTCTGACTGCTCTTCTCCATCCTCGCACTGTGTGTGGCTCATCCTGGGTGGACACTTGGCTTCTGGAGCTGTGTGAGAGCATCCCCTGCCCCTCACTCTCCAGACAAGGGACTGGAGTTCACACAGAGGCAGCTGAAGGATGGATTGACCTGTGAGTGTTAAGTAAGAAGGGAGAGATTTAATTCTCTCTTCATTTACTCAGTGGAATTAGTCAGGGATCATTTGCAGTGTTTCTGCTGCTGCAGAGAAGCAGTGTAAGGACCTGAAGATTGATTTTCTCTGCTGCCTTGCAGTAGTTGTATTGTCCAAGTCCCCTCCAGCTCTGGCCAGTGATTGAATTGTGTTATCCACAGCTTGTGGCATCTCAAGTAACACGTGTGTGAACTGAGGCACGAGAGCAAATGAGACTTAGATTTTGAGCAAGGCTGGCTGTCACTGGTCTGGTTTTGTGTCCTTCTTTTTTCTATGTATGTAACTGGGTGCTGGTTTATAGCTAATCATGAAAATCCCAGGAGTTTTGTTGACCACAGAAAGATTGCCCACCTTGGCAGTCTGTTTGTCTGTTTGTTTTCTAGTAGGTTGGTTGTAATTTATTTGCTTATTGCCCAGCTGATCAATGTGAATGAAGCTTGGGATTTTGCAAAATGGAGAGAGATCAAAAGAAGTATCTATCCCACTCTGCTTCCCCTTGGTAAAGCCCAAAATGTTCATTCCCAGCCCCGTGATCATCTCTGTCCTTACAAACCTCCCTGTACCTGACCATCCTGCATCTCGCCTGCTTTAACTGATGTAAAGAAGAAAAGGTGATGTCTGTATTGTGCTTTTCTTTCCCTGGCTTCAAACTGTGGCACTGCTCAGATTCCTTCAATTAACTGTTAATAGAAAAAGTAAAATATTGTCTTCAGATCTCTTTTTTGAGGAGAATTGAAGGGTAATTAATGGCTTGCGGTGCTGCATGGCCTCTTTGCAATCCCGTGCTGTACATTGCATGGTGTTAAAACACCAAAACCTCCCCAACTGCAGTGCTTTACATTCATTTTGGAAGCTCCCTCTCTGTATTTAAATGAATTCAATCTTTGCTCTTGATACAACAGGAATAGTGAATAAAAGCAGATCTCCCAGACAGTACATGAATATCTGTGCTTGCTGAATTTCCGAACCGTGGTTCTCTGTTCTGGCATTGCTTGTTGGTGTTTGTAGCTGCCTCAGATGTTTTTGCTGGCTGCTTCAGAACAGACAGAAAAGACCAAAAAAAAAAAAAAAAGCAATTGGAAGATTAATGACAATTGGAATTAATTGCAGGGGATGCTTGTGGCCCATCAACCAGTCCTCAGCCTTAAAGAAGTGTTGTGGGGGAAAAGAAGCTGCAATGAACAGCTCAAACATGAATTAATTTACAGCTTTAAATAGAAACTGTTTGGAGATTATTAATCATAATTATTTTAGGGTAGAAAGTGTGCTATCTTCAAAGTCAGTTTGTCTGTGGAAGTGTTAAACTGAGAGTCTTGAAGACAAGCAAACACCACTTCCCTCTTCCACTTGAAAGAAAACAGAGGATGCTTTTTTCGTGGTCCATAAAAAAATATTTGTACTTGGACTGAAGTGTCTGAACTGTGTTCCAGCATTTTCCTTCTAAATTGGAGAAATTGTAGCTTTATTTTGCTCTGAACTCCTCCCTGCCTTGGACTTGTGAAGCTGCTGAGAGCTCAGCTTAGAGATAAAAGCCTCGAGCTTCATCTCCTGCAGTAACATTCCCGACTTCTGATGGATCCACAGAGCTGGAATGGGGCCTCCACAAAGAGCTGGTCCTGCCAGCCTTGAGGAGATGTGAGCTCTGCTTACGGTGCAAAAACATTGTTTAATATCAAGCTGACTTGAAGCTTTGAGAACTCAAAGAAGTGATTCCGAAATATCAAAATGTGTCACTTTGATTACAAAGACTTATCAAAACAGTCTGACAAGTCCTATTTTAGAGGTTAAAAGCAATTCAACACTTTCCTCTGGTTCGAGATGCAGAGAAATATTTTCATGTTTGAATTTTTTTCTGACCGAGAAATTTTGAATTTAATTCACCTTCTGTTACAGCCTGGCAAAAACCTCCAGTGTCTGATTCTTCTTTCACTGCAGAGAAACGTTAAATTAAGATGAGAACGGTTTTTGGTTTGTCCAAATGAGAAATTCTTCATCAAATTTGGGTCTCAGAGCAAACAGTCAATGTGAGGGGGTTCCAGTGTCGATCCATTAACTCCTGGAAAATGCAGGAAGGCCAAAAACCATAATGCAGATTGTGTTGTCCCTCCGCTGGCAGTAGCCTGAGAGTGTTGCTGTTTAGCAGAGAGAGGAGCAGCAGATGGAGAGGCTGGGGGCTGTGTATTCGGTTGAGTCCTTGTCTGTCTCATGGCTTTGGGGCAAATAATTCACTTCTGCTTTCTTCATTTATAAAGTGCAAGTAACTACTTAACTCTCCAGAGTTCCTGATGGACTGATCTCTCTGCAGACATCATAGGAGCAAAAAAAGATTGTAATGTGCAAAGTCAGATTTCATCTTGTCTTCCTTGAGCTTGTCAGTTTAGGGTGGAATTTAAAAACTACTTGATGTGGTCTTAGTTTTTATTGCCCCATGTGAGCCTGCAGCAGTGCTTGTACCAGCTTCCTCCCCACTGGAGCTGAACTTTGCTTCTTAGAAATCTCCCACTCTTAATTTTCTTCAGTTATGTGAGGAAAAGTAGTACTGAACAAGTGAAAAGCAGAAATTAATTTTTCTTTCAATGTTTCTAGTAGTATTTTGTAATAATAGGTTTTAAAAATAATTATTTCTCTGATTTTTTGGGGCTGCTTTGGAGAGTGACAGAGGAAGGGCTGTGTGTCAGGGTATTGCTGTCTGGGCATTTCAGCAGCTGATACAATATTCATGGCACTGGTACCAACATTCATTGTACTTCCTGCAGTTAATGCAGTTAAAGCTGACCCATGCAGAGCTTCCTTGGAGCCCCTGAATTGACAGGCATTTGTCTGAGATCAGCAGAGATGGAGAAATGACAGAGTGAATATGGGAGTGCTCACTTGCTCTCTGCTCTGACACACCTTGTGATGCTGCTCTTGCTGGTAGAGCAAAGTCTGGGACGAGGCTTTTACTAGGAAGGGTAGAAAAGTGCTAATTCACCACGTCTTTCCAAAGTGACTGCTATGGATCATAAAGAATGGAAATGAAAAGCATTCTACTTCTGTTCCTGCTGGCCCAGCTGCTCCACGTGCAGCATCGCTCTGGATGGAGGAAGGACTTTTTGCTTTTAGAATTCCAAGTTGCTGTTTTGATCCTGGGTAACCTCTGAAAGACCCTGCCATCTGACAGCTGTCTCATTGGCCTGTGTGGAAATGATTTATTGGCTCCTGTATTCTGATTTAAAAACACACACACCTGTTTAGTGCAGTGCTGTTCTGGCCTGTGCTCAGTTCAGCACTGACCTGTGATTTTCACCTCTCTAGATGGGGTTTTTTTTTTGCTATTTCAAGTACGTGTTCCACCTTAATTTCCTCTTGTTTCCACTCCTACAGATGGATAGCTGTGCTCAGTCACAGGCACATTATGCTTTTGTAACCTCATGGAAGTCTGTGCCTGGGGGTTCCTTCAGTGCCTGCCACGCAGCAGGTGAAAGTCTATTAAAGCTCTGGCCAGGGAGTTGCAGATGAGTTTTTGTTGCTGCCTTTCCTTCAGGTGAAACAAAAGCCAGCTCAAGCAGTGAGAAAGGCATTTTTCCTTGTGCACAGGAGCCTAATGCAAACAAGTGGCTGTGTTGTAACAGGGAACAGGAATCATCAGTCTCGGGGAGGAGGGGGGCTGAGTGAACCCTGGAGCCTGAGCTGAGCTGGACGTGGAGCTTGGATGTGTGTGAGGTTGAAATATGTCTGCAGTGAACCATAGGAGCTTGTTGCAATTTTAATTTCGTAAGTTTTTTTTTTTTTTATGGATTATTTGGAAAAGGTTGAGGCGACTCACTGCTCTTTGCAGCAGCTTCTGAGCTCTGAGTTCCACTTGGGAAGGGAAGAGCCCAAAGCAACCTTGTGCTTCATTGAGAACACTTAATGTGCTGATTGGGAATTCATTCTGTCATGAAAATCAAAAGTTTCAGACACAGGACATCGCTGCTCTCTATTCTACTTGCACTTCCAAGAACTTCCTCCTTTTAATGGCCAACTTGGGCATTATGAGATCCATATGCTTGTGTAGACTGTCCAGAAGTTTTTAGAATTGTAAGGAGGCACTACTGAGCTAAATTTGGAGCCATTAAACCACAGGTCTTCTCCCGAGAGAAATTTTCCTCAAAGAAAAATGGGATTTGATAAAGATGTTCATGTTTGCATTGCAGCTTTCATTCTCTGGAGGGTTATTTCATTAACATGTGACATTCACTGTGGGTTTGGGAAGGTGATACTGGAAGTGGAGGTAAAGGGAAGATGAAGTTGGGCAGATGATACACTACTGTATTGAATGGGGAGGAACTGGGAATTAAAAGGGTGCGGTCCTAAAAGATGGAGAGAAGCTTGAGTTAGAGTGAGAGAAGTTTGTGTTTGGAGCCTCCTGTATTTTGGAGGAGTCTTGAGTCCTTTGGTCTGATTTTGAAAGATGGAGTTGGGAGGAGGTAGTTCCTGAGGGGTCCAGGGTCCTCCCAACTCCTTCCCAGATGGCACTGAATAACAGAATAAATAACAGAATTGCTGAGGGAAGAAGGTGTCTGTAGAGATCCTGAATTCTTCCCTCCATCCTCAGAGCAGGGTGAGATGGAGCAGGTTGTTCTGGGCTTTGTCTTGTTTTAAACATCTCCAAAGATGAAAACTTTAAAGGTTTTATGGGCAATCTGTTTTAGTGTTTAATCACAGAATCTGCAGAGTTGCAAGAGACCCACTAAGATCATGAAGTCCAACTCCTGGCCCTGCACAGGCCCTTGCCATAGAGTCACACCCCCTGTGCCCCAGAGGATCATCCAAACCCTCCTGGAGCTCTGGCAGCCTTGGGGCTGTGCCCACTGCCCTGGGGAGCCTGGTCAGTGCCCAACCAGCCTCTGGGGGAAGAACCTTTCCCTGAGATCCAACCTGACCCTGCCCTGACATAGCTCCAGCCATTCCCTGGCTGCTGTCCTTGGTCCCCAAAGCAGAGCTCAGTCCCTGCCCCTCCTCTGCCCCTGCAGTGAGGTCTCCCCTCAGTCTCCTCCAGGCTGAACAGAACAAGTGACAAGGTTATGATAAGAAAAAATAATGTTCAAAGGGGATTTAATGTATTTTACCTTGTTCCCCTCTTGTCCTTCACTGGACACCTGAGAGGAGAGTCTGCTTCCATCATCTTTGTTCCCTCCTGTTCATGAGTCAGCTGGAGCAACTGGACCTGTAACACAGCCCTGCTGCTGCTGCTTCTCACAGCAGTCCCTTGAGCAGAACTTCACAGTGTCTCAATCCTTCTTGCTGTTTTGCCTAAATATGGCTTTTTTTCCTGCTTACCTGTTGTCAAATTCACAGATCTCTGTCTTTCTCCCGCCACCAGCTCATCTTTGATTTCTTTTACCCTGCTGTTGGCACAGGGCTGCAATGAGACTCCTTATCTCCATCATGTACATTTGCTTTGTTCCTTTGCTCTCAGCTGTCCAAAAACCCTCTGGGAGATGCAGGCCCTCTGATCCCTGTAAACTGCCCTGATCCCTTGTCCCTGGGTCAGTGCAGTCACCTCATACACTGAATTCTGCTGAGTCCTTGCAGCTCATTCCTAGTGAAGACTCTCCTGCTTTTTACCTCTGTTTTCTGTCTTGCAGAAGTGTTGTGTGGGCAGGAATTCTTGTCCAAATTGGTGGTCAAATCTGAAAATGGGTTTAAGCAAATCTGAGGCAGTTGGCATGCAAACAAATCAAAGTGTGGGTGGGGTCAGTCACACCTAGATGAAAATCTGGAGCCAATTTATGATGGGAATCAAAGGCTATTTAAATGTTATAACAGCAGTCAGAGTGATTATGATCCTAAAGCTCATCCTTCAGGGAAGTAGGACAAAGTTCCCACAGAAGAATTTCTGCTTTATCTTCTCTACCCTCCCCCTAATAATGATTTCTTTATTAGCATCTATATAAACTTACATTTTAAATAATCAAAATTCAAATCTTTGCCTCCTTTAAAGGAACTGTTTAAATAAACCTGGGTATTTTGGAGCTGTGACATTACTTGAGAGCTTTGGGTCCATTATCTTGGTAACCTTTGTGAGCTGTTACTAGCAGAGCTGCAGAGATTCCCAAAGCAGCATTTGCAGTTCGGGAGGGGAGGGTTGGGATGAGGACACAAAATCCAACCCAACTAAACAAATCACAGAGCTCCAATCTCTTAGTCAAAATAGGTGGAGATATTCAAAGAGGAATTGGTAAATAAAATAATCAGAACAAGTAACGAGGGGAAGTCTCTCCCATCCTTATTTTTACTACAAGGTACAAAATAAGTGTTTTTTTGCGTGTCACAGCACATCCAAAGCATCTGAGAGTTATTAACCCTTGCTGTCCCTGGAAGGTCAGAAGGTTTAGGAGTGTTTTCTGCAGCTGCCAAAGGCAGGTTCACAGCCCTGACCTGCCAGATTGTACCTGAGAAAACATCCCCAAATGGCAGAAGTGCTGCACATCTCTACAGACCTTCCTGTGTGTTGTGCAGCTTCTTCCTTCAAAATCTGCCTCTGGTTTTCTGTTCTTCTCTAGGATAATAAGTTGCTGGTAATTTTTATTGGCCAGATGTGCCCAAACAGGTGGAGCTGCCTCACTGCTGCTCTGTCCATGTCTTTCCCAGTGATTATTGTTTTTTTCTCTTTAATATTTCTATTATGGTGTATTTTTAGCTTAATTAGTGGCAGTGCTAATCTGCCCTTTTTTTTTTTTTTTCATGTCTTGGCATTTGGAGGCTGCAGGACAGACACTGGGCAGGTGATGGATCTCTTACCAGCTTCAGGACAGTTGGCAACACTGATATAACCCAAAATCATGCCCTTTGCTTCTCAGGGCAGGCTTTTGCTATTTCCCAAGTGTTGTCTCAGTTGTATGTAGCCAGTGCATTCTGGAGTCAGGAACAGAAAAGTCAGCAGAGTCTAGCTTTGCTAAAATAAACCTAAATCAAAGAGTCTGTTTTCCCTTATGATTTCTGGCAGTTACCTGTCATCTTTAGTGCCTTAATTTCTGGCTTTGTCCAACACTTAACCCTTAAGAGAAAGGCAGTGCTTTTTCCAACAACAAGGTAACCCTGATAAAATAAATCCTGTCATGATCTGCTTCCTCCAAGTGCAAATCTGAGTGTGACTGTATTTTCTTGTCTATATTCTATGAAAAAAAATTACATTTATTCTGTCCTACTTTGTCACAGTGTTGGATGCAGCCAGTTATTTCAGCTGATGGATCCACTTAGTCTCTAGGAGCTGGAGCTCTTTGATATATCTAGTGAAAGTATTTGCCACTTGCAGTACTTTACATCTTCAAAGCACTGTATAAACACTTAATTTAATACAAAACCCACTAGGGATGGTAAATAAATGAAAAATGCACAAATTTCCACTTACAGGACTTAAAGGCCTTTCAGGGAGATGATGGGAAGTTACTCTCACTTTACACAGTGTTATTTATGTCAGTGCTGACTGGTACCTGTGTATTGCCTGCAGGGGTCATCTTCCCTGGTCAGATGGGTGTAGATTAAAACTTCTTCCTCCCTCCTTCACCTTTCTTGCAGCCATTCCTTTTATCCATGTAAAACACCAAACTTGTTCCCTTGTCAGAGTGGATGTTCTAGGAAGGATGGTTGTTGGTCCAAAACCTTCCAGCTGAACCAAGCAGAGTGGTTGGATTTGATGTTTTTAAAGGCTTTTTCCAACCTAAAGGATTTTATGATTCTATGAAAAGCCAGAGTTTCATGTTTTAAAGTTTCACTGTAGATCTCAAACCCTGTTTCAGTGTCCTGAGTGACTTTTATCTGGTTTTTTGCCAGTACCAAGGAGTCTGGTTCACAGTGTTTTGTTACTGTGCTGAATAAAAGGACTTAAGGAGCCCATGACTTAATTCCAGTGGATTTCCAGGGTAGAGAAAATACTTTTTCAGTGTCTTAGATGTGAGAGCAGGTCCAGGCACCTGGAGCAAGAGTTGCTTCTCTCCTGTGCCTGTTTGCCTCTCCTCTGCCTTCAGTGTCAGCCTTTTCTCAACACTGAGTCTCATCTACCCACAAAAGTGTGTTAATTTATTTAATTACTGTTAACCAAATGAATTGCAAAGCTTGAAGTGAAGGGTGATAAGTGAGTTCAATATGTTGGAATTAAAACTGCTGATTCCCAGCTGCGTATGGGGATTCCAATTGTTAAACTCACTTTGAGAAGTCATACCATTGACCAGCTGGCAAAAAGTTTATCTTAATCCAGCCAGAAACATGATATACAGTATTATATACTTTTTGATTTATGATGTTTGATGCTTAGAAGTGCTTCTATCCTCCTGCAAGTTGTTAGGTTTGATGTGGTCTGGTCATTAATACCCCCAAGCAGATGTTTCCTTGTGTCGTGCTCTGAATTCCTCATTGGCTTGTAGCAAAAAAATCTAACACAAATTACCTTACTAATCTATGTTCTGTAAATACCACTGCAAAAGCAAACTTCATATTCATGCATCCTTTCGTTATTATGGTAATTAATTTCAATTTATAGCTGATTAATGCTGTTCTACGTCTCACCTGCCCCCTGTTAGCAAGTGGGAATCAGTGAGTGTATGATTTGCAGATCTGGTCTGTGCTCTGAGAGAAAAACCACCTGGCCCAACCCCTTTGCTGGGATCAGGGACTGATCCTGCAAGGAGCTGCCTCTTCCCTCCTGTCACACTTCCCACTGCTCCAAGCCATGGGCTGGGTTTCCATCGCGGTGATGTGTGAGGGGCAAGGTGAGAAGTGGGAATGCCTTGTAATCAAAGTAATAATTTAGCTGACAGAGTGGTCAGAAATACAAACCTGCCTGGTGGAGCAGAGGGAGGGGAGGAGGAGCTGGAGTGGTGCTGTGGATGGGCAGTCTTTGATCTCGGAGCATCCCAGTCCTGCTGCAGGTGCCATTAGATAAGAGGATGGATTCCCTGGGCAGGTTTTGCTGGCACTCTGAAGCAATTAGCTTTTGCTTGTTTGTAAAGTGAACATAACTAGGTACTTCCCCCTCTTCCCCCCCAAAAAAAAGTGTGGTTGAGACATCCCTGTCTCCCAAATGGATTAATTATGGCTTCATCTCCCTTCTGGATCAATTACACAACTCTGTGCTGCCGGGTTTGCTACAGGGGTTTCTTGTTCCCTTTCTCTCTTTTTTTTTTTTGCTTTCCTCCCCTGAAAGGTGCTCTTGCGCCAAAATTCCTCTTAGTGGGTGTAAAGCAAAAAGTTCAGAAGCTCTGGAACATTAAAGTGAGACCCAGATAATTTTAGTTCAAGGGCCAGAAAGTTCCTCTCTGGCATGTGTTGATGTGGAGGAGGAGTGGGGTGAGATGCTGCAGGAGAGGGGACCTGCTCTTGTTCAGGGCAGAGATGCTGCACATCCTCCTCAGTGATACACTGTTATTTTCCAGACTCTTTGTTATGGAATACAAATCTGAGTGGCTACTTTTCTGCTTTGTCCTAACTGGGTGCTGAATGACCCTTGCAAGGAATAATGCTGTGCATTAGGAGCTGCAGCTGGGCCCCCTCGGCAGCAGGAGCAGGAGGCTGCTCTGGCCATGGAGAGCAGGAGAGGCAGGTGTGACACTGCTCAGGAGGGTAAACCTACAACCCTGTGCTAAAGCCTCACCCTAGCTTGTGATCTGAAGGCTGGACTGAACACAGCCTGTGAGGCAGAGGAGAGCTGCCAGTCAGGAGGAGAGGGGTGCTGCTCTCTCAGGGATCAGCTCTTAGGGCTGGAGGCAGACTCCTGCTGCAGCTTATAAAATGCTCCTTTTTCTGTGAAGGAATCCATAGGTAAAGAGATGCAATAGTCAGACTGCTCTCTCACCTGGTCCCTATTTTGTTCATTTTTCAAGGCAGATCCAAGGACCCTTATGTAGCATCCCTAAGGAAGCATCAAGGCTGCATTTTGAGCCTTGGTTTACCGAAGTTCTTACCTCCAGCAATTAGTTTACCAAATCAGCTTTCTCAAGACCCTCAGCCATTTGCTGCCTCACAGAGTAATTATGTGTGACTGCTCCTCATTAGGCAGCAATATTTACCCCCAGGGAACGGGGATTTCAGCCCGGGATGAATCAGACTTTGGCAAATGTCACTGCTTTTGTCAGGACCGAAATAAATGAGCTGACTGTGAGCATGTGAGACTTTCAGCACCTGGGTATTGTGTCACTGGGTGTTAGTGGGGGAGGCAGCAAAGCTTTGACAAAGCTGATGTTTGGAAACCCCATTCCTTTCCCGGGGAGCAGGAATAGAGAACGTGAGCAACGCTGGAGAGTGTTTTATTGTGCACATTTGGGCTGCACTGGGGACCAATTGGCAGAGAAGCCTTATTCATATCAGCTCTGCACAGGCTGCCAAACTTGTTAGCAGTTGTGTTTTAGGATATGCACATCTGTGATCTTGACTTGGATCCAAACTATCAGCCTATTTGTGCAGAAAGGCAAGAGGCCAATTCCAACTTTAAGCCTGAAGGTCATGGTTCTCCCTTAGGTTCATCTCTGCAGGGGAAGGTGGGAACTCCCCATTGTTTAGGGTTTTAAAGAAGGAGGGGGGAAGGCCCTGCTTTGCTCACTTCATTATGTATTATTTCATTATTTTATTTATCTTTTGTTGCCTTTATACAAATCTGTTCCAGACAGTGGATTTTTATCTCCAGGGTCCAAGCACAAGAAGTTAATGAACCGTTTGAACTCCAGTAACCACTGATCTCTGTAAGCTGAATAACTCAGGCTGCAGCTGCCTGAGCTCCTGTGAGAGCTGCACAGGGATGGGGAGGGGCTGGGAGAGAGGAATAGGTGAGTTCACAGTAGCAAACTGGCCTGAGATTATTTTTTCTACTTATTTTACCAGTAGTTGATACTTTAGGGTTGCTGCCCTCCATTGAAGCAGAAAGAAGGAAAGGCAGAAGGACTCAGTGTCCTTTGCCCCTGCAAAAGTAATTTGTTTTCTGTGGGCTTGGAGGGTATTTAAAGATGTTAGAATATAGCTGAGGCTGCCTGGGGACTGCTTGAATTTTTCTCTGAAATTCTGAATGTGCTTCGTGAATGGGCAAAGGATCTGAGTTCCCATGCTCCCTGTACCTCAGGAGCTTGTATGCTCCAAAGGATGCCTGAGATGTGTGAGGCAAACAACCAGCATCTTCTAATGCCCTTACTTTTTTCAGAGGTTAGTGCAATTCTCTGCTGTGTTACACTTATCAATATTAAACAGGAAATGGATGTTACCCTATGGACTGTAGACTTCCAAAAATGGAAAAGAGCAGGCAAGTGTTTGCTGGGCTATCAGGTGATTCAGATTCAGCCTGTTCTTCTCAGTGGTGGTACTTAGGTCAATGAAAAACTTTCTCTGCTATGGTTACGAACTAAAAAAACTAAACAAAACCCACCAAAAAAAGGCAAGAACCAAATGACAAAACCAAAAAGCACTGAAAAGACTCTTTACAAAAGCATGGCTTCAATCTGATGAGTAGGTTTTGATTGAATATTAGGAAGAATTTCTTCCCTGTGAGGGTGGGGAGGTCCTGGCACAGGTTGCCCAGAGAAGCTGTGGCTGCCCCTGGATCCCTGGAAATGTCCAAGGCCAGGTTGGATGGGGCTCTGAGCAAACTGGGATGGTTGAAGGTGTCCCTGCCTGTGGCAGGGCGTGGGAGGAGATGAGCTTTTAAAGTCCCATCCATCCCAAACCATTCTGCTTGGATGGCCAAACAAAGGGAGTGTAGTCATGGAAGGAAATGGCTGTTCTGAGAATTGAGCTGGCACTCTCAAAATTTGGGTCAAATTTCAGTGGTTGGATGTGGTTTGTTGTGAACCATGAACAGTGAGCTCCATCTCACTGGGAGGTGTCTGTGTTGGGGACACTGCACTGGAGAGAGTCCTCAGCTCCCTTCAGAGCCACTGGAGAGGAAGAGTTGATTCTCCAGGACAGTTCATCTCACCTGGGCATCTCCATGAGGATGGGGTGACATTTGCAATAGAAGTACCAGTTTCTTCTCCCTAACTGTGGGGGTGCTATGGGTGTCTGTTAGAAATATCTGAGATTTGGATAAATCCCCCCTGACACGTTCTCTGTTCCTCACTGAAGTTGGTAGGATTTCAAAGTATTCAGTTTGATGCAGGGGATGTTCAACGTTCACAAAATCAAGTCTGAACTGTCTGTGTGAGATGTGAAATCTGTTCCACAATTGTCCTAAACTTCTGTGGATAATGAATGCATTGCTTTTACATGTCAGGTGGAAAATCATTGTTGTTGAGTATATGACAGTAAGGAAAGAAAAAGTGTTCTTTTGATCTCTGCAATAAAATGTAATGTGGAGATTTGGAATGAGCCACTGTCCAGTGACGTTTGAGCACAGCTCAGTGTATCAGCTTAAAAGCTGAATAGATCCAGATATTCAGAATTTCCCAAGATCTTACTTTGTTATGCTCATTTTAATGCTTTTCTAGGGCAGCACAGTTCACTCTCTTCCTCGGTTTCACATCCAGTTTAAATACAAATTAGTCTGAAAACAATCCTCTTTTTACTTACAAGTTTTAGAGCTTGGATTTAGCTTTTAGGCTCATTAATATTCACAAACACTGCTTAGTTAAGCTTGCTTTAATTTCTCTGTGTGCTTTGTTAACAGGGATTATAGTGATGTTTGCATTTGCATACGAGACTTTTAGTATTGTGCAAATTTTCTTGGTTATTATGGAAAAAAAGAAATGGAAAAAATGTTGAAAATCTACCTCAGTCCCTCCTGTACTTTTCTGTAACTCTTGTGCTTCTTGATAGCTTTGTGAAAGCATTTCTTTCCATATTTATTAGGTGGATTTTGCATCTCTCTTTGAAAGGTGTTGGAGAGCCTCAGAACCCTGGAGGAGAAGGCAGGCTTTGGTCTCCAGGTGTGCCTTTGGCACTTGGCATCAACGAGGGAATGTGGCCCTTCAAATTCAGAGAGCAAAGGCAGCCTGGGGAGAGTCCCACAAGTGCAAAGTCTGTCACTCAGCCCAGGCAGTCGTTGGTGTTGGTTCCCAGCCTCCCCTGCCTGTGCCTGGAAGGCACAGCAGCGTTTCCCTGGTGAGGATGCTGAGCCAGGGGCTGCTCCCAGCTAAACACCTGTATGAGCAGGCAGTGCCCGGCTGGGGAGGCTCTGCAGTGTTTACAGAGGGATAATCCTCGGCTGCTTTTTTCCCTGCCTAATTCTAAACGTGTTCAGTGTTCTTGAAAAGGGGCAGAGTGATAATTCCAGAGGCTCCAGCGCTGTCCTGGGAGGGTGTTCAGCTGGAGCAGTGCTGGCTGATCCTGTGCCTGACCCAGTGCTGTATCCTGCTGTGAAAAGTCAGATTATTTAATTTGATTTCCTTCTCTTTTTCTTTTTCCTGAGTCACAGCTTTAATGTAGAAACCATAGGGGTTTTTTTGTTTGTTTGTTGAAGTATATCAACGTTTCCAAACACTCATTCTAGTGCCATTCTAATGCTTATTTTAAAAGTTCATTTCAGTTCCCTAAGCCGAGTCTTCCCTTTTGCTCAGTGCCACTGGCAGCTTGATCCTTTACTCTTGGTGGGAAACAGCTCAAAATGGCTGTTTTTTCATAGGGACTGGGTGACAGAAGAGTCTGCAACTCAAGCAGAACCTTAAAACTTCTGATTCACTGAGCACGTGTCACACCTGCCCAGGCTGCTGGATGTGACAGCCCCTTAACCAGGGGAGAACTCACCACTTGGCTGTTAAAATTGTGTCCTTTAGAGTGTCAGTCAGTGAGAGAGAACAGATGTTATACAGAGTAATAAATAGATTTGATCTTAGAGGTATAAACCTGCTCTTCTGAATCTTACAGGGGTTTTTTTGGTGCCTGTTCTTGCATTGTAGCCCAGTTTATTTTCTCCCCCCTATCCTGTCAGTCTGACTCACAGCAGGGCTGGAACGTGGCTTTTCATGAGAACTTCCAACCTGGATCTTGTCAGGAGGCAGTTTTTGGCAGCAGGTGTCCACAGAGACCTCTCCCTCATGTTTGATGACATAGACAACTCCTTCAGGCTTTGGAGGACCTCAGCTATGGCTTTTTTGTCACATGTTTACTGGCAGGAATATCTGGGAGTGTGACTAACATTCCATGGGCTGCCTCTGTTTTAAACCATAGAAGAGGAAAATCAGGACCTGTGCAGAGGCTGTGTTGGAGCACCAGGACAAAGCTTGAACTCGAGTAAATATTTACTTGAGTAAATATTCTCTGCCTCTCTCTGGGCTTTTTAGCTTGGACTTGGTGCACATGGCTTTTGGAAAGAGTGAAAGGGGAAAAAAGAGAGAATAAATGGCTGTGTCATATGGGCAACCTCCCCTGCAGACCAAGAGGAGCAGGATACAGATGCTGGGGGTGATCAAGGGGAGCAGTTCTTCAGTGTGTGTGATTTAGGATTAAGTTCCTGCTCCCTGCAGAGGGAGCAGAGGTCTGCTGAGGCACACCAGGAGATAATTTTGCTTCAGAAGTTACTGATGCTTGTCTGAACCCCAGGTTCAGGGCAGGGGCTCAGAGCGGATATTCCTTTTCCTCTCCTCCTCTCCCTCCCTGAAATCTCCCAACTCACAAATCAGCAGCCAAAGGAAATGTGTACATCTAGGAATTTGCCTTGCAAAGAGAGCTGCTTTATCCCTGTTTTGGATGCATCCCATATATTGCACCTTCCTTTGGCATCTCTGGCAGTGTGTTCCCTGTAGTGGGTAATTTCTGCATCCCTGTAATTTATCACTCACACAGTTTTGGCTTGTGCAGCAGAATCTGTAAATCATATAAAACATTCCTGTGCTTGCATAGTGAGTACCACCTATAGGTATTTCATGTTATGTCTTCAACAGCTCTTAGGTGTTTTGTGGGGAGGGGGAACATTAAAGGGAATAAAAACGCCGTGTAATTCTCAGAGAGCACCTTTTGCATTTGGACTTGGCAGGAAATAACTCACTAAGAACCAACAAATCTGCCCATTCCCACTTGTACTGGGAATGTCTGTTGTGGGGGAGCATCACAGGGGTGTGGGATAAACACCAGAGGAAAGTGCTGGTGGAACTCTTGGGTATGTTGCCTTTCCCACTTCATCTGAAAAGGTGCAGAGAGTTAATATGCTTTAGGATTTGTTTATTTATTTATTTATTTATTTAAGTTCAATCTGATGGATTTAGGCTTCTCCATTATCCATGTCAGTGTCTAATCCTTTGTTGAACCAGGGGCAGGATGCAGTCTTTGTTTGCTCCAATTTAATAAATCATGAGAAAGGTTGGGAGGGGGGTGATAGTTTCTGGATCTTTTTGCATCACAAAGTGCTTCATCCAAAGCCTCATTAAACTAATCTGTCCTGCTCAGAGGTGAGAACCTGAAGGTAAATGGAGAAAATCTAAGATGGAAAACAAACAATCCCTTTAATACAAGTACCAATTAAAACTTAGGTGTGTGATAGTTCTCTTTGTAGTTTTGGGCATTTTTCTGCCTTTGTGAGGAGGTGGGTGTGTTTTTCTTGCTCTTTTTTATTCATATGCATTATAAAGTCAAGTTGTGATATCACTCTGGAGAGCCTTGTTAATTTGTGTGGTATCTATTCATTTAAGTGAAGGTTTTAAACTTGGGAGGTATAGCTTGAAAGCAACATGATCAATTGTTCTCTGTTAAACTTCTTCCTGAGGTTTCACTTTTCTGCTTTTATTCCATATTTGTCACTTTTTCACTGCAGTTCCTGGGCAGCCACAGCTTCTCTGGACACCCTGTGCCAGGGCCTCACCACCTGCACAGGGAAGAATTTCCTCCTCACCTCTGATCTAAATCTTTCCTCTTTTAGTTTCAAGTCATTCCCCCCTTGTCCTGTCACTGTCTGTCCCTGTAAAAAGTCACTTTCCACCTTTTTTATAAGCTCCCTTTAAGTACTGCCAGGCCTCAGTGAGGCCTCCCTGGAGCCTTGTCTTCTCTGCCTGTGTCACACAGTGGATTTTGGATTGGGATTTGTGCATTCAAGGGAATAAACAGATGCAAAACTTGGTTTTCTTCTTGTGGTTCAAACTGTCAGAGCTTCTGGGGACAATATTGCATGAAAAATCACTTTGGCTTTAGTGTTGGAGTTTCTGCCTTTCGGGTGCTGATTCATTTTGGGGTTTTTGTTTAGTTCTGTTGTTTGAGTAGCTCCAGCAGAGCAGTGGTTAGAGATCAGTGCTGTAAAATGCAAAACACCTTATCCGGTCAAACACACACGTGTGTTGCTGGAGTCCTGCTGATCCAGAGCAGAGAGCTTTATGTTACAGAAAGGAACATCAATATGATTGAAAAGATTTGAATTAAAATGGGAAATCTGTCACTCCAGAGTAAAGTAAAACTGCCAGTAAATGACGATATTTTGAAATTTAGCTTTAAAGTTTAGGAAAATGAGGTTGTTGGGGCTGCAAAATCATACAGCACCACCAACATGGAAATAAGGGAAGAGGCAGAATCGTTACATCTTCCTGCCTTGCTAGGTCGAAATGAAATGAAGGATGTCCAAGGAAAGGGCTCCTGAGGCTATAAAAAGACCTTCCTCAGATGTCCTTCCTTCTCTCTTTGCTGTGCACTTATAAAAGATGTTCATGTGTCTTACCGAAATAGAAATCAGTCATTAAATAACTGACAGAAATTCTAACCACCATTTATTTAAAACTAGTTAGTGTTTACTTTGTGTGCTTTTTGTTGTAGTATTATGGGGTGAAAAAAACACCTATATAGTCCCAATATAAGGAATTAATTGCCTGCAACTTTGCTGCTACAAAGATTTTCTTTGTTTTGATTTAAGTTGCATCAAAGCTTCAAGGTGTATTATTTGCATCCAGAACATCTGAACGCAGGAATGACTTTGAGCCTGAGGCTTAAGGGATGTTTGTGCTTCTCTGTGAAGCTTAATGTAGTATCAAGGTTTAAGAATTGTTGTGTATGTGACATGTTCATTTATTTTTGTGAAAGGAAAGAAGGAACGTAGGAAAAAGGGAATAAAGATGCTGAAAACATCCAGTTGCACAGATCTGTAAACTGTAAAGCTTAGCACTGGTAAAGATGGGATTATTGTTTCTGAAAACATGCTGCAGTAATGAACTCTGCTTTGGAGACCATAAGTCCCTTCACACACTTTCTCATTTTGAGATGAAAACTGCTAAGCAGCAGAAGAGTTTAGCTGTGTACTACTAGCAAGATTTTTTTTTTCTGATTATTTAGGAAGGTAATTGTAAAATCGCTGGTTTTTTTTTTTTTTAAGAAACAACAGTAAAACAGTAAAACAAAGCAAAATCACCATTTTCTAGACTTGATAAAGTTCTTAAAATATTTGTTGAAATAAACATGAAATATTTCTATCTGGCTAAATCTTTTCATTTGTGTATTTTATATCTTCAAATTGAACTCATTGTAACTCAAGGAGGGGAGATTTAGATTGAATACTGGGAAGTCACCCTGTGAGGATGGGGAGGCCCTGGCACAGGTTGCCCAGAGAAGCTGTGGCTGCTCCATCCCTGGAAGTGTCCAAGGCCAGGTTGGATGGAGCTTGGAGCAACGTGGTCTAGTGGGAGGTGTCCCTGCCCATGGCAGGGGGTGGAATGAGATGATCTTTAATGTCCTTTTCCAACCCAAACCATTCTGTATTTCAGCTTTGAGCTGGTTTTCCCAAGGCAGCTGGGAAAGGTGGCTGGGTTGGAAATATCAACCTTCAAGCCTGGCTGAACTGGAAATGAGACTCTTGTCTGGATGGTGGTGAAATCAGGAGTTGTGGGGTTGAAATCTTTTTCCTCACCTTTCATTTGAGTGAAGTTCTTCCAGCTCAGGACACTTGAACTGCTGTAGAGGAGACAGAAAAGATTAACCTATTTCTTGAACCCTCTTTGCTTTTACACTCAAGCCATAGCAGTCACTCTTACTTGAAACAAAGCAATAGTTCAAACTCTGCATTATTACACTATCATAAGAAAATGCTTGTTAAGAAAGAAAGAATTATGTTATCTAAAATAAGACCATTTTCTGTGGCACTGTAGGATTGAAATCTCAAGTTATTGCCTTAAAATTCCCTCATGTAAAATCCATAAGCTCACTGAAAAAGAAGGGTTCTTGTTTCAGTTCTCCCAGAAGTGGATGATCTGCTCCACTTCACTGTGTCCCCATCCTAAGGGAAACCTTGTGAGGTGTATTATGGGATGTCACATCTCTGGGACCTCACGTTTCTAAGGGGAAGGATTTTTTGCAAAATTGTATGATAGAATAGTCCTTAAAACTCAGAGAACCACAGGAATTAAACACAGGAGGGGCCATCCTGTAGTGCTGCATCTTCTCGTAGTCTGCTGCTCCTTTTCACTTCTTTTCTCTCACTCAGAGCCCAGAAATGCTCTGCAGCTCTCACCAAATCTAACACGTCTGTTGGAAACTTTTGCTCTCAAATATCAAGATATGGCAGCTCCACTCCTTCCCTTTGCAATTTGCACCAGTGGTTAATCACCCATGTACTGTAAAAAATGTGTCCCTTCCTTCTAATCTGAAATTGTCTGAGGCTCCACAGAACAGCAGCTGTGAATCTGACAGAGCAGTGTTTCATGAGCTTTCCCTGAAGTGATCTAATAATATTTAACATCTGTGGACCGCTCAGATTGCCAAGATTTTACAAGCCTGCAGCGAGAGAGTTTGAATTAGAAAGGACACCCCACTTTTAACTGCTTTCATACATGCAAATTTGATGACTTTTTAAGAAATCAGCTGACATCTGGGTGTGCAGGAAGGTGTGCTGCAGATTTATTGTGCTCTGGAGTATTAGTGTAAACGTGCATTTGCTGTGTATCTTCACCTTCCACCCCGGGTCCATCCTGACTCTGCATTTTTTGTGCTGTATCTTGGACAGAAATAGTAACTAGGTTTGGACAAATGTTTCAAGTGTTTATCAGTCTTAGAAAACTAGAAATTAAAATCTGGAGTGTACACTGGGGGTGTGCTTGAATTAAAGACTGGTTTACAAAAACCCAAACATAAAATAGTGGCTTTTACTGTGAACAAGGATTTGCTTCAACTACGTTTGTTTTGCTTCATTTTGCTTTTCACAAGTGAGAGTTTTCGTGGTACTGGAAATGAGAGCTGGTTGTTTACTGAGGAACATGTATTTGGAGGCAGGATGGAGGAGTTGTGCCTGAAGGTTACACGGTGTCTCTTGCTGGGTTTGTGAGATGCCCCGGAGAGCCTGGGAGGCAGGATGGTGCCAGGAGAGGGGATGGGTGGCTTTGGGGTGAACAGAGAGACGTGAGCAGTGTCTGAGCTCATCAGGATGAAAACCCTGGGAGCCCCAGAGGTCTGTCAGCCGTGTGACTGCTTGGAAAACAAACCTGGAGGAGAGAGCAGGGGGGGGTGAGGGGGTGAGGGCTGGGTACCTGTGCCTGCTGCAGAGGCAGATAGAGCTGCTCGTGTGCAGCATGAGTCAACCACTGTGGGGCTTAGTTCTGCTTTTACAAAGTGTTAGATATCAAGGGATTTGGGGTTTTTTTTGGGTCATATCACAGCCTGCTCCAGAATACCTAAGAACTAAAAGGACAGTGGTGCTGTCACTGGAAGCTGCTTAGGGTGAGCTCTGTGCTCTCCACTTGCCTGTTAAGCCTGTTTTCAGGTCCCAGGGGTGGTGTTGTGGTCACTTGGGTCTGTTGTACCAAGTGTAGGAACACACTGAGAAATGCAAATGAGAGAAGGGTCCTGATCCTGGTATTTTACTGCTTGAGAAATACAGTATGTTTGCTACTCTTAGGATTCCTACCTTCAAATTAATTTCTCCTTAAGCTGACCTCCACAGACTTAACTTCTCCAGAGCTTTTGGGTTGGTGCCATGGTGGGCTTGGAACTGGGTGATCTTTTAAGGTCCCTTTCAACCCAAACCATCCTGTGATTTCATCAGGTGTACTGAGATACTGTTTTTGTGCCAAGTTGTTGAGTGATCCTTGTCCAGCTGGATGTCAGTGCTCCCACTCTCATCTCTGACCTTCTCCAGGTGTGCTGGGAGAAGAACAAACAACTTGGTGGCAGGCAGAGAGGAGCCTGGCTGTTGTGTGTCTGGATTCAGCTCTTTGCTGTCCTCCAGAGGTTTTGTGTGAATTTGATAAAATTTTTCAGGTTGTTAAGGCCGCGGGAGGTATCAGGAGCTTAATACCAGTTTTAAAAAGGTGTTTAGTGATTAGTTCTCACTGGTTTTCTGTAGGAGTTTTATGTCTGGCTGCTGCTTTAAACCCTGCTAATTACCCTCTTACAGCTTTAGGTACATTGCTGCACATCAAAGCGTGTCCTGGGGTGTTTGTGTGACAGTTTTTCACTCATACAATGGGGACAATGTTTCTTCATTTCACGATAATGAGGAGGGGAGAGCATGTGAAAAACTGTTAGGTTCCTGAATTCTGTGGAATCAGGGACTAAACATTTAAACTATCCCTTTCAACAGCACTTGATCATTAGCAGTTCACTGCTCATAACCTCAGTGGCTTGGTTTTCTCAGCAACGACTGAAAGATTTTTGTCTTGCATTTGAAAACTGAATTTTGTATGAAAAAAGCAAAGTTTTGTTTTTAATTTGCCTCTGGAGCTGTGGGCTATGAGCAGAAAACACCGGGGCAGAGGAATTTCAGAGAACTACAGTTGACACAGAGATACTGAGAAGGGAAGGGATGCTTGAATTAATTCCATCTCGTTATGGAATACAGAACAGTCCCTGTTGTGCATCTCTGCAATCTCACTGGGCTCCCAGTGGCTTTGGAAAGGATGGGATTAGAGGAACAGTGATTAAGATGATCCTTCCCTTTTAATACTTGTGTGATGTCTGTATTGGAATAGTCACTGTGATTATCCCTATACCCTGAGATTGGTTTCTTGTCCTCAGATGGTGGAGCAGGAGTGTGGCTTTTATGCAAACATATTGTGAGTGTTGGACAAACTCAGTATTGGACCTGAGCTGAGAGGATCTTTCTTTAGGCGATGGTGGGAGATGTAATCTTGTATTTTCCTTTGACATGAAAGATCTGCCTCTGGTCTTCAAGGGAAGTATTTTGGTCCATTCCTGCTCTTAGTCTCCTGCAATGTTTGTTGAAGTGGAATTAGTTTTTTTCAGATTTGAAGAGCTCTTTTGTTGGATACCAGTCCATAATGCGTTTAACTTTATATTATGTTATATTAAAGTTCAGTGAAGCTGAATCTCTGTTTTTATTTCTCTGCCAGTCAAATCAATATCCTTCATCTATTTGCCAATGGGAGGCAGAAAAACAAAAAGAATGGTTTATGTGGGTGGCAGTGCCTTGATTGGCACATGAGAGGAACAAACAAGAGCAGATAAATGGTTTTCTTTTTTTCACGTTCCTTTGTTTTCTGAGTTTTTCAGTGGGGTCTGAAGCAGTTCTGGAAGTGCCACAGTTTCAGCTGCTGAGGAACACATGCTCTGTCAGTGTGTAATTTGTTGTCAGCCCCAACAGAAGGCTCTTCCCTGGTGGAATCATTTAGGACCAGTTGCTGCTGCAGGTGTCCGTCTTCGTGTCGACACAGTCGATTTCCCTGAGACACCTGGATACACACTGGGAAGATAAGTCTGCTTGGAAAGTGAAGCACGGATACAGCTAACTGCTTAAACCTCCTCCTGCTAAGGAGAAATGCTAAGAAAGCCTCTCCAGTTCTTAAAATGATAGTTGTGGCATTTTGTTCTCCCTCTTTTTTCAGTCAGTTAAAGCTGAGATAGCCCTTCAGCAGGCTGTGGAGCAGAGAGGAGGGCAAAGCTGTGACATAAGAGGTGGCTGCAGCCACAGCTCCCCGTGGGAGCATTAGCAGAGGTTAAGAACTTCAGGAATATGCTCACAGTGCCCTAATTCTGCTTCTGTCAAGGTCGCTGTTGAAAGGCTCCCCGGCATCATTTAGAGCAAATGGGAGCTAATGAAGAACACTCTGACAACTCCACGCTGGAAGAGCTGACCAGGGAAGAGCTGCTGGCTGCTCTTTAACCCTGACACCTCTCAAGTGCTCAGCCAGCTCTGGAGTGGCTTGATCTTTAAATTTCAATTTAACATTTCAGTTTTTAACGATGGTTTTAAACTAGCAAGCAGGATGTAGTCTAGATTTCCTTCTCTACCTGGTTATTGTCCCGGGTAAGATTCTCAGTGGGTGATAAATCCATTTAAAGCTTAATGCAGGTTATATTCTTACAGTTGACTTTCTCACTGCTGAGACTTCAGCGTAGCTATAAGCACTTACTTAAGGAGGTTTACAGGTTGATGTGGACATGGATTCTTGGTTTTCAGTATGTTTCTATGGGTGAATTGTTTTATTTCCATTAGATTTGGTCGTTACTTGTGATTTGCATGTATTTGAATTGAAACTGGGAGGAAATGGTGTTTTGAGGTAATTAAATACATAAAGTAGTTTAAGCATACTGTCTACGGGAGGAGAAGATAAGTTTGTAAGTTTTTTTACATTAGAGTTGATTTATTAAAGTAACCTGGTAGATATAAAGTTGAGACAGATGTCGTATGAGCCACGTAGAAACTTCCATTTACTTGCCTTGAGTGTGGCTTAGAAGAAAGGGGAGTGTTTGTGGCTCTGTGGTTTTGCAGTGTGAGTAGGAAAAGGTCAAGGCAGAATGAGCAGGGTCCTGAGGAGCCCTGTGCTGGTGACATTCCTGCCCTGCCTGTTGCAGGTCATTCCTCTGGATTCAGGAGCTCCAGGAGAGCTGTGTGAGATCAAGGGCTGTTTTCCTTTCAAATTCCTTCTGAAGTTAGTAAGCTTTTTCCCAGCCAACTGTAATACCTTGCTAGTCTTCTTGAAAGTGTTCGTTCAGATGAATCCACACTCCAGATTTTTACTTAATTCCCACGTTTTCACTCTGCTGGCCTCCTGATCACCGCAAATCCTCTTTATCCCGGTGAATTGTGAATATGGAAAACTTCTTTTAAATAATGCTCTGTATGAGCACGAGATAATTATGTTTATCTACTTCGTGCAAACCCAGCTTTCACAGCACATTAAGTCTGGGAAGTCAGGCATTTAGAAAAAGCAGCATTACAGCTGAGCAGCAAATCTAGGGGCTCTTATCACCCTTCAGAAAGCTGCTCCTGCCAGCCCTCCCTCTTCCTTTGCTTCTCCCTGTGATCTTGGTCAGCTGAACTCCAAAGGGCTGGGCTGGAAGGCCAATATTTCTTCTACTGGAAAACTTGTTTCTTCCACTTTTCCCATTTGCAGTGCTGGAGAGGGACCTTTTCAGTGGAGGCAGCAGTGACCTCTGCAGTGGGTCGTTGTGGAGCAAATGGAAACAGGCTGAGGGAGGGAGGGAGGATGGTTTCCACAGCTTGGAGTCTGCACTTGGGAAGGGTGGGATGAAAGCTGGAGACCCGCTTTGCCAGCAGCAGAAAAATTGGCTTCTTTTACTACTTTTACCCTTCACATCAGTGTTTGGTTTGGGACTTGTTGCCACTTCGCTTCCCAAACCCGTTACTTCTCTCTGACTTTGTGGAAGTTAGTTTTCCTCTCGTGATGGGTAAGTGCAGAGATTCATCAGGCTTTCAGATAAAACAAAAGATACCTATTTGTGGGCTTGGCTACTGCTGAGGAACAAAATTTGTGTGCTTTTTTTATTAACACACAGACTTAAGATTGCAGCTGCCATCCCATCAATTCTAAGTAAGGCTGCTGGAGTGGATTATTTTATACTCTGTGAAACAGCGTAGAATGCAAGTGCTTAACGAGATTGGACCCTGTAGACACATCAGACAGCAGCTTTACAAAGCTGCTGTGCAGACACCAAAGCAAAAATTAACATGTGAAGGCCAGACGTGCTTTTGAGACAGATAAAACCAGCATTGATTCACAACCAGGGCTGCCTTCAAGTTTTGAGATGAGCACCTGGCACGGGTGTAGCTCTGCCTGAGGAAGAGCAGAGGAGTTTTGCCCTTCTGTTGATAAATATGTAGTGAATCACTTAGGCTCGTTTCTGCTCCAGAAATCAATCCTAAGGCTTTTATTCAGCCCTTTTGGTCACTTCCTACTCCTTAATGAGCGAGCCAACCAGGATTATAACTCTGGATGAGCATCCCCCTGTAACAGGGGTTGGTTCCCACCTGCTCCACGTGGTGGTAATTCAGGAAAGTAAATTTTGCTGTGTGTAATAATAACACAGAGGCAAGAGCATCTGTGCATCTTAAGGTGAGAGCATGTGGATACAGATGATGTGCAGAAGGATATCACATGGAGATATTTGTGTTACCTGGGAGGGAGGAATGTGAGGGCACAGCCACTGTGTGGCCATCACAGGTCAAGTATCTCCTGTTGTCAGTGCAGATATAAAATCACTGCTTGAAAAAAAAATAAATGAAGACACCTAGATTTGTGCTGCTGTGACAAAGCAGAATGTTGTCCTCTGGGTATAGTTTCTGTGCACTGAAGAGATAGAGGCTCAAAACTTTTAAATATTGAAATTTCATTATTTTTTTAAAGGCACTCATTTGCTAAAAAATAAACAGGAAAACATGGAAGGTGGTCACTGCCTTTTCATGTGTCTCCAAGGGGGAGAATCTATCCTGGAGCAAGGAGAGCACTCAAGAGCATCACTGGAGATTTAGGAGCTCTAATGTCCCTTCCCAAGGACTGTGTCATCCAGCTGGGGGAAGAGACTTCCTCTGGACTGGCAGCATTTTTGTGCCTCATCTCTTGAAATCCAAGGTCTGGGGACTGAGAGCTGTTGGTATTTCTGAAACATGAAACCTTGCCTCGTGTTTTGGTTTTATCTAATGCACTTATTTCTCCTCTTGTCACATACATTTCATTATTAACAAGTAAAGCAGAGTTTGCAATGTGTTCTTTGTCTGCTGTTGGGTTTACTGGAATCCATAATCTAAACTGTGCATTAAAAATAATGGTAAATGTTGACACAGCACCTCCCTTTTTTAATTTCCTGCCTTTTCCCAGAACCTCAGCATCAAACAGTTCTTTTTTCAACCCCTGCCACAGCAGCCTTGACCCGAAGACCATTCCAAATGATGTTCCCTCTGTTCTGCCAAGTCAATATTTTCTGTCTGCTGTTCTGTACATACCTCACATTATTAAGTCCCTTTCCTTTATTACATCTCCCTGTGGCCTATCTCCTGTGATAGGACAAATATTTGCCTCCCTGGAAATGCAGTGAGACTCAAATACAAGAAGCACCTCCTAATTTATTTTTTTTTTCTTTGTGCCTAATTAAGGTGGCTATTTTTAGGTATTTTTTTAAAGCAGCCTAATTAACCACATCATCCTGCACAGCATCAGTCTGTCTCTGTTTGATGGTGTGGCTCATTCCTGTGCTGTTGTAAAGGTGTCCTGATTGTCAGGGTGTTTGTTCTGGGTCTGCTCAGTGATGAGCATTTCTTGGTCATGTCTGAGTATTTGAGATGTATGGCAGCTCTAAAGAGAGCACTTGGTCTCAGTTTTGTGGTGTTTCTGGGCTGTATTCATGTCTTAAAGATGCTCCTTTTGAGCATCAGCCCATTCTAGGTGGTCTTTTATTTACTGGAAACAGGAGACACCAGGAGAACAATGAAGATGTGGCTGGGCAGTGATAATGCAGTGAAATGACTTCTCCCTATGCCCTTGCTCTGCAGTCTCACCTCCGCTTCCCAACATAAAATAATTACTTTCCTTCTAATTATTTTATCTCTTTACGATTTTAATGCTACTGAAATCACATTTCTAAGGTGAGAGGAGACTTAAGTGGCTTCTGTCATTTTAAGTGTCTCGTTACCAGGGTACTGAGAACAAATTTCATCTTCTCAAGATGCTGTTAGCAAGTGATTGGATCAGACACATCTTTTATTATGTGACCTCCCTCATCATCTCAGAGATCATCCACAGTTAACCATGGTGTGTCTTGGGCATGTGAGAGATTTCTCTGCTACTCTCCCAAAATCCAGGTATCCTCTTGGAAATGTGTTGTATGTTTGCCTTGATCACAAAGTCTGCTTCTTTTAATTAAGGAAGTCAGAGATAGTCGTTGCCTTTCTTTAATTATTTTCTATGTGTCTGTGTGTAAAAAATGAAAGGCCACTGTAATATGGACTTGTCATTTTAATCTTGATTTGTCACCTGTAACAAAGGGCCCTTCGTTGGGAAATGCAGGAGCTCAGGGGTTTGAGTCAAACCAAAGCACTCTGTACCTTGCAGCCTCTCTGGGATGCTGAGGTACCTGCTGGCTTTAAACTTTAGACATCAATTAAATCACTGTCCTAATTTGGGAAGGATGTGGAAACCTGTTTTTATGGATGATGATGATGATGTCAGTTTAGTTTTTTACAATAAGTTAGTAATAATTATTTACAGTTAGTCTGTAAATAATGTAAATTCAGAGGGTGTGTTTTGTTCCAGGAAACGCAGGAGACTTTTATGCCTTTTTAAGAATTTGGAACATCAAATCTCTGTGAACCAACTTCATGGGATACAATGTGTAGGAATTCAGTAAACTTCCTTCACTGGCTGCTGAACTATATTTGGAGGAAGACTTACTGACTTCAGCCACTGTATTTGTTTGGGATTTTTTTTTAAATTCTTTACCCAACAAAAGAACTAAGATTTTTTTTTTCAGTTTATTTTGCCTAAAGCAGGAAATCTGCTGAATGATTCTGTTTGCAAATAGAAGCTTGAATAACAATATAAGCATTTAGAAGTACTTTAAAACTTTAACTACTTTTGCAACTTAGGATAAAATGGAAAAAATAAAATCTAGTCTTTTTGTAATGGGAATTTTAATTATTTCTTTGTTTTGGGGGCAATGGAGATTTTGGTGGAGATTTTCTTGCTGGGTCATCCATGAGAGTGGGGGGATTGTTTTGAGTGAATATTTCCTCCCCTTCACTATTGCTCTGCACATCCATCTGATAGTTCTTTTAAGTGGACTGTCCTAGAGTGAAGTATTTGCACTACTCTGAATACCCCTCAGAAGGGACACATCCATATTAATATCTAAATACCTCTCTTTTTTAATATTGGCACTCTAATGACAGAATAAGTAAGGAAAAGGTTAATTTACAGACTTTGCAACAGACTTTGGCACAACATTTAAAGTCAAACCTGCAATATTTGATGAGGAGGAGTAAATATTGAGTGGCACCTTCTGGCAGAGTAGGTTTGCTGTTGAAGGTGTGTGTTGGGCAGTGAGTTGCTTGGCTCCCTGATTTCAGTGCACAGATAAGGGTATTAAGATTGAAAATGAACTTATGGCTATCCTTTAAAACTTGGTGTGTCTAAAATAGGTTCAAAAGGAATTATTAATGTCTACGTGGAGTGGGAGGACTGATCTCTTTTCCTTTTATTTTTTTTTTTTAAACCTAATTCCTGTTACCCCTTTTGGAAACCTCAGTGTAACTTGGAGAGGTCAAGCTCAAAACTGCAGCTGCAGAAAACTTCCAGTGCAGAGAAACAAAGTATTTCCTATGGGCAGGAACTAAAACTCTGGTGTTGGCTGGAGCTGCCAGCTGCTCAGAGTGGAGGAGGCTGCAGTCATTAAATAAATGCTTTATGTTATTTGATGTGTGGAGCATCAACCGAGAGATGTTTGTACCTGACTAAAGTTGTTATATATTCCATGTGTAGTTTGGGAGTTTTCAGCACTTGGGCTGTGTTTTTTTTGGTGGTGTTTCTCAGCCCACGTTGGTTTTCTTGCTAAGTTTGGTTCAATTAAGTTTGTTTGCTTTGAAACACTTGGGGTTGCAAGTGTGAGAAGCAGAGTCTCCAGATAAAATAATTTTTCCAAATTAGAATTTATTATACAGTAGAAGCAAGCAGTGCTGGGTGGACAGACAGAATCTGGTTCCTAAATCTGCCACACCAATACAGTGCATGAGTCTGATGTTTATTTCAGACATCTCATACATATTCATTATATCACATATACATATATATAGATACATAAAATGTATATATACATTTTACATCACTATTCCAGGTGTTTAACATATGTTTATTCTCACAGCTAAGACTAATTTGTTATCTCTATGTCAAGTTATAAATTCATATGTTCTTCGATGAGAGGTGCCAGCAAGCTTTTTGACCTGACCCAGTTTGGACATAATTCCTGGGTAGGAGGACAGGGGAGGTTGGTCTGTTTTATGTCTTCATGGGGGTGCAGTTAAGTTTTACAATCTGTTTTCTTCTTTCCTGGGATGACATCAACCCATTTGTTTATCACCCAAGTGTGAACCTCGTGGCAGGATCCTGCTGCAGATCTGGGTAATCAGAGCTAGAGAGGATTTCCCCGTGTGTGCTGACACAGAGCTGGGGTCCCACAATGGCTGAGAAAGGGAAAAATGAGTTTTCACTGACTGTTAGCCCTTAAGGTTTCCTTTAGATGGTTTTTTTTCCAGTGGCAGACAGGGCACCCGGGACAAAACAGCTCCACTCAGGAGGTGCTGGAGAGGGGAGAGGCAGAGTGTGCTCGTGTGGCATTGGGTCAGTGCAGAGAGAAAAGAACTGCAGGGAGCTCTGCTGTGCCTTTGTGTTCCAGGAATGAGGGTCTGACAGAGGGCAGGGGGATGTGGAGAAACATTAATGAGTAAAATGTCACCTGTGAGAGTCATCATTGTCTTCCTCCACTCCGTACCAAAGAGCTCACAGGAGTGTTGGGTGGATAGCAACTCTCCTGGTAAGTGGAGGAGGGGAATAGAGGGTTTGTCCTGGACTTTTAGTTACACACAGGACACAAAAAAGTTGTTTTATTACCACCAACTAGAGAAGAACTTGTTTTTTTTACCGACCTTGTTCTTTCTCAAGTGAGATCGGACTTGTATGTTATTTTTCATACCTTTTGCATTTGACTTATGGTTCTCTCTTTCCTGGACCTGTTCTTGCAGGAACAATTTGTTACAAATTGCTTGAATTAGATATTCAGTGAGTTTAAAGCTCAGAAGATGAGGTGCATTTCTCTGACATGACCATCCTATTTACAGTCACCATCACTCTCACTGTTTTTTCCCTTGCTGGTGTGGGGCTTTAGCTGCAGATTTAAACCCCAGCAACAGCCCTTTTCCATCCTGAGCCACTGTGGAGGCTGTTCTTGGTCAGCTCCTCAGTGCTGAATTTTAATTACCTTGAGCAGCAGGACTTTTTACTTTACTTCACTTTTATTTTGGTGATCTCACACTAAAGCATATATTGTTCACCTTCTTTAGCTCTCTGGCTCTTTCCTGATACTTAGATAAAAGCAAAACCCTGTCCTGGGTCATCACACACTCCAAGAAGATGAAAAAACAAAGCTCAAGTGACAGATGTTACTCCTGACAGTTAATGCTCCTCTAAAAACACAACACTGAGAGCTGGGTGAGAGCCCACAACTGCTGATTGTCCTCTTTGCATTCAGTGTGTGCGAGGTAATTAATGCTCTGCTCTGATTTACACTGATGTTACTGAGCTACAAAACATGCCCTTAATCAAATTTGAAGTCTGGCAGGCTGAAAACTTTTCTTCTCACAGATTGCAGCTGCAATGTTTAATCAAATCAGGAATCTCTGCTGCCCCTGCTGCTCTTGCTGCCCTGTCCTTTCAGGTTTCCAAGGACCTGAGGGGGCCCCTTTCATCTCCTAATTGAGGTAAAGGGGGATAGTTTTTCTGCTGAATTTTGGTTTTACTTGCTTGAAAGCTCTTCCTTCAGGCAAAAGCCTGAGCAACAGTCCACTAGTGCCAATTGGCAGGGCTTTTCCTCCCCCCTCACTTGGGAGAAATCACAGAAAAAAAGGAAATTAGCAACTTCTGTAAAACTCTGGAAGTGGATGATAACTTTTCCATTTTCACTAAAGCTCAGTATGAATGTAGGAATTTCAGAAAAGTTGGTGTTTCCTCTCTAATTTAGAGTAGGAAACACAGGATAAAATAGAGATTGAGTTAAACTAGACTTTAAAATGTTAGTGGGGTGCAGTTCTGGCTCTGCTTTGAGTTCCTTTGCCAATCTTCTCTTTAACCTTTGGAATTTACACAAAATGCACTTAATGAGTTCTTCTGGATTCACTGTTTTCCTTTAAAATCCTTGATGTTCAGAGAAAGGATGTACTGTGAAATTTCTACATGTTTATATTAAATATGCTTTGTGTCTAAATTTGTGACCCATGGCCATCGACAATTTGGGAAGAACTTCTTCAAAAACTCCTCCTGCACTGTTCAGGCAGATGGATCATCAAGTCTGAGCCTTGCAGTGTGTTGTCAGTCCAGGAAGAGCCAAGGACAGGGAATTCTGGAGCTGGAAGGCATCCCATGGATGGACTGTGTTGTGCCCCCACATGTACATCCCCTCTCTGCTGCTGTGTCTCAGGGTGTCAGCAGAGCAACTAAGCAATTTTAGCTGTTCCCAGGAGATAACTCTGATTTTCCTCTTAGCAGCAAAGTGCTTTGTTTTTCCTAAAAACCCTGAGGCGCTGCAGAGTTCAATTTGCAGAAATCAGTTTTCTAAACTAAAATTCGTTGAAATCCATGGATTTTGTACAACTTGGGGAAGTCATAATGCACAAATAAAACAACAGCTCTGAGTTGAAAGAGGTTGAATGGCAGGACCAGGGAGCAAGTTTTCTTCAGAATTGTTTGGGGCTGGTCTTTGTTGGATGGTATAATTTAGCAGCACAGGTCACATTCATATTGCAAGTGCCTTGCACATATTCCAGGTTATTCCCTGACAGCCCCCTTTTTATTGCTTCAGAAAAATGTGGAGAAATTCTTCCAATGATGGGGGAATGGGGTTGCAAAGTGACTTGTTTAAAGCTGTAAGAACAGGTTTACAAGTACTTGAAAATTTGAGTGTCTGAAAATTCACTGAGCTTTGCTTAGATTTCCAGAAACCAGGTCCAATCCAAAGGGATGTTGGGCATCCTATCTTGAATTTTGTTGCAAGTGCTGTTGTTGAGGGTAATGACTTTTGCATCAGGTCCAAATGATTGTGTGATGTAATACATTGAATTTTCATTGGTTTGGGTTTTTTAAAGGTATTTCTGGAGATGCACAGGTGATTTGTGCCTGTCTACAAAGGAGTTTTTATGTGTAATATCTTCTTGGAAGTGATCTCAGGTAAGGTTTGTATTAGGAAACAGCTTGGCTTTGCAGTGTTGGTTTTTGAAAGCTGTCTGTGCATTTTCCAGCAATTTTAAGTGCCTTGTAAACCTATCAATCCTCTTTATAAAGGCAAGGGAGACAGAAACGTTGTGTATGCCAAGTCTGAAGGGGCAATCAAAAAATGTAGCTCTGACATGTCACTTTTCTGGGTTTGTGGTGTAACAGTGATTTGTAAATGTAAAGGAGTGCCCCTGTCTAATTTATAACCTTTTACTCTCTAATTAAAAGTAAAACCATTATTGCCAGGTGTATAATGGGAATGCTCTGTTGTTCTTTGTTGCAGTGGCACCATAGGGGGGACCACCCTGTTATTTTATGCTCAAAAAGAATGAATATATTGAAAATAAAAACAGTGGAGTGTTTTGACAGTACAGAATTTCTTAAATTTTAGTATTTGTTTAATTCTAGCTAGACCATGAAGTTCTCTGCAGCAGCAGAGAAGGCCTTTGGGTTTTACAAGAAAGGGCACTTTGCCAAGGATGCTTCTTTTAGTCCCCCTCTGAATTCTTCCTGTCAGTGAGATACAGGAGCTTTATTTCTAGTTTTTGGGAATGTCTCCCTTTGTTGGTCTTTCACAGCTGAAGTTCTGGCCAGTCCTTAATTTTTTTTTTTTTTTCCTGATAAACCTTAACCAAACCTGCCTCTTCATGTTTTACACATTAATTTTGAGACAGCTTCATTGAAGAAGTGAACTTAACCCTGAAATAATGGTCTGCTATGTTGGATGTCTTTCCATTCCCTATATATGTTATAATTTCCTGTAAAATGAGCACAGGACAGCAGTGGGAGATGACTCCCCTTGTGATGTGCATGTTGTTTTTAATGGTTTAGTAGCCAGGGATGTGCTTTTCTATTTTCTGGTTTCAGTTTAAGCAATTAAAAAGTATATAAACATAATTAAGAAACTTAAAAAGGGGGCAGGTCACTGGTTGTGGCTGGGGTGGAAGAGCAGAAAAGTTGGGTCTGTGTGGAGATGTTTGTCAGTATTTTGCACGGATCAGGCCTTGGACAGTCATTGTAACTTGGCTGTTTGCTGATCCCTAAATGTGAGCAAAAAAGCCAAGGATTTTTTTAAATATATGATAGTGTTAGTGGGATTTTTCAAACTCCTGACAATAACAATATCTTAGCAATAGCAGCATCTCCTAACAATAACTCTGATCCCTTCATATAGCAGTGATGTCATAACCAAACTGGAGATTTCCATTCCTGTGCTGCAGACTCATATTTGTATTCATTTACCTTTACTGCTTGTCCATTATCTTTGGATCCTCTTCCTGGTCTCAGTATAGAACTTTTTCTCAGTGTCATTTTATGATCTATAAGTGTCCTGCCCCATTCACTTCTCTTCCCTCACACTGGTCTCCCTCCCTCCCTCCCTCCCCCAAGCATCCTCTCTACCCTAGTTCCCCTTTCCAAGCTCATCTCTTCTGTGCTTTTTTCACTTATGCATTCCATTGATTAAATAATCCAGAACGAAAATAAAAGTCAGTAATGTTTAACTTTTGTGTCTTATAATGCACAAAAATCCATCAAAGGGAATGCAACATCTGTGCAGTTCTTCGTTAGCAGCCATTTGCTGCTCCTGTAATGTGGGAACAAAGGGGCAGCCAAGAAATTTGGAAGGTAATGTATTTAAAACTGAATTAAAAAAGAGCACACGTTTTGCTTGTGCCATTCTGTCTTGAGGCAATTCAGGAAAATAACTTTGCAGGCTTGGCAAAAGATTAGACATTTGCTTGAAAATCCACAGTTAAATTATGTAGGATGAAGTTCTAGAGGAGATACAAAGCTGCCTGCATTAAGACATCAGCCAACCACTCATTGCCCCAGGTCAGGCACTGCCTTTCCTCCCCAGGAGCCTTGTTATTCCATATAATAATCCTTTTGCTGGTTGCTCCCACTTTCCTCCTCAGCCAGATCCTGTCGGAGCCCGAGCGCCGGACAAGCTGCTGTTTCAATCCAATCTGTTCCTCTTGCTTTGCTTTACCTAAGTACACCAGTTAATTGCTCGTGAAGTTGTTCAGGCTTTCCATTAATAGGCAATGGGAGTGATTTATGACCCTTGGGAATGATGTCTCAGGGATGGACTGCGGGGTTGGCTCTGGAAGGGGCCGTGTGGTGACACCGCTGGAATAGCAAAGAGCTCAGTGCAGCCATTGGTATTCAAGGAGCGTCACCCAAAGGGAATTTAAACAAAATAATTGTGGTGGTTTATCCTTTTCTTCCCCTCTTCCCTGAGCACTTTGCCTGCGTGGTGGTTTTGAGGGAGATGTGCCCGGCACAGGCTCCCTCCCCCTCTCGATGCACTTGGGCTGATTGTTCCAGCAGAGAAGGGAGACTGTTGCTGTGAAATGCTGAGAAAAGGAGGAAGGTTACTGGATCAGAGCCCTCATAAATCCCACATGAAACCAGCAGGAAGGAATTTAGGTTGGGAGTAAATGACACAAAGCCCTGTGTTGGTTTTACACGTGTGAGGGGAGACCTAAACAATCAATCTCTCTGTGCTGACAATTGAATATTTCTTCCCTTTGCTTTACTGTGGTATTCCTGTTTCTATGGCAACCAGGGGTTTTTTGGAGGCTGGCAAACTATCCCACAGCAAATCCAAGGAAATGGGTGTTGGCCAAGGCTTTTAGTTTTGCCAGGGATGCCTCAGCCATCACCTCCAGAGGAGGATCTGACCCCAGGGCTGTGGGATGCTCCTTGCCAGGGGTGCTCTGCCACTGCATCCCATGGGTCAGTGCAACCTCTGGTTGCTGTGTTGTCTGTTTTGAGGCTGAAAACTGAAATGATGTTGCCAGGACTCCAGTTTTAGGGTATAAGGTAAACATACAAGAGGGCTCAGAGCCTTCCAGCCTTCCTAGCCCAGCTTATCCCATGGCTTGACTCTGCTTTTAATGAGAGATTTGCAAAGGCCTCCACACTTGGTTGGGAAAGTGCTTCCAGATGTTTTCAAAGCTTTCAGCATTGTGCTAGGCCACAGTTTGTTGTAAGTGTCTGATATTTCATTAAAAATTCCTAATTCATTGTTGGGGAATGACTGAATTTACAAAATCTTCGAAAAGGGGCATCTCCAAAATCAACAGGTTTCAGAAACAGGATGTAGATGGGACAGTGACAAAAGCCTCACTGGACTTGAAGTGTATGTGTCTCCTGTTATTCCTTTATCCAACAGTCTGTTCATGGCTCATGGATGCTCTACCACTGCATCCCTCGGGTCAGTACAGCCTGTGGTGGGTGTGTTGTCTGGTTTTAGGCTGAAAATTGAAATGATGTTATCAGTTTTACAGCATAAAGTGAACATACAGGAGGGCTCAGAAAGCCACAACTTGTCTTTCATTCATAAAACCTTGTGGTGGTGTGGTATTTTAAGAGGCTGTTGTTCCTGTTTCACATTAAATGTGATCACTGTGGTTGCAAGCACAGTTACCTGTCACCTTTTGGCCTCCAGGTTGTTTCATTGATCCCCATTGTTTCTGATAAGTTGCAGTAATACCCAGCACACATTATCTTTGAGTGCCAAGGAGGCTAAAAAGTTGCCTTAATAATTCAGAGCTGGGAACTGCCACCGGATAAACAGTCTGGGCAAGTAAAGTCAGAACTGTGCTATTCTCTTTTTATATGTTCTCTGTTAAGAAAGGAAAAGAAGTGCAAGGTTCTCTTAACTCTTTTTCTGTAGGCAGCCAGTGAGACATAGCTCTGGTGGTTGTGGGAGAGGGAAAGCTTTCCATGGGCATGACTTTGTCAGCTCCTGGATGGGTCCTGGCAGCTCTGGGCTGACCCTGGGTGCTCTTGGGTTAAATTGATGTTCTCAGCATCACAGTCACATCCTGACAGTTGCTTTTGCCACAATGCTGGACAAAAAGGAATGTGTTTTTTTTCCCAACTGTAAAATCAGGCCTGTGAACTTGTATCCCAAAAGGACTTCAGGGTTTCTTTATCCCTATATTTAGAAGGACTTCCACATTGCTGCAGCTCACCATTTATATGTCAGTAAGGAATTATGTTACATTTATCCTAGGGTTATAGCATTCTACTCTCCACATAATTTCCCTACTGCTGGATGTGCTGCTGAATGAGGGGAACTGTGTGAAAAAGGGTTCTTTTGCTTAGTGTGTCTCTGTTTTACTGGCAGCAAGAAACAAGGTGTTAAACAGTCACTAAAGAAGAAGTTGGTTTGGCACAAAACAATATGCTCTGTTCTCTTACTGAGGGGAAAAAAAGTCAGGATTAGAACAAGTAGAGATTTAAAATGGTTTGTTTTCCTCCCAGCACAACGTTCAGCAGCATGAAGGTGTGAGCTGTAAAGCACGAACATGTTTGTAATATCGAGGAAAAGCTGGTTATTGAGGCAGCACGGACTTGCCTCCTCCCTTGTGCTGCCCTGTGGAATGTGGGTTTGGAAGAGACAGGTGAAATTAAGAAATGTTGATTTTCAGCAAAGTGCTTGAATTGTTAATGTTAATAAAATCTTTGCAGGCTTAGTCTGGAAGTGTCACTGGATATCAGGCTGCTGTGGCAGGATTGAAAATGCTCTGAACAACCCTAATTGGTGAATGTGGACATATTTATTTCTGCTCCTAGATAGGTTCTGGAGGCAGAGGGCAAGGTTTGGAGGAAACAAAAGAAAGAAATGGAAGCTTTAAGGTGTTTGGGAGCAGCTTAAATGTCAGTGCTCTGTGCTCATGTCTCTTGGAAAGAAGCAGCCAAATCTTAGAGTCTCAAACTACCCAAATATAAATGTGCTTTAGAAGCAAATCAAATTGGGGTGTTTATTGAGCCTCTTGTGGAAAACCTTTATCTCTTGGCACAGCTATAATTTTGTATAGTTTGTATGTTCTGTGAGTCATCCTCAGGGAAGTCCCCACCCACAAGTGATCCCTTCCAAGCTGTTCCGTGGTGTCCAAGCAGGATTTATTTCTGCTGGACCTGGAGAACTGCTCTGGGGGAAGTGGCAGGGTGGGATCCAGAGCACTGGGAGCTGGGCTCTGTCAGGCAGAGGTGATTTGATGATGATCCTTCTGGATGTTCTCACTCTGAGAACAAGGATGAGAGTGAGGGCTGGACATGGCACTGCCTGAACCAAGCTTTCAGCTGAGTCTGGGTGCTGGGTGAGTGAGGCCTGTGATTTTTCTCTACTGAGTAGAGAAGAGATCGATGCAGGTTCTGTGCTGGCCACTTACACTCCCCTTGAAGTCGAAAATGTCAAGAAATGTTCTTTTCTCCTGTACCCTGCAGAGATTAGGGTCCAAAAATTAACCCTATCTGAGCACTTAGAGCTGCAGGAGGATCCAGTGCTTGATTTTGCTGACAAAACCTTGAACTAATGTAATTATGGAATTGTTGAGGCTGGAAAAAAGACCTCTAAGGTCATCGAGGCCAACCATTAACCCAGCATGCCCAGCCCATCACTTATCTCATTTAGGATCTGGATGGGGACATACTAGGGATGTTACTAACATGAAGCATTTTGGATTGGAAAACTAAAGCTGGAAGTTCAGCATGGCAATATCTGTCCCTCTGACAAAGAAAAGTCCAGTGCTGGAGATCCAGGAGCTTTCCAGCCTTCCCAGCCCAACTTGTCCCATGGCTTGACTCTGCTTTTAAATGAGAGATCTGTAAACATCTCTCCTCTGCTGTGTTGCTCCACACTTAGTTGGGAAAGTTCTTCCAGATGATTCCAAAGCTTTCAGTGTTGTGCTAGGCCACAGTTTGTTTTGTCTGATATTTCATTAGGAATTTCTGATTAATTGTTAGGGAATGACTGCATTTACAAAATCTTACAAAAGGATGCATATCCAAACTTGAACAAGTTTCAGAAACAAGATTTAAAGTCTTATCAAAAACCTCACTGGAATCTAGATATTTCACTTCTGTTGTTTTTTTGTCCAGCAGTCTTTTCATGGCTATGGAGAGAAATTAGACTGATCCTTGACAATTTTGTTGGCTGTTACTCATTTCCTTCTCATCCAAATAGGTAGAATTGCTTTGTCTACAAATATGTGCTATTGCTCTGAGGAGAAATTTTAAATTAAGCCAGACTGGTCTATAATTAGCCTCTTTTTTTTTTTTTTTTTTTTTTTAGAGGTATTTTTTATTTTTTTCCCCTGTTTTATGGGCTATCCTAACAGTGCTTTCTTACTGGCTTCTGTGGTATTACCTCTTTGCTGCACCAGGGTCTTCTAGACAGCTTTTATAGCATTTTTTTAGACATTTCTCTGCCTCTGGCCTGACCTTCATCCTGCCCCTGCTTCGTTTTTGAGCTCACTAAAGGAATATGGTCCAGTTTCTCCTTCTTTAGGTGGCACATGAAGCCAATGAAAAATTTGTGATTCAGTTCTTTCAGTCTCTCACTGCTGTCCATTCTCTGTGCCATCAAAGTTTGCTTTCAAGAACTGCAAGAATTCCTCATCTTTCCATGGCTGTTAAAGTTGCCCAGAATGTGGAATATTTTTGATAGGGTTGATAGATCATTAAGCAGTGAGTTTTGGGGGAACTTTGCTCCTGCAGGTGAAATCCTGTAGCCACTTGCCCTCCAAAGGGCAAATCTCCAAAAGCACTGGGATGTGGAGCTGGTTCTGGTGGTGTGGTCCGTCCACCTGTGAGTTAAAATAGGAAAGTAATTTAGCTCTGAGGAGCTGTGGGTGAGGTTGGAATGACTGATGGGCTTTTTGCTCACTGTTATCCAGAGTCAGATTTCCAAAATGGAACAAAGGGGGCCAACAAGACACAAATGAGAGGTAATGCCTTGCAAATAGTGGGGGATTGGAAACATCTCTCCTGCTTCAGCACTAACACAGGTTTCATGAATAAACATCTCTCTCTTACTGATTGCAGCTTAATTTTCTTGGGTTCCTTCCAAAATGAGCTTGTGCCTTCTGATTCTGGCTCTCTCCACCTCATCCTCACAGGAGAGGGAGCACCTAATTAAATTTCATGTTCCAGCCTAGGAACAACCCCTGCTTTTGGCTGGCACTTGACAAAACCACAGCGAGAAGGTGAGGGGGAGATGAGAGAAAACAGGGATTCAGGCAGACCTTACAACTTCACAAAGAGGAGGGAAGAAATGGGAGCACTGTATCCTCCTCTAATTATTGCAGCAGCGCTTAATCTCTCCCTTTTCTGGGGGGCATACAGCAGGCTCTGGAGTGCTTGGGGCTTTGATTTCAGGTTCAAGATGAACATCCTTATTCTCAGGAGTGCAGAGCTCTCTGTGCCTTCTCAAGGCATAGAGGGGATGGATGCAGGAAATGTGGAGTTAAAGGTAGAACAGTTCACATGCTCCAGGAGGAGATGGTGGGCATTCAGCTCTGCTTTCACCTTTTCCTTCAAATAATGTTCCTGGTGTGCTCTTTGATCCCCTGGCAGCTGGAAAGTGCACCCATTGCTGCCTGTTAAAAGTGACATGTTTGTGGAATTACAGGAACTTCCTTTCAGTCCTTGGCTGAGAAATAACGAACAGCGAGTTCAGGGAAAACCTGAGTTAATAAGAGACCTTAAGCAATGTGGGTTTTTAAAGCTGTGTTATGTACCTTTAATCTTTCTGAAGATTATAGGGTGACAGGATTTTCTAGAAATGGGCAGGCTTGTTAAAACAGTGTGTGGAGATCAGCTGTGAAATGACTACTTTTATCATAACCCCTCAAAGAGATCTCTCTCTGTGCAGTTGGGAGATAAGCGTAGGTTGTACCTGAGAAGTTATAATAAATGCTAATTGTGTTTGAGAACTACTTCTAAAACTGCTGCTTTTTCTATTTCACGGGAGGGAAGAAGGGGAAGAGGGTAGGATGGTGACTCCTTTGAATGGTGACTGAGCTAATTGACAAATCATGTTATTAGACTCTGTGTGTAAAAATATTTTTCTGGTGCTTTGTAACAGATTCCTCTGGTTTACAGAAATGTGCTTTGTTTGGGAGCAGCTATGGTTACAGGAGGACTTGCTTCACCCACCCACGGGCTTGAAAACACAAATATATTAATAGTTCTTAATTTCTAGCTGCTTTCATAATATCTGCTGAGGCAGATGTTTTCTTTGCTTGCAGCAGATACCAAAAAACAAGTGTGTATCCTGGTGCCACCCACCATGCACAGATTTTCCTGGGTCTGTGGTGAGTGGCTCTGCTCTGGCAGTGGGTTGAGATATTTCCTGACATCTGACAGCACAGATTTCCAGATTTCTCATGGTGGAATCTCATAATTTTCTTTTTAATCTGGGTCTTGGGAAACAAATGTGACTGCTCTGGCTGCTCAGTGGGGGTTTAGTGCCTGTGTAGGTTCATCCTCTCTGCAGGTGTGATGGATGGGATATGTAAGATATTCAGGCAGCCTTTTAGAAAAGGCACTATAAAGAATAAAAGGTTGGGTCACCTTGTGGCATAGGACATCAGGGATTAAAAAAAGAGTTGTCCACTAATTCTACAGTAGGGTTTAGAGGACAGTAACCTGGCAGCCTGGCCTAACTGAGCTGCTTTGTCTCAGCCTGATGTCTTGAACTAGCCTTGAACAATCCTTTGCTCTCCAGAGAAATGTTTGCTTTCTGCCCCAGGTCCTTAGCTGGGACAGAACACATCCTCATTCCCTAGAAGCAAGGCAGGTTTGTCCTTCCCAATGTTTAACCCATTGCATCTTTGTGATCCTTGGCTTGTGTTCTTGGAGACACAGTATTTTTTGCTGTCTTTTGCTTCCTTTACCTTGTAATTAATTCTGATGATGAGATACCCAGTTCCACAACAGAGTATTCAAAATGTAGATCAGTCTTAAGCTACTGGGAAACTGATCCCCCTTCTCTCTGTTTTTTCCAGTTTGGATGGATGTGACTGCCAGGAACTCTGTGCAAACTCTTCCCTTTGGGTTGTGTGGCTGTCTCGGGAGCAGGTTTTGCTCCTGTTTGTGCTCTCCCATCCTGGGCAGAGGGAAGGGAACCGAAGCCTACTTTTGATGAAAGGAGCAGTGTCTACAACAGCTAAATGTTCCCTGGGAGCCTTTACAACTGTCAGGGAGACAACAGTGTGTTTTCTCATGAAAATTCCACTTCAAGCATGTGCAGCATAAGCAGTGCTCCTGCTCCTGTCCCTCCCTGGTGCCACTGTGCCACCTGAGGAGCTTAATGAGCTCAAGTAAGCGGGAGGCTGAGCCGTGGCTGTTGGTATCCCCATGAGTGGAGTGAGCTCTGCTGCCAGCATTGCCTATTTAATTATCTATTTGATGTTTTGTAGGCACATACACTGGGATCAGTATTTTTTTAGTAGTGCAAGTTGTCTATAACACCTTTATTAAACACTGTGTAAGTGCTGTGATCCCTCTGTGGGTCTCAGTGTCTCCAGGAGTGAGAGCTGGTGCCTGCCTTTGACCTACTTGTGAAACTCCTGTTTAGAAATCCATCCCATAGTACTCATCCCCCTGGAGCAGACTGCAAGTAGAACGTCACTACACATAAAACAGGTCCCAGGGAAGGGAGGAAATAGGGACTAGCTGATGTTAATGCATGATGCAAAGTGCCACGTGCCACAGAAATTAAAGGTTTCCATGGGGGGGATGGATTCTGAGCTTCCAGGCACAGCTGCAGCACCTGGAACTGGGCTTGGAGGAGCTGGGTTAATGTTTAAGGAATAATACATGCCAACCTAGGCTGGAAACTAAAATGAAAAACTGAGGTCACAGGCTCCTGCTAGTTTAGGAAAGCTTGAATTATGTTTTGTGGGAATAAAGCGGGAATTTCTTAACCCGACAACGGCATTGACCGAAAAACTGTAAGGGGGAAAAGTTGAAAGTGTTTGTCACTTTGGGAGGGGTGAGGTGTTCAGACTGTAGGCTGTCTTCAAATTGTACCTTCTGAACTTGTGTCAGACAACAGAGAGAGAGAGAAGCCAAAATCCTGCACCAATAAATATGACTTTATTGTTAGTTTGTGTGCAGGAATGTTGTTTGGGGTCCCTCTTCAGGCATTACACCTGCTGAACGTCAGCAGTGCCATCAGATAATTGTTACAGTGCTATCACTAGCTTTTATACTCTAAAAGCTGTGAAAATACTATTAAGCAGTGTCCCTTGTAACTTGCAAGTCCTTTGATACAGAAGGATTAACCCTTTGTGATCGTTTTGGTGTTTCTGTTTTCTATACTGAACTCTCCATGAAAAAGAAAAAAAAAAACCCAAACAAAAACAGGAGAAAATTGCAGTTGAAACAGCCACATTTAAATGTGTTTTCCAGTGCAAATAGCCAAAAGAAAAAAGAGGTGGTTTGCAAGGTGTAATAAACACTTTTTATTGATGCACTGGCTTAGAGTTAATTTTGGCTTTTTCATGTGAATACAGTAGAAATCCTGAGCAGCCATGACTCTCCAAGAGGAACCTACTCATTACTTACAGGAATGTAGAAATATAGCAGGTAATTTCTCTCAGTTCTTGAGAGAGATGTAAAGTGGCTTGCAGGGATCAAGAGAGAGAGGGAAGTCCAATTTTCCTGGTTTTCTCTCTTCCCTGTTCACGTGAGGAAACTAACAGGACAAAATTCTTCAGCTGTAATTGTAGGTGACAAGTCTGCTCTGCTATAGCGGGGCCAGTGGCATCTCTGGGGGCCAGAAACGTGGTGCTCTGAAGCTTAGAACCCCTCCAAGAGGAAAAGCAAATCCTCTACATACTTGTGTTTTGAATGCAAGATGTAGAAATAATTTGCAATTCCACACTTCAAAATCCCATACGTTTCAAATCTCAGGACAATGAGAACTATGCCTGTGTTTTGTATTTATGCAATCTCACCTGTGTTTGCTGTGCCCACTCCCAGGCAGGACAGGCAGGGAGCCCTGCACTGCTCTGTGGTGCCTTTTCAGCTTTTAGAGAACTTAAAGCAGCTCCACAGACATTTTTAGCTGGTCAGATCAGTCATCTGTGACCTACTTCTGCTCAGGTAAGAGCAGGTTCTTATCTACCCAGGTAATAGCCTGTGATCTGCACTCAGGTTTCCAGTGCAGCAGCTGCTGAAGGAGGGCTGACAGTAATAACATGAAGCATTTTTAGCCTGCTAAACTGAGAGATTGCTAAACTGCACTTCCATGGCAAGTTATCTGTTCTCTGCCCCTTTTCCCTGATCATTTTTGAAGCAAATAACCAACTTCAGCCAAATTCCAAATAGGATTTAGTCGGGTAAAATTTGGCAGGGGTGTAGGGGGGGAGCAGGTAGGGGGAGTAGCACCAAATTTTGGTAGTAGGTCCCAAATTAGTGGGTGCTCAGCTGTGTTTGGTTCTGCTCTGTCTGGCTCAGGTCACTGAGCTGCTGTTGGAGGAGGAGGTAGGGAGGTGCTGCACTGAAGTTGTGGGAATGTGAGGAGATTAAAAAAAACAACACTTCAGAAAGTTTATTTCTGCTGAATGTCACACCATGGTATTGGGAGTTGGTCGTTGCTGGTTTTGGCAGCTTTAAATGATGCCATTCAATCCTATTAATTAACTTTGCCTCACAAAACTTTATTATTTTATTATTTCTAACAGCTCTTTCGCTGGGACCCTTTTTTGGAAGCAATCCTCTGGTTCACCAGCCGTGGATGTGTGTTTTTGCTCTTCTGTTCCTGTCCATGTACCATGCTAAGGACTGGGATGGTATTTGCCCTGTCCTGGTTTGCAGTCTTAACATGACAAATGCTTTTCTTGCCAAACTCCAAAAGTTTAAGTCTAGCTCTAAAACTTTTACATCTCCTTTCAAATGAGCTCTGTATTTAAGCACATGAAATTTAAGCACATGAAGTTGTAGCACATGAAAAATTCAGATACTTGACTTCACCTGTGCAGAGGGTTGGAGCAGAGCACACTCACCCTTACAAGGGCTTCTACACAACTGCTCCAAAAGTTCATTTGGGCTCCACACTTCAGGCTGAAATGGCTGGTTGGGAGTGTGTGGAACCAGTAATTTCTAACTCAGGGGCTTTTGAATCTCGCCAGCCTGGAGACCTCCAGCTTGGCTCTGGCTTCCAGATGAAGTAATGCTTGTCTTGAGCTGTGATTCCTTATTTGAGGGCAGCAAAGCTGATGCTGTGCCCAAATCTTTCATAGCTGCTGTTTCTCTCTGAAGTGCACTTGACCCACCTCATTATTTGGCCTCTATCAAATAGAGGGAAGAAGGCAATGAAGTCACTGGGGGTTTCTGCTCTGGGTGATGCTGTGCTGGTCAACTCTCACCTTCAGCCTGCTGAGGTCTGTTTGAAGTTGGTATTTTTTCAATGGCTTCAGTGAACTATTGCAAAGGGCTTTTTATTTTCTCTCTCTTTCTCATCTGAGTGGAACTGGTTTTATCTGCTCTTTAAATATTTTTGTGTTTGTATCTCTTTGTTAGGCTGCAGGACTGCTAATGCTGCTTTGATTCTGAGCTGTGGCTTGACGAGCCTCCTGTCTGTGTAAGCTTTTAATAACATTTAACGTTTTAAAAAGCTGAAACACAAAAGAAATCAAACATCATAGATTTCCGTCCTATCTCTTTTCCACTAAAGAACCCAAACAAAAAAACCCTGAACAAGACAAACAAACAAAACCCTTAAAAAAACCAAAAACACCAAAAAAAAACCTAAAAAAAAAAATCAACCTCAAAGCAATAGTTCCAGGTTGAGCTGAGTGCTGTTTGAGTATCATTAGGCTTTTACCTCTGTATTTTTGTGTGTGTGTGTGGTTAGAGACATCTAAAGAGGAGAGGAGAGCTCTGCTTTGACAACCTCATGCTTTGGAAGAAAATCTACTTATTACTTTGGCCTTTTTAGCTGCAGTTGTCTCTACAGTATTTTTGCTTCAAAATATATATATATGTGTGTGTGTGTTTCAAATCTTGTGCTTATTTGCAGTCCTAGATTTGTAAACAGCTGCTTGCTTCCTACCTGGATGAAAATCATCCCAGGCAGTATTACAGCTGCAATTTTTATTGCAAGACAGCGTGCACCTGTAAGCATATTTTCAGGGAATATTTGTACACAGAGTTTAATGTTTTCTTTTTGCAGAGAGAGAGAGAGCCAGAAATTACTGTATTTAAGAACTATACACCTGGTATTGGTGTGATTAGGAGTGAGATTTCTCCCCAGTTTTAGGAGTTTTTGCTGTTTGCTGACTTGTTGTCATGGTGGCATTAATTTAGTTTCTGTAAACTTAGACTGTGCCTTATTTGCTAAGGCTCCATCAGTAATAAATTGACTGCTTAGAGTAGAGGTTGGTTAAATTCTCATTGTTTAAACAGGCAAGTCCATCGAATTGTACACTGATAAATGTTCAAGTGGTTTACCAGAAAACTGCTAAAGCTTTATTCCCCAGACCCAGGAGTTTGAAGTTTTTGCTTTCAAATTGTATTATTTTCCTATTCAGTTGTGTTTTTTTTTTTTATTCAGACAAGTGAGGGTGATGACTTAGGGTCTGTCACCTGTCTGCAGTGTGTGTTCTTTTTCTAGGCAAGCTGTAGGCATTAAAGTAAGAAAGAAAATGTTCTCTCCATCCTTTCTGTCCTCGTGATTTCAGGAGCTGCGTCATTTGACTGAAATGGGGCCTGTATTTCATGGAGGTAAATCACTTTTTGCTTTGAGCTGTTACAGAGGAAGTGTTGGGGCAAAAGAGAAGTTTTGGGTGAGTTGAACAACGTGGGATCCCAGCAGAGTGGAGCAAACTTGCCCTCTGAGGACGTGTTTGGCAACTGGATTAGAATTAAGAATTTTAAATGTGGTTTGAGGAATGGAGGAGTTTGGCTTTGGGTAAAAACTCCAAATGGCAAATGATCATTTCTGCATCATTTTTGGTGTGCTGATGACAGCAGGGCTTTGGCTCCCTTCAGTTAATCTGGAAATCAAGGTTACCTGGGTCAGCTCTGTTCTCTGCAGCCCTGGAAGGATATTTCTCCTGCCTCCTGGCTGTGCCTCAGGGTCTGCTCAGGTCTTCAGAGCTGGAGGGCTCGGCTTGATTTGCTGTTTGCAAAACAGATCAGAAAAACAGCTGATGACACTGATCTGTGCTTGTTGACTGACATGTTTGATGAGTCCCAGCCTCCTGTGGAGGATGTCTGAGAGCTGCAGTTCACATGAAAGAGAATAAATGTTCTTTGCTCGACTGCAGTTGTTCCTTCTCCTGTTTACCTTCTTCCATGTAGATAAACCTGAGGAGACAATAAAAGGATGCAAAGTAATAATTTGGGATTTTTTTTAGCTGCTAGAAGTACCTGGTGCTTCCAATAAGAACACTTCTCTGATGCCAAGGCTTGCAGCACCCATTTTGTAAGTGGGAAAGGAAGGGGCAGAAACCCCAAATGTCCCAAGCGTCCACATGCTCTCTGATTCCAGGAGTTAATCTTTGCCAATATATGTGTTTTGCCTTGTGAATTAAGACAAACCTTAGGGTTTCTCAAACTTCAGATTTCTCACTTGAACATTATATTTTCATTGTTACTTCCTTTCAGCATCTAAACCAGCTGATCTTAATTCCCTCACTTTGGTTTCCCAATAACTTCCAGCTGCAGGAGGTTTGAATGATGATTTTTCTGAATATTGACACATTCTGTAAGTGTTGTGGGGTAGAGAAACAATAGATTCCGTGACTCCTGAGTTTAACAAAGCTTTACTGGCTTAGAGGCTTTGGAAAAAATCATTAAGAACTGGGATTTGATCTGCACTTCCATTTGCAGGGTCACAGCTATGAGTACAAAATGGTCAAAGTTCAGTGTGTAAAAGGCTCAGAGCATCAGCAGAATTATTTACTGATTGATGATTGTTTCTCTCTTGCACTGTTCCTGCTTCTGGTGTAGTAACATCATCTCAAGTTTTGCCAGGGGAGGCTTAGGAAAAATTTCTTCCCAGAAAGGGTTGAGCAGCACCCAGGGCAGGGGTGGAGTCCCCATCCCTGGAGGGATTTAAGAGGTGTGTGGATGTGGCACTTGAGGACGTGGTTGGGTGGTGGCCTTGGCCGTGCTGAGTTAATGGTTGGACTCAGTGGTCTTAGAGGTCTTTTCCAACCTGAATGATTCTGTGATTTTTAGAGATGGGACATAACTTGGTGTTTCAAAATGGCCCCACTTTGCTTTGTGGGAATAATTAGAAAAATGGAGAATTTTTCCATTTCTGCACTACTTGTGGAAGTTCTCTGTTCATCCCAGAAACCAGTGGCCACAGCAGTCACTTGCTGTGATGTAAAGCAGGCACAAATCTAACTCAGCCTCTGGGGGCAACTGATGCTGTTTAATTTGAAAGACAGTTTAAAGTCACTTGTATTCCTCCACAATAATCAAACACTCTCTGGGGAATTCTCAGATTACAAGATCACATCCTTGCTTGAATGCACTGAGCATGAAGATATTCTTTGGGAGGCAAAAGCTGCTTTATTGCTCTCTTGTGTGAATGCAGAAGAATTCCTGGCTCTCCTAATTGCAGCTCAGATAACAGGGGAAGGTGATCCATATTCCTGATGGCCACAGCTTTTCCATGCATGGAGTGGCAGGGGGAATAGCTGTGGTTATTTTTTCCACATAGCTTTCTTTTCCAGAGGATGCTCAGAGCTGCAGGTGGTGGTGGCATGTGGGAAGCTACTCTGGAAGCTGCAGCAAACCAAATGAATTTTGCTGTCATGCTGCTTCTCTTCTTTCCCAGTATCCTGTGCTGCTCTGTCTCCAGAGTGCTGCTTGTGAGCAGCAGCTGCTGGCTGAAATGTTTTTATCAGGCCTTTGGTATTTTAAATACAAGAATCTTCAGTTATTTCAGATCTGTTTATTAAAAAAAAAAGAAAAGGAATACCAGATGCTCAGTGCAGGGTGGGACATGGAAGAAGGAGCACAGGAATTTTAAGTAAGCAAATGCTGTGTATTTAATGAACAAAGAATCACACAAGGATTTGGTTTGGAAGGGACCTTAAAAATTATCTTGTTCTATCCCCTGCCATGGGTAGGGACACATTCCACTGTCCCATGTTGCTCCAAGCCCCATCCACCCTGGCCTTGGACACTTCCAGGGATGGGGCAGCCACAGCTTCTCTGGGCAACCTGTGCCAGGGCCTCCCCACCCTGACAGGGAAGAATTTCTTCCTAATATCTAATATATCATCTCCTTTGGAGACAGCAGTACGAGACATCTTCTGTAAACTAATGTTTCTGTATGTTCTGGTCCCTTGTAGCCCCAAAAGTTTCCATAGTCAGTCTCTAAATGCACAGCAGAGAGGCCTTTGTGCAGTAACTGTGTTCTGGTGGCAGCTTTGTATTAAAGTTAGTCCTCAGCAGGGTCGGTGTAAACCTTCCTGGGCAGGTGCACAAGGAAAACTTTCCACTGTGTTCAGATTTTTTTGCACTTAATTCAAATGGCAGAAGTCATTTGTGTTGGTGGCAGAGGGTATTGCTGCTCCACTGTGAGCTGGGATCCTGGCAGGGATAAAAAACCCTGGGAGATTGTGTAACACTGGCAGAACGGGATGGAATCGAGTTTGGCACTTCTGGGTTCTCTTCCATGCAGTTGGCAGCTGCCTGATGGCTTACTTGGAGTGCTGCAAAGCTCTTCCTACTTAGCAATCTTTTTTAAGGCAATTTACCAGGGGATTAAGTGACATTTCTGCTTGTGGAACTGTATTAGAGCTGGACACTCGCAAGGACTCTGGTGCAGTGCCACGACAGGTTCCAGTCCCTGCATCTCATCAGCTCTGCTGCACGACAGGAATTGGAACCTGGGGGCATTTTCTTACACAGACAGAAAAAAAATTGCTCTTTCTTTTGTTTTGGTTTCCCCTCCTTTATGTCTTTGCAATTTCTCAGGAAGATCAGAGTTTTGACCTTGGAAGGAGAAGGGAAGGATCTGCCTAAGAAAGAGCAGCATGTTAGATTTTGGATGCATGGACAAACCCACAGGAACACTTGATGGATCAGCAGTGTTGGTGGGGAAGGGTGATAAAGCTTGTGAGAGCTCTGGGATGCTTTGATAAGAGGAGGTAGGAAGTGGAGGAAGAAGGGAAGCTCACACTGTAGTGTGTATTTTGCTTTTTAAATACTAGTTGTCCTTTCTGCAGCCCTAGAAGATTTATCAAATTAACTCTCCCTGCTCCTCATGCTTTATTTTAATTGTGGTCCACTTGTACCACAGAAAAAAATGCAATTAAACCCCTGCTTTTACTCAAGAATCTGTACAGTGAGAACATTTGTTCATTCACATCAGTGGCAAGGGCATAAGCTGCACACTTAGTCTAATTTTTCTCCATTCCTGATTCTGCAGTTGACTTTTAACTGAAATTTTCAGTTCCAATAATTAAATATAAGCAGTGATTTTATTTTTTTTTGTCACCTAGGATGATCAGTTAAAAGGGGAAGTGAGGGGGAGAAAGCACAAACGTGACTTTCTGCTCCTGTATCTTGATTTGAAATCTGTGTGATGCTGTTAGTACTAGATAAAAACATGTAGAGGTGTGGAAAGGAAACCTGGAGCTGTCCCTGCTGGTGGCAGGTGAAGGAGGGGAGGTGATACAGGTTGTGGTCAGTTTAGTGTAACAAAAGGGAAAGAAGAGACAATACAGTTGTTTCTGTGGCAGACAATCCCTCCAAGCAGGGTTAATTCAACTCAGCATTTTAGAAAGTTGTATTGAACTCTTTAGAAAATCCATTTTCAGAGGACACTTCTGAAGCTACATCACATTTCCTAATACACTGAGAGTTGACAAAGGAGGTCTTCAAAAAATCTCGTCTCCATGTGTATTTTCTGCTCCTAATGTTCTACTTTCATTGACTTGCCTAGCTAACTCTTCCTGCTGTGTAACATCAGGGAGGGCTGCAAACAACCCCAGATTAAAAGTCTCTCAATATTTAAGTATTTAAGTCTCTTAGTATTGAAGTTCACTGTTATGTGAAAAGCACCGCTTTTATTGCAACATCATCTGAATGCCAGAAAAATCTAAAAAGGTGCATAAAGTAACACTTAAAGACTTTTTCACATAAACTGATGGCAAGTACTGACCAGAAAACATTATCTTTCCATGAATACTACTTGTTTGTGTGAGAGAAATATGATTATTTGTCTGTTTATACTTCTCCATGATAGAATTTGAAAGGGAGATGGCTGACCTGCTAATGGATAGATCTCATCCATTATTTTAATGTAGGCACCTAAGGATGCATTTGTATTGTCTGGTGCCATGTCTGTCCTGCAGTTCCACGCTATGAAAGTGTTTGCAGCATTGTTTGCCTTTCAGGGAATTTGAAACCTAAATTATATGTGAAAGCTTTGCAGTCCCAGGCACTGAGAGTTTGCTCACTCGTGCCTGGGAACGTGCCAGGGGTGGTGTGTGCATGGGAATTGCAGGCTGGGATCAGGAATGAGCTGCCACGTGCTGTTCCTGTTCCCTGGGTGTTCAGTATGAGCAGGGCTGGGTGTTCTACAGACCAGGCGTGTGCTGTGTGTGGAGAAAGAGGAGCTGTGGAGGAACCCCTTCAGTGCAGCTTGCTCGTGTTGAGCTCTGGGCGGGAGCTCCAGGCAAGAAGCTGCTGAGCCTTTGTACAAGAAAGGGCACATGGACCTGTGTCACAGCCAGGTGAGAGACACTTGGGGACAGAAAAGGAGCTGAGGACCCCCAGATTGGATGCCCTCAGACTGTGAGGGGATAAAACCCAGTTCTGGGCCCCTCAGTTCAGGAAGGACATTGAGGTCCTGGAGCAGGTCCAGAGGAGAGCAACTAGGCTGGGGAAGGGACTGGAGCACAAGTCCTATGAGGAGAGGCTGAGGGAGCTGGGGCTGTTCAGCCTGGAGAGGAGGAGGCTCAGGGGAGACCTCCTCACTCTCTGCAACTCCCTGACAGGAGGGGGGAGACAGCTGGGGGTTGGTCTCTTTTCCCAGGCAACCATCAGTAAGACAAGAGGGCTCGGTCTTAAGCTGTGCCAGGGGAGGTTTAGGTTGGATATTAGAAAGAGCTTCTTTACAGAGAGGGTAATCAGCCATTGGAATGGGCTGCCCAGGGAAGTGGTGGATTCTCCATCCCTGGAGGTTTTTAAGAAGAGACTGGTGGCAGTTTGAGCCACATTAGAAATCCAAAATCCAATTTTCAGGCTTCCCCACCACCACCAGCCCTTCCCACAATTTATCCTAACACTGGAGAGAAACTTTCAGACCAGAGGCTTCTGTAGGGAAAGGGGGGAATATATACATTTATTTACACAAATCAAATATACTGTACAAACTAAAGGCAACTATATATATATATTACATTTCTGTCTGTCAGTCCTTTCAAACCCCTCCTTTTAACTACTTTAGTCCAGGAGCAGCCTTTAAGGCTGATATGTAACACAGTCTCTTCCCTGGTGGGAGTGTTCTGGGCTGAACGCTCCCCCCTCACCAAGTTCTGGCTGCTTGTTGCAGTTTCTCTCCTCAGGAAGTCCAAGAAGATGGCTTTGAGTCCTTGCTCTTCTGCTGCTGGTGATTTCTCCCTCTCATACCTCGGTTCGTAGGCTGCTACAGTGTAGTTCAGCTTATCAAGCATCCACATCCTGGAATGTTGATTTCTCCTTGGGTTTTCGGTTGTCCTGCGTTTTAGTTCATGGCAGAGACATCCTCCGGGCCCCTCTCTCTCTCTCTGGGGGTCTGTCTCCAGTTCTTGCCTGCGATTTTCTCCCTAGCAATCAAGCCTACTCTGGCCCGTCCACTTGGCTCTGCTCCAGTGCTGAGCCTCACATCCATTCTCACTAAACAGCGAGAGGGAAAACCAGCCCTGCTCTGCAGCCTGGCTGCAAAGGTGGGGGGGAAGAAGAAGAGGGCCTGGCCACAGGGCCTGCCTCTCTCTCTCCCACTTACCAGTTGCTTGTGAGTCGCATCCCTCACAAACACGCACTCACTGCTGTCTCTAACTCCGGCCTAGGCAGAGTTAGGGGGGCTGCAGGGCTCCCCTCTTCCCCCCAGAGGGGGAGAGAGGGAGCCCAGCCACCTCCTGGCCTTCAGCACCTACACGCAGCAGACACCAACATCACAACAACCAAGACAGAACTGCCAACAGCTTTCCAGGGCTGTGATATATGATTTTGAGCAGAAGCGAACAACATGAGTGGTGATCGGCTCTTCAGGGAACACTGCCCTGGCACCCAGTCACCTCTGAGCCCCTCGAACTCTCGGGGGGGCCAGTTTCAAACTATGACAGGCACTCAGTGCCATGGCCTAGTAACCGCAGCAGTAGTGGATCAAGGGTTGGACTTGATGATCTTGGAGGTCCCTTCCAACCCAGCTGATTCTATGATTCTATGATTTCTCTGTTTGAGGTCCCTGCTTGGAGGTACCAGCTCAATATGTTGTTCCTGCACGATGGAGATGTCTGAGACTCTGCTGTGGGAAACCTGGGGTTGAGCTGGTGAGGAAACCAGGTCTGACTGTGTGATGGGGGTGCAGGGAGTCAAGCAGGAGCCTGCTGGGTGACTGGAGCTGCTGCTGTGAGGGGATGTCAGTCCCAGCTCAGGTGCAGTGGGTGCAGCTACCAGAGCAGTCCTGGGTGGTCAGACCTGGATGGTGGGACAGGAAAGTTTCCTTTAATAGGAGCACCAAACAGGTTTGGAGTTGGGCTTCGATGATCCCAGTGGGTCTGTTCCAACTCAGTATTCTGTGGTGCTCCATATCCTGGACTGCATAACCAACAACAAAAGCAGCAGGACCAACAGGGAGGAGGGACAGGATTGTGTCCCTCTGCTCTGCTCTGGTGAGCAGAGCTGCCTGAAGAGCTGCCTCCAGCTCTGGGGTTCCCAGCACAGGAGGGACATGGACCTGTTGGAGTGAGCCCAGAGGAGGCCACAAAGTTCATCACAGGTGCTGGAACACCCTCTCTTCTGCAGACAGGCTGGAAGAGCTGGGGGTGTTCAGCCTGGAGAAGAGAGCTCCAGGGAGACCTTCCAGTGCTGGAGAGGGACTTTGGATGAGGGATGGAGGGACAGGACAAGGACAGATGGCCTCAAACTGAAAAGAGAGTATGTGTAGATTGGATATTAGGAAGAAATCCTTCCCTGTGAGGGTGGGGAGGCCCTGGCACAGGTTGCCCAGAGAAGCTGTGGCTGCCCCTGGATCCCTGGAAGTGTCCAAGGCCAGGTTGGACAGGGCTTGGAGCAACCTGAGCTAGTGGAAGGTGTCCCTGCCCATGGCAGGGAGTGGAATGAGATGTTCTTCCAACCCAAGCCATTCCATGATTCTGTGATAAGCTGCCAGGGAACTTTGGAGTTTGCAAAAAGCCACAAGTGGACAGGGGAACACTCACAGACTGTACTCCCTTTTCTAGTGCAAATAAACCTGTCTGAAATAAAAGTAAATGAGGGATACAGGATCAGAGCATTTGATTTATTTGAATGAGATGTTTCATACCTTAGGGGGGGAAAAAAGCAACACTAACACTTTCCTCAAAAAGCAGTATTTGTCTTAAAAATTCGTGTTTGCTGTTTATGTTGAAGATAGAGGTCTCAGAGGAAGCTGTTGATCCATGCCTTTGTAGTTTTGCAGTAATAGCAGCACAGAGCAGAACATCACTCCTGTAACGTGTTCCTGTCTGTAGATGGCAGGGTGAAGGTGATGGTGATGGTTCAGACTTTGTCAGTTGAGTTTTTACTAAGGCTTTGAATCCTTCAGGCAGAGCAAGCGTGTAACTTGGGTGAGAACAACACCATGAGGAGTAATTAAAACACTTTATGACCTGAATTAGGTCAAGCCTAGTCTTCTGTGGTGAAAGGAGGTAGACCAGTCTTCAGACTTGAAATTACTTTTCCTTTTTCCTAATCTGGAGTTGTCAGTGTCCACAGTCTGCCTCCCTGTGCCATGAAATAATCAAGTCAGAAGGAATCAAAGCAAACACTTTGGGCCTTATGTTTAAAATACTGTGACACCTTCCTGAGTGAGACTGGGGGGCAGGCAAATCAAACCTGGGTGAATCAATGGCCACTGCTTTACTTGTCTAGGGAATAAGTGGGTATAAACTTGGTGGGTCAGAATTTTTCAAAGGTACCAGCCAGGGCTTTGCTGTTAGAAGGACAGGATACATCACCCTTCTGAGTGTGTTCCACCAGCCCAAATACACACTGGGATTACACACTGGGGTGTAACTGCAGAGATGATCCTCTGGCACTTGCACGTAATGCCTGACTGGTTCCCAGAGGTCTGTTTTCCTTTGGCTGCTGCCTGGATCACCAGGACAGGATTTCCCTAAAAAGGCAATCAAAACTGTGTTCAAGTGACTTGGGCATCGTTGTTGGCCAGTGCAGCTTCTAAACCATGTTTTAAAAAACAAATTATAGCAAAAGCAAGATCTATAATTCTTCAAATTTCCCCTCTAATGTATCTCCTTCTCACAGGGATTTCTCTAAGTGCCCCCCTCTGCTCAGACACAGGAAAGCAAAGTTTTAACAGAAAAATTGGTGTTATACAAGCAGAAATCTTACACCAGTGTTTGGACTCCTTGCATTAATCTCGGCTTCCCATCTCATCCATCCAGGGAATCCATTATTGAGTCTCACTGTGGACTTGATAGTGTAGAATGTAATACAAATTCCAAAGAAATGAAGGGGTTTAGCTCAATAAATGCATTTGTTCAGATTCTGGCCATCATTTAGGTCTCTGGGGTGCTATGATAATACAAGTAAATGGGAAGTTGCATATTCAGCTGGGTATATAGTTTTCATCTCTGACATAAATAAAAAGGATGAATATCCATTCCAGGAGACATTTTTGGAAAAGATCTGTGATTGATATCTTAGCAAAAAGATTTAAGACTCTTAGGAAACACTTTACACTTGCCTGAAAATGCTGGTGCTGAATGGCAGCAATTTTAATAATTTAAAGATTAAAATAAGAATATTATAATTTAATGATGTCTCTTTCCATGCCTGTGGTGTGTGGGATTTCAAGCAGATGATGCTTTTTTAAAAGTCACATAGAAAAGGCACATAATTTAAAAACTTAATAATAAAAAAAAAAAGATTAAAAAAAAGGGTTGTTCAGTAAACTGTCTCATATATCTTCTGGCAACCTCTTCAATATATCCCATGTTAAACATTGTACAGAGTAACTTAGGAGTACACGAAGGCCACAGAGCTCATTAAAAACAGGCAAAGGCTTTTGGGGCTGTTATAGAAAAATCACGTGTTAAGAAGGGAATTGGGACCTTTGTAGGAGTCTAGAAATTTTCTAAGCTCACTGAAAAATCATACAATATATTACATAGCCTAAATCCCTTGGTACACAGAGTTATCTGTCCAGAGAAGCTGTGGCTGCCCCATCCTTGGAAGTGTCCAAGGCCAGGTTGGATGGGCTTGGAGCAACCTGGGCTAGTGGAAGGTGTCCCTGCCCATGGCAGGGGGTGGAATGAGATGATTCTTAAAGTCCCTTCCAACCCAAACCATTCTGTGATTTTCCCGTGTGCAAATCTCTTCTTTTTGAGAAGATCATAAATGACTAATGGTAGTGCCAAATGATGTGGGGTTGGTGGTTGGTTTTTTTTTGTCTGAGGAGTCTTACAGGAGGTTTTAGTTTGCCATTCCCCCCAATATAAATGCACTGTGCACCAGCAGAGGGAAACAGGCACCATGCAGGACTTATGCTCCTCTTGCCACATCACTGTTCAATTAGTAATAATTTTCTGATAGTGTGGTCCACTGGGACGTAGCAAAATAACCTTAAAAAGGACTTGGGTGATTTTTCTGTGCTTTACCACTTCTGTCATAGCATCTCCCAAAGACTTTATAGCACCACTTTATTCTATAAAACCAGGGATATAACTAATGTTTTCAACAAATTTCCATGATTTGCTTCCTAACTGAACCCTCTCACCTGGTGTCCTCAGTGAGTTACCTGTTGCATGGAAAACACAGCACTGACTGCTGTTTGTACACGGTTTTTTCACACTGTGAAGGAAAAGCAACAGCTGCTACCAGGTGTAATGTGGATCAACTCCCTGAATTTTACACTTAGAAGAAAGAGGATCTCTTTTACTCGCTGTTTATATGAATATACTTATTTTTATATGTGTATAAAAAAGTCGACTTGCAGAACCAGTGAGCTTTTTACAGAGTGTGCACCAGCAATATTATGAAATTATTCCAAGATTCAAAATCTAAGCTTGCAGTAACTAGTAAAGGTACTTATGAGTTACTAACTCCAGATTATTGATGCTTCATGTCAAAACAGTAGCTTCAAGTTTGAGAAATTCAAATGGAAGGTTGTTAAATGAAGGGTTTTAAAGGGAGTGTGCTTGTTCTTCTCTTTCTCATCATCACTTTTCTTATCTGTGAAACACTTTCAATTTGACAGGACTGAAAATCAGGTTCTATTTGATAATTGCCCAGTTTAATCAGTACCAGCATGTTGGTCCACTGACTTTATCTAATATATTAAATCATACAGTCAACACTTTATAATATTAAAAGTGTGGAACTGGATAGAAGATTGATTCAATTTGGCATAAATTTTTTCATTTACTACTGAATCTTTTAATGTTGATTGCCAAAGCTAGACAGGTTTAATTTAAAGTCTAGGTTTTTGGAAATGCAGATCCTAAAAGATGGGCCTTACAAAGCAATCAGTACATGGATATACTGTTGACCTGGATGCCACTGAAAACTTATAATGTGTTTGAAATGCAGTACCAAGGGATGGGTGACACAATCTAGCAGAATGTTCCCTGCCCATGGCAGGTGGTTGGAACTGGATGATCCTTAAGGTCCTTCCAACCCAAACTCTATTCCATGATGCTATGACTGATTTGGAAAAGCAAGTGTAGTAGATCTGACTCAAATTTTATAACATTACTACAGACAAATGAGTTTAATGTGTGAGTCTAATACTATAATAAGCATTATTAACTTTTTTTAATGCCTTTCTTCTGTGCCAGACTAGAGGCTTTTTAAGTTAAAGGATAATTCTTGAAATCTAAGTTTATTTCACAACATAAAAACAAGGAATGTGCTAATATGAGTAGTCCCTATTTGTGAGCTATACTCACAAATACACACAGTTGGAGGAGGATAAAATTATCAGACTGGAGGAATAAGGATCTTGAAATGTGATGAAATAATAAAAAAATAGGATGTAATTTAGCATTACAGAATGCAAGGTCATGCATCTCAGGGCTAATTAGTTCTTTTAGTTTAAGATTTGAAATCATTTGGAAGTGACAAGAAGCTGTTGGAGCATTTAATCCCAGGAGATTGAGATGAGGCTGAGATGTGCTTGTGAAAAGAGGAGGCAGGGTGGTGAAACAGGAGTGTATTATACAGATCACAAGTTCTTTCCTCTGGACTATTGTGGACAGCACAGGTACTCCAGGAGAAAGATTAATCCAGCACATCACAGAGGCAAAGAAGGACTATAAGGATTATTGGCAGAATTGAGAATATTCCCTGTGAGGAGTGTGTAGCTTTCTTAATCCAGCAAACAGAGGCCAGAAGGTGCTCTGTAAGAAAATACAGAGAGATAAATGAAGGAGAGCATGCTCCAGCCATTCTAGGGTAGAAAAAGAAGGAATTGGCCAGTCCTCCACTGGCTCTGAAGATCCAGAAATGCCATCACAAGGTACTTGTAGTTTTCGAAGATAAAAGAGAGGAGCTCAGGAAGGAATGACAAAGGTTTTCCTGTCTTGGCACTTTTCCCTGGCTGAGTCAACTCAGTGTTTTGCCTTTTGTCATTGTGTAGGTGTATGAAACGTCATTCTTCATCCCCAGCTCTCACATTCAGCAGAAACCAGGTTTATGGGCACCATCCTCAAACTATCCTCACTCTAGGATGGTCCAACTTCTGATGACGTGAAACTGTGGTTTCACAAACCCCTGGTGCACAGAACTAGTACCCCAACTCCTCCAGAGTTGAATTATTTTCTTTTCCTAACCAGCAGTAAACAGTGCTTCAGTTTTACTCTGTTCTGTCCTGACTGTGGTGTCTTTCAGCTGTCCCAAGGAAGCTCTGATGAGATGATCTCTGAGACATTGGCAAGAAGATGGCACCATACCAAGGGATGCCATATCCTTGGTCATGATTCTCTGAAATGAACCTATTTCCTTCATGATTTAATGTAGGTTAAAAACAAATCAGATCATTTAGCTGAGGATCTGCTAATAAATGCTGTAATTTGTACTTGAGGCATCCAGCCTGTGCTGTCACCACGAGTACAGTGCTCCCAGGGGCTGCTGCCAGCTCTGAGCAAGGAGGTCACTTTTTAATAGCTCATGTTTTCATTTTCTTGTTTTCAGAGCTGAGTGTAATCAAATCCCATGTTTGTGGTGATTACTCTGTCATAGAAGTGTCTGACAATCAGCTCTGGGCAGGTGAGGGATGTCCCAGGGAAGGTGGCACTGAGCCCTGCTGGCTGTGTGAGCAGGGGGGGCACAAGTGTAGCTGCTTTAAAAGGTAACAAAGTCAGGTCCAGAGCGTTCAGTCAGTCAGTGTTCACACTTGTCCTGCACAGAAGTGCAGATGATCTGTGGTTGCATAATCTTTGGGGGAAGGGGAAAGATGACATTAAAACAAAACCTGACGTGTGCAACTGTGGTATTTGTTATCTACTCACTTTGTAGCCCATTAGAGCATTTATGGCATCAGACCATCTTTTTTTACCCCAGAGTCCTCTCAAAGTCCCCTGACCACAGCCATTTACTTGGATTTTTTTCGGTCTTTATGGTAATAAAATTATAACTGCTGGTTAAGTAATGCTTTTTGTTTTTAAAGTCCATATTAATTCTAGTCTCTGTCCTGGGAAATTCTATTATTTTTCGCCACAGATGAGTGTTTTCAGATAAACAACGTCTTCATTCCAGCTGGGACCTCATCATCAAGTTTATATTAATTATCTAATCTTAAAATACTCTTAAACTGCTAGAAATGCTGCAATACAGTCAAGTATCACAATTATTTCCTCCCTGTGAGACAGTGCCTTAGAATTAAAAACAAACAAGCAACCAAACAACAAACCAAAGCAGATATTGATAGCCTGGTGAGAAATGTGTCTTGTCTGAAGTGCAGAATGTGGTGTAAGGCAGTTAATGCCTCCTGGGTACAGCCTGCCAGGCACAGTCACTTCCATGGGAAAATATCCTGCAGTCCCCTTCTCATCCCTGGAGTGTGGGTTCAGCCCGTGGCAGGTGCTCTCTCTGCAGACACAGTGCCACTGTCCCAGTGTGTGGCATCAGGACAAAAATGCCCATCCCCTCTGTTTGCATCTGTCCCCAGGGAGGTGACAGCCAGAAGCTCTCAGGGTGTGGCAGAGGTGTTGCCATCACTGGAGTTTGCAGATTCCAGAAGTGCACGTGGATTCTGAAAATGGCTGGGCAGAAAAAAAAGCAGCTGGTATCAGAGAGGGGTTTGTTCACAGGATCAGGGAATAGAATCCTTGATTATCTTGAGTTGGCAGGGACCCACAGAGACCATCCAGTCCAGCTCCTGGCCCTGCACAGACACCCCAACAATCCCACCCTGTCCCTCAGAGCATTGTCCAAACACTCCTGGAGCTCTGGAAGCCTTGGGGAGCCTGTTCAGTGCCCGACCACCTGGAAGGGTGTTTGAGACTGGGAATGTGTTTTGAGGAGGATTCAGGTTGAACTTGTCCCGTTCTGGAGTGTTTCCACAGTCACATCTCACAGGGTCTGCCCTGCCCAGCTGCCCTGCTGGCTCTGTCAGCTGCTGAGATGCTCCCTTGTCTTTCCCTTTGCCAGTCACATGTGCTGGACAGGGGACTGGGAGAGGACTCTGGGGTAAAAACTGATCTGATGCCATCATTGTTCTAACAGCCTGCAAAGTGCATAGGTAACAAATGGGAGGGCCTGATTAGCTAATTAGGTAAGTTTTTACTTTACTTTATGCAATGGGCTAGGGCTTTAACTCTGAAGGGTTAAAGATTAAGGCAGGCACTGTGGGGCAAACACAAAGTCATAAAATCCCAAAATGGAATTGGAAGGGACCTTGAAGATCACCTGGGTCCATCCCCCTTTGATGGGCAGGGACACCTTCCACTAGCCCAGGTTGCTCCAAGCCCTGTCCAACCTGACCTTGGACACTTGCAGGGATGGGGCAGCCACAGCTTCTCTGGGCAACCTGTGCCAGGGCCTCTGGCCATCTGAGTAAAGAACTTCCTCTTAAATTCTAATCTAAATTTCTCCTCTTTTAGTTCAAAAATGTGCTTTCAAACGTTCTTTCACTCCATCTCTCTTACACTGCAGTGACTAATGTGTCGTTAGCTCAAGTATCAGTATAATTGCAGTATGGTTCTAATTGGATAAGTATATTTAATACCAATTCAGTTGATCAGAAACTGAATCTAATTTCTGAATGACTTAATGTCACGATCATAATCTTTTGAAGCATCGTATATTTAATGAATCAGATTCTCACACAGGCATCTTAGAGTGAGAATGGCTGGTATAAAAACAGACAATGAATTGATTTGAAGCTTTATACTTAGTTAAGCTGCAGAGCTGAAATCTTGAGGGGGACACATTTTAAAAATCTTTACTTCCAAGTATCTGCACTTTCACCTGGGGCTCTGGAAATGCATCACATTTTAATGGAGTTTCCTGTGCTCTTAAGTCCTATATGCAGCTATGCTCACAAATACTGTTTCATCTGCCAAAATCAAGGCATGAAGACTATATGGCTAAAGCAATATCATGCAGAGTATTTGTCTAATTTATGGAGATATTGTCTTTCAATTTATAGTGTAAAGAGAAATCTTTTAAGCAAAGACAATTATCTCCTTAAACTGCTGGTAAGACCTTATATCCAGAAGTAAATGTCCAGTAAATGTGCTTTTTTTGCATCTGAATTGCACTTATAAGCTGAGACTATTTCAGTGTAAGAACAGCAATAAAAGTTTGTCTACATTGCTGTCAAAGTGTTGAGTTTTACATGTTTAGATGGTGTTAACACAATCCTCCAAGATTACTAAAAGGCAATATTGATGTACTGTCAGTTAAACTGCACTGAAATGTGTTACAGATTTAGATTTTTAGAATCTTCCCTTCTCCGGCCCATTTCCACTGCATGTCCTTTTGAACTGCTACACCAAGTGCAGCTGAGCTTGGAATAAAAAGCCCAGAGTACCTGGTTCAAACGTCTCAACTAACCCAGGATTAAATTGTGACTGAAACCATGGTTTATATGACAGAAAAGGGCTTCTTAATACAGTCTGGTTACTGAATATTCTGAAAAGTAGATTGCCTTTACATTCCTTTGCCTTGTGCCTTTCAAGTTTTAGGAAGAAGTGCTTTCAGTATTTAATGCTTCCTGGCAGAGTTCAGGCTTGATGCTGCTTGAAAAGGATAAGAACTGGGGAGTTCAGAAAAGCTTTCTTGAAAAATATTATCTGTTGGATATATGATGTTCTGAGTTTCAGACTTAAACTGGAGGTTGTCTGTCCCAGAGACAGGAAAAAGGCTGTGGATGATGGGATAGGAGTATTTTTCAGTGTGTTTGTTACCAAGTAAGTTTTGTATGGGGAGTCTTGTCTGACTGTTTCAAACTGAAGTGCAGAGTGAACACAACACGTTGAAAATTAGTCCATTTTACAGTTTGGAATTCCTCTAAAATCAAGAACCTCAGCAGATACTGAGCTGTTGACAAACTGTTTGTAGCAAATCATTCCCCCAGCAGTGGATGGAGATGCTCCTCGGGATGACTGTGGGGCTGCCTCACTGACACGTGGCTGATGGGCATTTTTGGAGCTTCCCTGTGCCTTGTCACTGCCTGCAGGTGGCCAGGGATGTGTCAGGATAACACCCAGCGTGGGGAGATGTGCTGTGGTGGCCTCTTCTTAACCAAACCTGAGCTGTCTGTGGTGATAACTCCAATTGTGTTCAAGTTACTCTCAATTTCCCCTCCCTTCCCGTGCTGTCTCTCGTTAGTCCTGAGTTTAGAATGCTGCAGCTCTGCTAAATGCATGTTCTGGGTCAGAGATGTAAGTGGAAGATTCATGGCTGTAATTAGAGAGGCACTTTGCACATATGCTTATGTACCGTGGTAGGAAATGTGGTTAAACAGGAAAGAGGCTCCATATATTTTCAGGAACTCACATTAGGCTGAGATCTGTTTATTCCTGGCACGTATTTAATGCTGTGTTTTGCTCTTTAGGCAGAGAATTTACACAGAGGAGTCTGGAGGCTAAAAGCAAGCAGATCTTGCCCTTGTTGCCATGTTTACAATGTGCTGCAGAGGACAGGGGGAATTCCAGGACTTGGTGTTCACCCCTCTGCACTGGGATGCTGGACAGCACCCTGGATATTGAATGCAGGTCAGAGGAGAAAATCTGTATTAAAAATGCAGAGATAGAATAAATGAACTGAAAAAAAAATTAAAATTCAGGTAACATTATTAAAATTCAGATCTGTGGGTGACTGTCAGTGCCTCAACCATCACTCCACTGATCAGCCTTTACAAGAGCTTTTGCTTAGTCCAGTATTTTCCCTCCTGTTCCCAGTCTGACTGCAGGGCACCTGGGAGTAGAGCAGCTGGTGAGCCACTGTCATTTCTGGGGCTGACTTGCTCCTGACACATTGAATGAAGATCATGGTTTAACTGAAAACGATTTAAAATACGTGTCTCCAAATATCCTTGACATTGCACTTTATGTGTGATTTGGAACAGTAACTGTCAGTGACAAGTAAAAGGGTATTTGTAAGAGATAACCTCGACCTGAGAAATGTATGAACTTGGAGCTGTAAGAATTGTTAGACCTCAATAAAAGTTATTTATACAGCCACTCTTTGGGAGTAGCTTCCAATAGCCACTTTATTAAATTTAGCAGGATATACCAATTGCAACACTCATTGCAAGTTATTACCATTGTATCAGCCAATTAGATTCTATTTGTTGGTGCTCAGTGACAGATGATAGCTGTCCTTGTAGAGAAATCTGGTATTTAACCAGTGTGTAGTTGAGCTGGTACATATAAATTGTGATAGCTCGGATAGCAAGGAGTTTTTGGAGTCCTGCACAGTGCTGGGGCTTTAATTGCACGTGCTCAGAATCAATTAAATAAATGTCAGTGTTCTTCAGCCCTTCTAATTTGAGTCTTCTCTAAGAAAACATTTAAACCATTGGTTTTCTTTTTGGAACTGCTTGGAGTAGGGTGGGATGTGTGTGTGGATACACATGTGCCTTTTTGATGCTTGTGCACAGCCTGGGTGGTTTCTGTGGGCCAAGGTAAGATGGAGTCATTAAATCACGGCAAGGGGGTATTGGGGGGTGGATGTGCTGATGTGGTGGTGGAGCCTCAGGGAATGCCAAGTGCAAACTGGCATTTCCAGACTCAGTGGGAACTTCCAAAGAGAAAGGGACTTCCTGAAGTTCAGCATTGATTTAATTTACTTCCACTGGCATCATTAGGGACAACTGTTCAGTTAATGGAGTGGTCATGAAAATACCAGCCCACTATTCCCTTGATTTCTTCTCTAAACATGATGTCAGTGTTTAATTCTGTCCTGTGTTCAGTGGTGTGGCAAGAAACAGACTTCATGCCCTCATTTAAGCTGGTCTTTGTGTTCTCTGACCATGAACTTCCAAGGAAACATCTCAGCTGCACAGGAGATCTTCCTCCAGAACAGGGGCCTGAGCAGCAGTACAGGGAAAGGAGAAAGATTAGAAGACTTGTGGATGGTATTGGAATTCCTGAAATGTGCTCTCTGTTGAGGCAATATTTTATTCATCAGCAAAGCTAACATGAGTCAGTCAGCAGCTGCTTCTTGCTTAAAGTTCAAACACATTAATTTGAAGTTTGTATAAAAGCTTATTGAGAAAGAGAGGCTTGCTAATGGAATATAAAATAAGTGAGAAACAGCTACATCCAGACAGGTTTTTTTCTGCCTTGGTGGATGGTAAAGGTAAAATAAGGATGTAATTTAAATGACTGTGCAGCTTCAGTAGGTATCTGTGTGACATTACAATGCTGAAATGAAGCAAGTCAATAGAGAGCTGTGACTGATCAAGACTCCAGTGCACCACCTGATGTGGAATTTGGGGAAAATGCACCATAAATACAATGTTAGACAATGCTGTTAAGATACTCTGGATAATTAGACCCAAGAATTTTCTTTGCTGGAAGGAAAGAAAAGCAATGATACCTTTTTTTACAGAAAAAGTGAGTACCCACAAGTGGTTTTTACTGACAAATATAATTAATCACATCTTCTCTGAACATGCATCATCATTTAAGGTGGATATTTGGAATACAGGTCAGGATAATTTCCTATAACTTACAAAACAAACTGAAGCAAAGTAAGGCTTATTTTATATTTAGACTACAATGATAACAGCAAGTAAGGGCTACAAATTTGTAGGTTTTTTAAAAAAACCTTCATTCCATCATACTGTGAATAAAGCAGGACCTGCTTCAAGGATGGAAAGTCACTAAAGTCATAAATTGAAAAGATGATGGATAGTGTCTGTTTAAGAATATTTTATGATTTTGGTAACTTGTTTTAATTTTACAAGCTTCATTATATTGGGATAGGCAAGAGTGAAAACTCGACATTAATCTGGGTGTGTTGCAGCAGAATGGAACTGAACTGAACCTGCAAAGTTGGGGTTCTTTGAAAAGGTGCAATGTATTAACTGACTCTGTACCATAGCTTGAAAAAATAATTCAGTGAGATTATAGATATGGATATACTTATGCTTAAATAAAGCAATAAAATGTTAATATTGAGCTGTTGAAACAGTGACAGCTCAGCTGTCAGAGGCAAAAAGGTATTTCTGGTATTAAATAAAGGATGTCCATTCTGGGAAGGGAAGTGAGATGAGTCACCCTAGATTTGGGCATCTAAACTGAAACAAATGACATTTAGTGTTAGTTTTGCTCCTGGGATACTTCAAAGCCTTTCCACTGATCCCTGGTGGATTATGAGGTACAGAATTAGTAATGAACGTGTGAGCTGGTCTAGGGCTCAAATTATGAGACATGCAGGCAAGACTTTGCAAAGAGAACCCCATAATGATGAATTTAAGAAAGAAAATGCAGTTTAAACTGACAAGTTCTGGAAGCAGAGCTTTAAATACTTGTTCCATATATACAGGGATCCCAGGCACAATGCTTGCTTTGCAGCTGAGTGCTTCCATGGGATTAGGAGGAGAACTGACAAACTCTGTAAGGCTCTGGTGCACATTTGAGACCAATATTTTCTGCAGAGAAGTGCTGGAAGAAAAACTTGTTAATCCTAGGAGGACACTTCAGGTGTTTCACCAGGATAAGCTGCACCCACTTGATCTGTCCCTTCCACAACATTAAATTATTGGTGATGTTCATGGTGGGGACCACAGGTGATCCCTCACTCAAGGGCAGCACCACTGTGATTATAACAAGGTTCCTGTGCAAGGAACATTGGTTGTACCTCTGCATTTGGACCATGTGTGCATGGAAATTGTGCTCGTGAGCTGCTTCAAAGTATGTGGAAATAGATGTGCAACACTGCAGCTGCAAAGAAAGCAGTGTGACAGGGCACAGAAGTTGAAAAAGGCTTAAAAATATATATATACTGACAGTATGAGTGTCTTCCTTAACAGGTTGATAGCACTTGAAGTCACTATGGTACAGAAAGTTCCAATGTTGAGCCTACTTTGGGACCATGAAGAGCTTTTCTAAGCTGCATTCAGTATTTTAAAGGATTACACTGATTTAGCTTTCTTGTTCAGCTTAGCATTTTGGGCTGTCTGTAGGTCTGATGTCTTCTGTCTTAAACTTTCTGGAAGGACTGTAAAGCATATAAAACACTAACTGCTCTTCCCAGGTGAGTGTTTGGACAACACTCTGAGGGACAGGGTGGGGTTGTTGGGGTGTCTGGGCAGGACCAGGAGCTGCACTGGATGGTCCTGGTGGGTCCCTTTAACTCAGGATGCTCCATGATTCTCTGATAGAATAAGATTTTTCAGGAATATGCAGTATGAATTCTACAGTCTGAAAAATAACTTACAAATGGATTTTTCTGCAATAAATCCCACACTAGGAGTTACCTTAATGAGCCAAATGCATCTCTCACAGCCCTTGTAAACAAGAATGTCTGGGGAAGGGATGAGAATAAGGGATCAGAAGCAGTGGGGGGTTAATTTGTGGAATTCTGTAGTTCATAAGTACTGCCTCATCCTAACAGCATTTGTTTCTTCCTTCACTTGCTTCATATTTTGTGGGGCTTAGCTCTAAATTGATGGACTAAATCTCAGCTCTCATGAAAGTTTCACAAGGGATGTTCACAGAAAAGTATTGTGTGCTTTTTTAATTTCTGCCCTTTTGGTTGTTGTTGGGGGTTTTTTTTGTTTTTTTTCTTTTTTTAAATAAATAAAGGAGAAAGCCAACTGCTTCTGTCCCCTAAAAAAGCCTGGAGTAGGATAATGAGATTGATGTTCTCCTTGTGGCCATCCCCTCCTCACCTTGGGATTGCTGTAAATGCTTGATCAAATTATATCTGATTCTGTTTCCAGTGTGTGTTTGGAGCCACAGGATAATGATGAGGCTTCTCACAACAGCGTTTCTTTATCCTTTTATAGAAGTATTGTGGTTTTTATCTGGTGAGTCCGTGAGAGTTTGACATTGGATGACTTTATAAAACATTCAACTAATTGGATTTGTTAAAATAAATAAATCAAACACTAATTGGAATGTGCCCTGCCATTATTTTTGCTTACTGAATTAGATATTATGGCGTGAAGTTCTTTTTATCGTATTTGTGCACTTATTTAAACACCCCCCTGGCACACACTTCTGCAAATTCAATTAGATATTCAAAGGAGCCATTCAATTTATGCAAGGCTGGTTTACATTTAATCCAGGGGCAAGTCTCAGGAACTGATGATAGGTCTGCTCAAGATTAATTAGCATCACTCAGATGAGCAGTGGCATTGTTACCAGCCTGCAGTTAAAGCAAGGGATTTTTTATCCTTCCTACATGAGCCATTATTTCCTTCAATATGACCCTTTTAAGCTTTTCATTTTGTGAAAAGGGGTCAGCACCACCCATGTTATCTAATGCCATCAAAGGCATCTCCATTTCCTCTTTTGCCCCACTTTTGTCACTGTTTAGTTTTCAGCCAAGCAGGGGAAAGGCTCCAAGATCCCAATCTGTTTTCCAAAAACCCTGATTCTTGTTAACAATTTATGAAGACCCAGAATCCCATTTTGGTGGCTGTGTAAATGTTTCCATTTTCCTCAAGCAACTCTGTGAGATGTGGCTGAGATGAAAACATGCAAACCTGCCATCTAAATTCATGGAGTGGTATCTTTTTCCTTCAGTTTGAGGGTTATTTTTTTTTTTAATGTTAATGAACAGCCCTGTTCTGCCTCCAGACAGATTTCAGCAATGGATGATTTTCTGTTAGGATGGATCTGACCTTTTTTCCCATCTTTATGTTCCAGCATATTTAGGTGTAGCTTATAGTTAAGTATTAACAGAGATAAGGTGTCTTAGAAAATGTTGAATATTAAGCTCATGCTGACGTCAGTGAAAGGAACACGTCTGCTCCTTACTGTTCCTACTTAAGCGGAATCTTAAAATCTCCTAATTTTGTGAACCTGGCTGCCTTCAAGTGAAGATGTAATGTCACATCTCCCAAGTTCTGCAGAAAAGACAGGGCTAAGGCCACCTTGGATTCAGCAGAATACAAACACAGGTCACTGTGACCAAGTGGCTTTACCAGGGATTGGATATAGGGAGGAGTTTTTTACAGTGAGGGTGGGGAGGCCCTGGCACAGGTTGTGCCTGAAATTGTGTTCCAAGAGCAAGGCACAAGACTAATTCTGTTCTAGAAGTTCAAAGCACAGCAAGTGCATTTCTCCTGTACACCTTTATTTTCATCTTGCCATTCACATTCCCCTTTTCCTGTAAATGTTCAGTCTTTATGTGCTGCTGTTAGAGGGTGTGAGATGGATGTGGCCCTTTGGTTTGTGTGGGATCACAGGAATTATTTCCTTGGTGGTAAAACTCTTCCCTGTGAGGGTGGGGAGGCCCTGGCACAGGTTGCCCAGAGAAGCTGTGGCTGCCCCATCCCTGGAAGTGTCCAAGGCCAGGCTGGACAGGGCTTGGAGCAACCTGGGCTAGTGGAAGGTGTCCCTGCCCATGGCAGGAGGTGGGATGAGGTGGTCTTGAAGTCCCTTCCACCCCAAACCCTTCTGTGATCCCATGTCTGTGAGAGTGACCCCAAAACCTGTGATATTCTGGATGCTGTGATATTTTCCTTCCACTTTCTGAAGTTTCTTTCCTGTTCCACAACACAACACACACTTTAATAGTGGGAAGAGAGGAGCTGTTGATTTTTTAGCTCACAAGTCACCATGGCCCTGGGTCCCAGCTGAGTCTTTGCTTCCCTTTTAATTCTGCTCCCAGTTGCCACACCAGAGCAAGAAGCAGATGGAAAGTGCCCCCCTCTTGGTCCCCAGGACTCAGCCAGCCTGCTTGTCTGAGCCCTTACAGTTGACTCCAGCTTGTCCTCCTTGTCCTCATTGCCTGCAAATTCACCTCCAAATTCCAATTCTGCTGCTTCTGGTAAACAAATCCTCCTGGCTTATTGCTCTGTCACTCTGTGTTTGGAGGTTTCTGCACTAACCTTTCTTTTGTTTAAAATGTAGATATCTTGCTGCTCCTGTTAAGGCTCTCCATGGTTTATCCTTCCCTTTTATTCAGCTGTAGTACAAGGTTAGCTTTGACTTTCACACAAAGGCGCTTTAAAGCTTCCTCAGGTGTTGTCTCTTATCAGTGGAAACTCCCAATTAATTTCCAGAAGTTCTCACTGTATCCCTTTTTCAGCTCCTCCAGCTTCACCTTCCTCAGCATGGATAAAATAACCTATTTAGCTGATTATGGCAAGACAATGACAATTACATTCCCTGTGAAACGAGGACTGCTACCCCAGACTTTGCTGCTCTTGCTTGTTTTGCTTTGGGGACTTTGTAGCAGCTCCTGTGCAATATTCTCTGTGTGCAGGAGACCACGTGCAAATGTTGGGCTCCATCAGAGAATTTGTTTACAATTCCTTCAAAGTAACAGCTCCCAGACATCCCTGATCCTGCGAGGGGGTGTGGGGATGGTTTGTGTCTGAAGTTGTGCAGTCAGAGTGAGTTTCTCACAATTAGAATGCCCCGTGTGGAGGCTGAGAGCAGAGTATTTGATATTGTCTCTCGTAATAAAGGTGACTTTCAGATGCAGTGCTCACTCCCACACAAGCCAGGATTCCTGTGTTCTCTCTTAGATTTTTTTAATGAGTGTGTTCAGTATTTTAATTTTGAACCCTTTCACCGAAATTAACTTAAAAAAAAATTATGGGAAGCTGAAGTGTAATCCTGCTTGTTTTGACAGCTGGGGGAGCTTCACAAGTGCAGTAAATTTAAGGCAAGAACTATTATAATATTGTGAAATCATGAAAACTCAGAAATATTTGCTGAAACTCTAGTGAAACAGGCAAGCTTGCAAGGGTGATAAAATCAACTATAATCAGTTCTATTTATAATGAAAATATACATTATATAAAGTTATTTTTTAGGATGAGCTTGACCTCTTTAAACTTCAGCAACAGAGTATTTTGGGGTGTCAGGTACTCCAGGCAACAAATCCTTCTAGTATATACTTACATAGAAATACTTCGTTTTGTAGAAGTTTTGTAGAAGCACTTGGAAAACCAGTTGCGTTTGGAATGCACATAAAATCCTTTAACAGGCTAAGGAATTAATAAATATTGATATTTGTGTTTGGAATTTACGAGAGTTCCACAGGAGATGAGACAAGTTTGGGCTTTCTTGGGAACTAGAGCCACATGGGTGCAAACTAAAGAAGGCTTTAATGTCCCCAGTGTTGGATAATCCTTGTTGTGAAGGACTCACAGGTCAGGGGTGTAGGAGCTGTTTGTTGTGTGTGCAGGCAGTGCAGCCCGTGGGAAGGAGTGAGGAGTCAGGAATATCTGTCCATGGAACTCTGATTGGTGTCAGGAGCAGTTGGCAGCTTGGCTGGCAGAACAAGTGAGTGTTGCCTCGAGCACTGCTCAGTCCTCCCAGCTCTGGAATGCTGGATGTGTCCAGTTGACTTTGGAGGACTCGTGTCTGCAGAGAAAAACGATCCTTGCTCCCCTGAGAGAAAACTAAAGCACTGCAGAGACATTCCTACCATGATTCAGGTCTCTAAACTCATGGATCCAGCCTGCATTTATGGATCCAGCAGTGAAATATGTTTGGCAGACTGGGTTGGATGGATGAGAGGAGGAATGAGCATCAGGTAACGTAAGGAACACCAGTGTAGAAATATCTTAGGGAATAATGTAGCTTGATTTGACACAAGTTTTGAAGATCTGCCTTGGAATACAAACTTCCATTTCACTGTCCCTGGATTTCCCTTGATTCACAAGTGTCCAGGCAGCTGCCAAGTTATTTAAGAGAGTTAACTGCTTCCAAGTATTTCAGGAATTGCAGTAAAGATCTCTTAGTCAGCAGTCTGGAAGGTGTGAATGCTGTTTGCCATCTGCTGCTTCTTATTCTCTTGTTGTCGAGAAATCATGTACTCAGAAATATTGACTGGGAAGACCTTGAGGAAACTGTGTGGTTTGTGGGTTTATGTTGTGTGTAAAAGATGGTTAAAGCCAGATTAAGATGATCAAGGCTTAAAGGCAAAAAGAAGTGAGGGTTCTCTGTAGCAATAGTGATGCTGTGCTTGTTTGCCATTTGCATTCCTCCTTTTTTTAAAAAATATCTTGGAGGTTTATGTAAATATTCCTGCATGGAAGTACCATGTACAGTTGTCCTTGAAAATAACAGGTTGAAATAAAGGGGATTGATCTAAGAAATAGTATTGTGGAGGGATGAAAACAAGGGCTTCCAGTGGATACGAAGTGTGGAAAGAAAAAAAGTGTTTTCCGGACATCACCTTTGCTGCTGCCTGAAAAATGATGGTCAGGAAATTGGTTTTATTTATTTCCATTTCCTGTTTAAGCTTGGGTACAGAATAAGTAAATGACCTGCCATAAAGAGACAGAGATAATTAACTCAGTGATGTTTTTCTTTTTCTTGGTTTTAGGTGGTTGTTCGTTTGACGAGCATTACAGTAATTGTGGTTATAGCGTCGCCTTGGGAACCAATGGATTTACCTGGGAGCAGATCAATACCTGGGAAAAGCCAACAATGGATCCTGCTGTCCCAACTGGTAAGTGAGATGTCCCAGCAGCAGCAGGGAGATGCAGTTCTTGGAGGGAATCAGCTGTTTTTCCTTTATGGGTGTGTGCTGGGTCTGGGTACCCTCAACAGGGCAGCAGGATTTTATTCAGTGATGAAAAGGCGGCTTTTGCGTTCAAAGTAATCTGACAACTGAGATGGCTTTTTACAATATTTGCTATTTGATATCCTTCCTGAATTGTTTTCCTTTCCTTATTCCTCTTTTATTTCTCATTTAACAGAGAGGAAATGTTTTGGATTTAATACACCAAAGTTTGTTCAACTTTTTAAGCGTTTCAGGGTCACTGAGCTGTTTTATGTGGGGAGGTGCATGTTGGAGAGGCCAGGAGAAAAGTGAAGCTTTGAAATGTCTGGAAGTATTGGACCTTCCAGTTACCATTTAGCTCTTAACTAATGGCTTTAAATTCTAATTCTGAGAAAGACAAGAAAATGTCTAGAGAATAAGTTGTTGTAGCTTGTGGTTCATTGGGCTGAGATTTCAGACAGGGGAAGAAATATGCAAGAAAAACATTTCCAGCAGAGAGTTATCAGAATTCCTAATTTGTTAATATATATTAAGAATATCATGGTCTTCCGTGTGATATTTGAAATATTCTTTGAAGAGCTGATGATAATTTCCAGGTTTTGTTACTCATTGGAAGTTACCATGATGTTGTACATGGGAATGAATTCTCCAGCTTTAATAAAAGTGCTCTGGAATGCTTTGTTCACATTGAGAAAGAACTTGGTTTAAGAAAACTCACTAAAGTTTTCTCAAAAGCTTAGTTTGTCTCTGTTGGTTGCCACCTAAAATAGCAGCCCAAGCCTTTTTGAGGCCCCCAGTGACAAACAGACCTCACCAGCCAGTTAAGGCTTTGATTTCACTCCTAAAAAAGAAATATTTGTTCCAGTTAGTGCATTCCACAGCGAGAGCTTGAGCTACATGGCAGAACTGGAATATAATGTTTCTCCAGAGGTGTTCTTATGCCTGTAATTATTGGGATAAGAGATTTGTAATTGCTGGCTGCCTGGCAAGGACACTGTGCTGAGCTGATGTGACAATAGCTCCCTGGAAGCACTGACAGACAGCCCAGTCTCCAGCCCTGGGTGCTTGTTGGCAGGAAAAAACAAGCACACAAGAGACACCAGCCGAGCTGGGCTTTCTCCAGCACTGAAAGGTTGTTTAAGTTCTGTGGTTTTTAAATTATTTTATTACTGGAACTTATCCAGAACAGGAGACTTCAAAGTGTGTGACACCTGGTACCACTTGGTTTGGCTGTGGCATTCCCAAAGGAATTCATTGGGAAAGTTGCAGTTTTTAGTCTTGTCTGTGAGAATTTATTTTGTGATTCTGGATGTTGTGTTTTTAAGGATGGCAATTTTATCTCTGTGGTTCCTCAACTTCCACCCTGTTGTGTCCTGTTCTTTGTCCCTGCTAAAGACCAAACTACAGGTCTGGGAATTAACTGATTCCAGAGTGATCTGAAGGAATAGGAACATAGACAGTTTTCATGCAATTAGGAATCTGGAATAAATGGGAAGTTCTATATGGCTTGGTCTGGATGAGTTCAATATTTAGTCAACTCTAACTGTTAAGATAAATCCTTGCTTTCCTCCATATGAAGGTGTATTGTCATTTGAAGTGCACTGGAACTATGGAGGGATCAACAGACTCATAGAGGTTGCAATCTAAACAACAATAGAAAAAAACCCAGACTGGAATGGCATGATGAAAAAAAACCCCAAACAACAAGCCAACCTCAAACAAACAACCCATACACACACAAGGAAAAAAAAATCCAAGATAAAGCTAACCCCAAAACACTAAAATGTATTTTTTTTAACAAGACCTTCAGAATTATTTCTCCAAAACTAAATAAATAGATGGTTTTGTGTTCCCCCCCCCGTCCATGATCTCTGATGTCACTAATAAATATCTAAAGATGTTAGAGCAACTGCAATTTTAATAAAGGTTAGACATCAAATAAAAAACCCAGAAAACTTTATTAAAGGAAGATGCGAAGGTAAAACAACCATCAAATTGGAATGTGCTGATAAGGAGATGTTATCTAAAGATACTTTAAGGAGCATGGGGGGAAATGAGTCGGTTCCTCCTGTTACTGATTGATGTCTCAGGACTATTCACAGAGAACAAAAGGCAAAATCAGTAGGTGTGAAAAGATTGGCCATGGCAAATGGGTACAGAAGGGTCTGGTAACAAAAAACCACGTTTTCAGGAGCTGTCCAAATGCTGCCAACCTCGAAGTAAATTATAGTGGTCAATTAGACTCCCTGAAGTTGTGGAGACGTTCAGAGCTATTATTGAGAGCCTCTTGCTGGACAGACCCGTAATGCACATTGTTTGTGTTGGTTACTCTTTGAAAACCTGTTTGCTGAGAATAAAAGTTGTTTACTTTAAAATTCATCCAGGGGCAAAGCCAGGTGAATAAACTGATGAACAGCATGTTCTGCTCTTACAGGCAGGGAAATCTTTAAAGCCAGAGGACTGGAACACGTGATGGTGGACTTTCCATGGCACGTAATTTCTCCACAGCCTCTGAGAGCAGCAGGGTTTGAGGTGGTATCAAAGAGGGGTTCATGGAACAAGCCTTGGTGGGCAGCCATAGGCAGGGAAGCTCCCTGGCACTGAGAGGGGTGGCAGGAGTGCCAACAGGGTTCTGAGGAAAACTGGGAGGAGCTGTTGGCTCCATGGAGGACAGGGAGACCTCAGCAAGTGAGAGCACTGGGCAATCCCCAGCCATGGGAAACAACCATGGGAAGTGCTGGATTCTGCTCCTGGGATGGGGCGACCCCGCATGTACAGACAGGCTGGGAATGGGATGGTGGAAAACACTGCTAGGAAAGGGCCCTGAGGGTCCTGGTCCATGGCCAGTTGGCCACGAGTCAACAGTGCCCTGGCAGCCAGGAGGGACAGTCCTGTCCTGGGGGCATCAGGGAGGGGATTGTCCCGCTCTGCTCTGCCCTGGGGCGGCCTCTCCTGCAGTATTGGGGCAGTTTGGTCTCTGCAGGAGAAGAAGAAGGTAGATATTAAGCTCTTAGTATCCAAAGGAGGGCAGTGAAGATGGGGAAGGGCCTCGAGGGAAACTGTGTGAGGACACTGAGGGTACTTGGTGTGTTCAGCTGGAGGAGACTGAGGGGAGAACTCACTGCAGTTCCACCTTCCTGGGTAGGAGCAGAGGAGGGGCAGGGACTGAGCTCTGCTCTGGGGGGACCAGGGACAGGACCCAGGGAATGGCTGCAACTGTGTCAGGACAGGGTTAGGTTGGATATTACAAAGAGGTTCTTCCCCCAGAGGGTGGTTGGGCACTGACCAGGCTCCCCAGGGCAGTGGGCACAGCACAGCACCAAGAGCTCCAGGAGGGTTTGGATGACATTGTGACTCTTGGGGATGGTCCTGTGCAGGGCTGAGGGTTGGACTCAGTGGTCCCTGTGGGTCCCTTCCAACTCAGCACATTCATGGTTCTGTGGGGACACAGTCAGTCGTGTAGATATTCTTTGTTGGGATGGTATTTTAAATACTGCCTTGTTTTTTGTAGCTGGAAGTCGATTAAAATACTACCTTGTGGAAATGGTAAAATCAAAAAATGAGCAGGCATTAAGCTGGTTCAGTGATACTAAGTCAGTCTGCTGGGAGATGTCAAAAAGCAAACCCAGCCCTACCCTGGTCAGCTCTTCCCTCTGGAAAACATTTTGGCTTTCCAAAGTACCAGGAGATCCCTTTAAATTCAACCAAGCCACAGAACTGTGTTCTCCTGAATACTAATGATGCCATCTAGCACTTTTTACTGTGCTTTTTCATCACTGGATCTCTGAGTGCTCTTCAAAGGAGGTCAGTACTGTGAGTGAGAACCCGAGTCCCTAGAGCTGTGTAATTCTCTGCTGACACGTTGCTGCAAAGGTCTCTGCCCAGGGATGTCTTTCTAGTCTTTATTTTTTTAATTGAAATGTCAAAAAAAAAAAAAAAAAGGCAATTAAACTGCTCCATTAGCAATGTAGAAGTTTGTAGGCAATTTGTTTTACTCCGTTGCCAGCAAATAAACTGTTTCCCATGAATTCTATGATTAATTCCTTAGGGCTGGAAACACTGTTAATTGAGGGATTAAGAACCAGATGTTTGTTGTTCTGAATAAATGTTTCAAAACGTGAAAGACAGGAATTGTAGGTATCCAACCCCCAGACTTCAGTGGGACTCTGGTTCCACCTCCTTGCACAATAGCAGCAGTGATTGTAACAGAATATTCTTTAACAGATGGGTGTTTACTTAAGCCTGAATACCCTCAGTGATGAGTATTCCACAGCTTTAGGCTGCTTGTTCCACTCTTCGAATTATAAAGGTTCTCAGTCCTTCATTTTCCTTTCTATGGCTTCATCTTATCATTTTTTCTCCCATTTTTGGCTGGGGAGAACCATCAGTTCTTGTTCTCTTAGAACCTCCCTTATGTAGTTCTGTGCAGTTAAATCTTTATTTTGCAGGACTAAATGTGACCCAGTCCTTTTAACCTTTCTTCATTCAGCATCCTGTTTCCTTCCCTATGCCTTCAGTCATTACTTTATATTTTTTGGGGGTATTTGCCGAAATTGTGTTCCAAGAGCAAGGCACAAGACTAATTCTGTTCTAGAAGTTCAAAGCACAGCAAGTGCATTTCTCCTGTACACCTTTATTTTCATCTTGCCATTCACATTCCCCTTTTCCTGTAAACGTTCAGTCTTTATGTGCTGCTGTTAGAGGGTGTGAGATGGATGTGGCCCTTTGGTTTGTGTGGGATCACAGGAATTATTTCCTTGGTGGTAAAACTCTTCCCTGTGAGGGTGGGGAGGCCCTGGCACAGGTTGCCCAGAGAAGCTGTGGCTGCCCCATCCCTGGAAGTGTCCAAGGCCAGGCTGGACAGGGCTTGGAGCAACCTGGGCTAGTGGAAGGTGTCTCTGCCCGTGGCAGGAGGTGGAATTAGATGATTTTAAGGTCCGTTCCAACCCAAACCATTCTGTGATTCTGTAAAAGCAGGACTTGAACTCTTCTGTGGGGTTTTTTTGGGGGACAGATTGTGGGTTAGTACAAGGAAATGTGTTGTGTGTAAACCAGCCAGGCCAAAGCACTGGTCTTATTTTGCCTGTTACCACAGCATTCCAAAGAACCTGGACCTGGCTGCTCTTGCATCAGTTGCAAGAATAATATTAATAATGAAAGTATTTAACATTTAATGTTCAACGTATTTTACCATCATTTGCTAATTAACTGCAATGGAGATTTAGCCAGGGCTGCCTAGACTGAAGCAATTACTTTAATTGTATTAAATACAATTCTATCTGGATACAAAGGCATTGTGTCTCGTGCATTTGCACAGCTGCATTTTTTTCTGTTAGACTTATTGTTAATCCCAAATTTACTTCTGTGAGGTTTCCCAGTTCCAAGTGAGGAGGTAAACAATCAGCACAGAGGCTGAAGGTCTGGCCCCATCTGCCTGATGGGTCCCTTGCTTTCATGCATGGAAATTGGCACTGCAAGTGCTGCTTTTCCTTCAGAGAAATACACTATATTTCTTATAATAGAATTGTGTATGTGTGTGTATGTAGATCTCCATATCACTTCTGTTTCTTGCTGAATTGCTCTCTAAGTAGGCACTCTGTTTGTCTAGAAAACAGAAGTGTAGCTATTAAGAATTTAGGGATAAGCAAAATGTTTGGAACAAGTTATGGTGTTCAGAATGCCAACACTTGTATTGTTATTTAGCAAGTGCAAAGTGCCTCGCTTTGCATCCTTATTCCACAAACTTTCTGCAAAGAGCAGCCAAATCTGTTATTGATGAAAGGTGGTTTTGTGATAGAAATTGATTCATTTTTGTCATTCATAGAATCAATAAAATTGGAAAAAAACTCAAAGATCGAGTGCAACCATTAACCCAGCACTGCCAGGCCCACCACTAACCCATGTCCCCAAGTGCCACATCCACACATCTTTTAAACACTTCCAGGGATGGTGATTCCACCTGTGCCTTGGGCAACCTGTTCCAATGCCAGACCACCCTTCCAGTGAAGAAATTTTTCCTAATATCCAGTGTAACCCCCCACCTGCCTGGTGGATGTTTTGAGATGACAGTTGGCAGGTTCCAGGCACAACTGTGTCCCGAGTGCTGCCTTGTGGAGTCTGCATCCCATATCCCAGTGAAGTGAACTCAGCCCAAGAGCTTTCAGTGTGTGCACCTCATCACTTCTCTTGAAGGAATCACTTCCTTCCACCTCACTGAGAAATTTGGAGCAATCATTTTCTTTCCTCTTGCAGCAGAGATAAGGGATGGGGACTCTTCCCACATCTAGGCTGGTGTGTTCCTTTGTCCCAATAACTGGAGGAATCTCTGAGCTTCTCACTGGAAGAACAGAAGGATCATCATCATTAGTGGTGCTCATTTAGCAGGCAGACATCCCAGGCAGGATGTATCTGGGAAGTCCAGATGGCTAAATCCTACTTGGGCTCCACTGAACTGAGGGAAGTTTTATGTGAGTCTAATGGGCCAAATGCTTTGCTGTGTCACCTTCCCCTTTTTGTGAGTGGCACCATGGAGTTACAGCAGGAATGAGTGATTATCCAACAGCTTTCCTTCAGGAAGGTAATAACTGTCCATCAGTGCCCACACTGGATGGGCAGGATCCTTTCGTTCTGTTCTGGAGCTGTGGAGTTAGTGTTGACCTCTGCAAAGGCCAGAGACCCTCTGGGCATGGGACAGACACTTGGCTTTGTTCCTGCTGCTGAGTGAGTGCCAACAGGAGTTAGACTCAACATTTGTAAATCTGGAAGGCGATGCCATAAAATTACCACTTCCCCGTGTCTGAGTGTATTAATTCTCGCTCGCAAGAAAATACACAAAGAAACTTGTTAAAGGAATACATTAAAATTCATCTGTGTATATGATGAATCACCATCCAATTTTGTCTGAGAGGGAGAAAGAGTTTTGGCTCAGCTGTCTGTATATTTTTATTTTTTTTCGCTCCAAAAAATATTTTATGCAGGGGAAATTACTAAGAATGAGTCAAATATGTTTCTCTCCACTCTTTTCATTTCCATACAAGTAAATAGATTAGTCTGGGGCTTGTTAATGAGCTCCAAGTCACTTCTCAGATGTGAAGGTCTAAACAGAAAGGGCTCTCTGGAAAGTTTCCCCGATGTGTTTTTATTTTGCTGTTTTCTCTGCAGCTTCATGTCTGTGTTCCAGGATTCTTTCTTCGAGCTGTAAATAATTCTTCCCCATTTCCAGAATTTCATCCCTATTTTATGCTAACCTGAGTTTTTTGGGGGAGGTTGATTGCTTAGTTGTTGGATTTATTTTAGTGGATGTACGTGCCAATGTTTAGATTTCCAGGAAAGTGTGCTGGTTTGACCTATTTATGAATATAGCTTTGGGAGGAATGTAACCTTGCAAGCAACTAGAGGGAACTTTTTCTGCACTACAGCTTTGAATTGCTCTGTTTTGCTCTATCCAGACCCCAAGCCATTCCTATAAATCATTCTGTAAAGCCCAGCACAGGCTTTAACTGTCCCTGGTGTTGTCACCCAGATTTTTTGCCTATCTCATATCAAGTCTGGGCTGTCAGTAACTAAATCCTACCTGCATGTGTAGACAATTTTACTTTTTTGGGCAGGGAAAGTCATCAATGAAGACCATGAGCAGTTGCATCTTTTTCACAGAATTGATTTCAGGAAGGTAACAACTTAATTTTAGGAGCAGTTCTTACCAAATACTTACTCTGTTGCGTTTCTGTGTTCCAACACCAAGTAAAGCCTTTCTTTTGGAATTGGGTGCACTAGTTTTAGGTGGAAGAGAGACAGTGAGGGACTGTTTGACCAGAGCACATGGAAAATTGCAGGCCTGTAAATTAAGTATCTCACACTTAGCTAACTACTTAGCTTTTATTCCGTGACTGAAGATGCAGGAGTTGATTTAATTAAGAACATTTCCCTCTCTGGAGGCCTTCTGCTGAAAGGAAATTACATCTCGGGTTTTAATACTGTGTCATTCACACTGTAAAGGTGAGAGAGAATTTCTCCTCGTGTGCTGATTGTGAAAAGTCATCAGGAGCATCTTTCCACTTCTGTGTAGGTGGTGTTTGGGTCCTCAAATCAAGCTTAGCAAGGAGGTGCAGCCTTCTCTGAGCTCACAGGGTACAAAGACACGGCATCAAAGGAATCTGATGGAATGACTTGTAGGCAGTGTGGTGATGACCCTGAAGGGATTGCTGCCTGTTGGGAGCACGTGCAGTTCCTGCACCTTGATGTGTTAAATGGTACATCTGAAGTGTTGTCAGTGTGTCCCTGACCCCTCTTCTGTGAGAGCTGCCAGAAACAGAGCTGTTTGTGGCTGTCAGGACCTTCCCATTATCACCATTAGTTGAGGCCATGGCATTTTAAAGCGCTGCTGTAACGTCCCTCAGCACCACAGAGGGAGGAAGGACAAGGGACCTGCTGTTGTACTTGGTTTTCCTCCATGGTTTCAGCGCTGAAACATTAATTTTTTTCAGTGTCTCTTGGCTCCAGCAGGAGCTGATGCCTCTCAGCATCTTACACACAACCTTTATTTTTCATAATGTGTTATTTGGAGCTCTGTTAGGACATGCTGTCCACATGCCAAGTGTGTTAAACCTGGTTTTTGTTTGAGGGCCAAGTTAGGGAATTGTTCAGCCAAAGCAGTGGGGAAAAAGCTTCATGAGCTGGGAAATAGAAGGAAGAGAGACTTCTTCCAAGTAGATGAATTTTAATTTAAATTCTGTTGAAATAAGTATGGTTGCAGGAGTAAACAAGGTGCATAGGTAGAATGAGGGATGGGGAACATCCTTCTAGCAAAGATGGACTACTAAAATTGATAAATGTGAAGTTAGTGGATATTAAGGAATAGAGGAAAAGCAGTGACTAAAGTAGGAACAAAAGATTCAGAAGGAACAGATAAATTCAGATTCAAGTGATGTTGAAGGAATTGACAGGATTAGGGAATATTGCAGGTCTAGTGAGAGCTCGGGCAGTTGTCACAACCTTTCAGGAGTGAATTTTGAAGTATACAGAATTCTGATTTTTTTTTTTTTTTTTTCTGGACTGTGGCCCCTCCTCTCCATGGGGTATTTTTTCTTTATCCTGGAGGGTTGCTTAGCAGGGTAGAGATGGACAAGCCTAGCAGGAAAGAAGTTCCAAGAGAAGAATGACCCGTGAACCTGCATGGGGCAGATGGCCAAATTTAGGACAGGCCAGGTTTGAAAAAGGGAGGGAAAAGGTCATGAGTGAACAGTCAAATGCTGACAGAGAAGGATTTACAGAAGGAAATCTTGGGTAAATCATGGACAAAATTGCTCCTCAGAATTGATCCAGGAAAGCAACTGAGGCATTAAATAAGGATTCAAAGCAGAGGGTGGGCAGGATGCAGGAAAGGCAATAACTGTTGTTGAGGTTGTTGCTCAACCCCTTGTGAGCTTTAATAGCAGGGCCTTGGTAACTCTGTCCATGTGAATTTTCAGCTTTTTTGAGGTTGTTTGACATGGAACCAGTGGAATTCTCCTGTAATCTCTTAAATTCAGTGGGAACTAGATGTAATCTCTTAAAGGACTGTGTGCTGCAGTGCATTGTCTGGTTAATGTACTCCTTTTTCTTTTTCCATTTGTCTTTTTCCCAGTGAAGTCTCATCATCTTTCTTACTTTTTTTTTTCTTTTTTTTTTTTTAAACTCCTGTCACAAACCATCACACCTCTTAACAAACTTCCAGCATCTGAATACAAAGCTGTGGTTGAGTATCTAAGATTCCAGTGCTAGGGATTATTTAACTAATGCAGTTCCTTTACCACAGGCCCTATTGAGTGCATAGTGAAATAACTGGAAATCTTTCCACCAGCTTCAAAATAAACAGGATGCAGACTCACAATAAGCAGATTTTCAGATGCTTTGCTATTTAATTAGAAGGATACAGATTGTTTGATGGACTGGTAATAATAACCTCTGATCACTGGTTCCAGTGAGAACTGTTGCTTTTGAGAATTTGTGGGGGAAAGAGAGTTCATTTTTCATGTTAGGGAAATATTAGCATTTGTAATTGCTTGTATCAGATATTTAGTGCATGGAATTTGGCACACGAAAAATGCTGGCGTTGAGGTCTGTTTTCCAAAAGTCATTTATACACATACAAAGGGAAGTTGATAGCAACAATATTAATATATTCCCATGGGGAAAAATATTGTTAAGCATCTCCTGCACAGGCAATCCAACCTCCTCCGTGTCATTCACCTCTTTTAGAAGGGAGTGGGAACTGTTGTGCTTATATTCCTTTGAGATGTAAAGTTGTAATATTACAAATTACCACTTGTTTTCTGTATTGACTAGAAAAATAAATGCAATTATGCTTATGAATGTTGAAAATTAAGCAAGAGAAAGCAATTGTATGTGTTTGAGGATCTTTTCAAATGAAAAGCTGTATTCACTGAATTCTCATGGGCTCTTTTTTCTCCCTGTCATGTTTCGTGACGTGAACTCTCAATTGAGGGAACAGCTGCAGGAAAAATGGCACCAGCCAAGTCACAGGGAATTCACAGGAAATTGAGACGTTTCAGGCCATAACACAAGCACTTTTCACCTTGAGAAATGCTTGACTTTTTATTAGCAAAATGCCTATAAATACAGAGAGGTGTCAAGCCCTTACTGGCAGCACTCACCCTGGGTACTTTGGGTAAGCCTTTGCACAGATGGACAAGGATCCTTCACTGTCACCATAGAGAGGGTTCATCTTTCTAATGGTGCAAACTTTCTTCTTCTGGTCTTCTACTTTGGATTTACTTACAGTGCAAACACGAAGGAAATGTCAGTGTTGATCAGAAGGGTGCAGTAAGGGAAGCAGAATAGGAGACCTCCATCACGGGTGTCTTCTTGGTTCATCGAATTCTTTTGAGACAAAATGATCCTTAACACTAAAGATGCGACCACATCCCTTTGATCTTTGAAAATACCATCTATTTATGGATGGTTGGCAGAGTCAGGATGTTTTACCCAGCCCTGGCACACACAGCAGCAGGAGGAGAAGAACTAACTTGGAGGCAGTGAGTGCCCTGCTGTCCTCAGAGCCATGAAACTGCAGGGCTGTTTCTGATTCATTTTTTTAAGATGCTTTAGAGCAAATGTTTTATTTACTGAAAGTTTATGCAGCACTTCCAATTTTTAATTTACTTCTGTAACACATCTTTAATATCCAAGTTAGTAAAGCTTTAAGCGACGTGTTTGTCATTGTCACTGGATAACTGTTAGTGAAGCCTCCTCAGGACTCAGTTTGCTCCATAAACTCATCATTCAGATACCACATGAAAACATAACACTCCAAAAGCTTCCTTTCACTCCATCCCTCTTGTTTTCCATGTATACAAGACTTTTTTTGTATTTCTTTACCATCTTCATCTTATAATCTGGTCGTGAAGATCAAGCTGTGAAGAAATTTGGCAATAAAACCCAAATCACCTCCTCCATCACCTCCAGCCTAATAGGATATCATCAAGGTATTAAAAAACCAAACAAACTATAAGGTAAATTAACTTCTTGCTAATTTTGATGCAGTCTGGGGTGACTGAGTGAAGATGTACCAGGGATATTGCTGTGCTTTCTCATGGCCAGTTTTACTACTCCATCTGTCCGCAGCAGACAAATGTGTTTCCCCCTTTCAGTTTTATAGGTTTAAGTTGCTTCCAGTATAGTTAAGGGAATATTCAAAGGAGGATTCATAACCAGAAAAAAAGTGGTTTAGCTTAGTTCTCATTAGCTGTTCATCTAGAACAGATTGCATGGGATGGTTTTCTGGAGTGTGCCTGATTGCTGCAGCATGGTAACTTAATGGGGACACGTTTTTATCAGCTTCAGTGTGTCTGTGCCAACTGACCTCACAGCTTGGTGTGCAGTGAATCAGCTTTAGAAACTACAGTTGAAATCTAGGATCTCATTTGCATGGCCCCCTTTGAACTTAGTTCACTGTTTTGTATTTGTTTGATTTTTCTATGGCATCTGGCATCCCTGATCTGAACTAAAACTCTTCATCCTCCATCCATAAACATTTGTTGTTTTTCAGTCCAGCTTTCAGATCTGAAAAATCCTTGTCCCTATATTTTTCCTTCTGTTCTCTTATGCTCTGAGCTTTTCTTGTCATGCAGCATTCATGTTCCTGATCGCACCAAGTTAGAACCTAAGTTTTTCTCTTACTCCACAGTGTTTTTACATAGCAACAAACCAAGAAACTTTCAAATCTCACTACTATGGCTCTTATCACACCTTCAAGGCCAGGTTGGAAAGGGATTGGAGCAACTTGGGCTAGTGGAAGGTGTCTCTGCCCATGGCAGGGGGTGGAATGAGGTGGTCTTTAATGCCCCTTCCAGCCCAAACCCTTCTGTGATCCTGTGATTTCTGCGTGGCTTTTGTCAAAACTGTGTGTTCATTTCTATTTTGTTCCCTTTTTAGCCTCATTCCTCAGGATCTGTCAGTCACAGCATCAAGCCCAGGGAGAGCCAGATCTGTAAAACTTTTCCCTTCAGCTTGCCAAGAAAACAGCCCAGGCACCCCCTTAGAGCTCAGCTGAATTCGGTACAGAAAGCATTTCTCAGCCTTGTAGCCTTTTAGTGAGAAACAGGATTGCAAAAGCTAATTTGCTTGTTTTCATAGCACGATCTTAATTCTACAAGGGAGAGAGGATGATCTAATCTAATTTAATTTTGCTCTTTGAGAAGAAGGGAGATCACTTGGCCAGCTGCTGCTCTGAGCAAACCCGGAGCGTGCAGGCTACAAGATAAGCTTTGAACTTTATCAAGTCTCTCGGCAGGATATGCTAATGTGTGCTGTTGGGAGAGTTCTGAAACTTTGCCTCTGATTGTATTAATTAGTGTGCTGCTCCAAATGAGCCATAACTCACTGGAAAATAAGGAGCTGTTCCACACGGGGCTTTGTGTCTCTGATGCTTTAGTGTTTGGGCAGGGTGGACTGTGATTTCACAAATCAGGCCAAATCCATGGCCTCCCAGTACTGCTGCTGTTTGGATTTCTTTTTGAAACTTCAGGCATAATGTATTCAAGCATTTATTAGAAGAGGGAGAAATGTGTGCTCCAGTCTTGTTTTTGGAGGGAAAGCCTTTTTCTCCCCAAGTATTTGCACTTCTAACAGACAAGGTGTGGAAGCACCTCAGAGCTTCAGTGGTCATACAGAATATTCCTCTAGACAGTGACAAACTCCCTCAAAACCCAAATCCACTGTCATTTAGGGCTCTTAAACTAATCCTCTGAGGTGGACTTGTATTGTTAAAAGGGTAGTTTCTGGGTGGAGTAGGTTTGCCAACAGGTTGATGGGCTGTGTTTTCATGACTATCACTTTTGCAATAGGCAATGCCTCAGACCCCCCAAACCTTCCCAAACTGGAGCTGCCACCTCTGCTTCCATCCCTGCTGGGCACCCCCAGCGTGAGATCTGGCTTCCCATAAATCTGTAGGGTTGTATTACAAGGTAGTGAGTTTTAGTCATGTACAATAATTTAAAAGTCATACATACTTAGGAAAAAAATAGTTTTCTTGTGATTATGAACTTAGCTTTTCATGCTGATGAGCTCATCAAGCTAATTAGCAGCCTGCCCTGTCTCTTTACATGCCTTGATCATCTTCCATGCAGTGTTGTCCCAGGCTGACACGCTCCTGTCTTCAGGAAAATAAAACCAAATAACTGAAGGTGGTAACTTTAGTCTCACTCCCTGCATTCCAGAGGTTCTGTCTGCACACTGATTTTTTGCAGATTTGCTCTCTGATAGGACAAAAGGCTTATTTTTCTCTTTAAGATGATATAATGGCTTCATGCGTGTGGTTTAAATCAAATAGTTGACTTTCTCATCACTTGTGAGCAAGCACAGGTCCTGCCTACAGCTTCACTGCTGGTCTGGCTAAACTTGATACACCACATCCCTGCAGGGTCTAGGTTGGACTTAGCCCCCTCAGGCATCTCTCCAAGCAAAAGGGATCTAAACATTTGGCTAAAAGGTCAGTATTGGCTCAAAGACAAGTATGAACTCTCTAGAAATTCTCATTTAGAGCCAGGCACTGCTCTGAGAGCCTTTCCAAGACAGGTAATGTGAGTATTTTGGCTTTCTTATTCTATCAGCTTTCTCTTTAGATTTCTTTTTCCATTTGTCTGAAAAACATTTAAGAAGTAGATGAATCACCAGAATCCTTCCTGTGAAATGAAGAGTTCATACCCTCCATATTAAAAATCAAGCTTTATATCAAGTCCTTTATAAAGACTCCACTCAGTCTCCCTATTTTGTGGAAAAAGAGAAGACACTGACACTTCTATCTCAGCTTTACTCCTTGCTCTAATTGCAGGCAGCCTAATGATTCTCCATTACTACTGTTAATTAAAGGAATGTGACCAACAGTAGGGTGTTTTTAGTCACCCTACAGCCCTATGCTTCCCTTTATATTTCTTTTTTTAGCTCATGAGGTATCAGACTTAATCTTTCCACCTGCTTTTCCTGAAGACTTTTTCATTATTCCAAGAGCTAAGGCAATAAGCATTATCTCACTTTATGATAATTATATTTAAAGCCTTCTTAAACTGAAGTCAGATAGGAAGTCTGAGAATTGTGCACCAGGGTTGTAAGGTGCACTGCAAGAGCCTGTGCAGAATTTGGTGTACTGTTCTATGTATTTTCTGTGTGTATTCTGCTTGAATTTAGAAAAAGTGATAAAACCTATCAAAATTAAGGTTGGACAAGGCTTGGAGCAGCCTGGCCTAGTGGAAGGTGTCGTTGCCCATGGCAGGGAGTTGGAACAAGATGATCTTTAAGGTCCCTTCCAACCCAGACCATTCTGTGATTCGATGAACCTTCGAGTCCATTCCTTATTTAATAAGTAGGTTTGGGGCAGTAACTTCAGTGTTTTCATTCAGTTTTCATGCACTTATTCCTGGAAGTTGGTTGACTGTGTAGATGTCTCCTTGTAGTCTGAGGGTTCTTGAACCACAGCTGAGCCTCTTGTGCCCCCTGGTCCAGGTGTCCTTCTGCAGCAGGATGCTCATGGGGCTGTTGAATGTGTGCCCAGTGTGCCATGAAATGTGTTTTCCTGTCATTACCTTGCCCTCCAACCTGTGACCCAACCACCAATCTGCTTTATTCCCCTTGCTTATTTACATCCCTGTAACTAATAATGCTTTCACAGCCCAATTATGCCTTCCACAAACACGTGCATAATCACTGCCTTCATTTATTGTCTCTAATTGAAAGTTTGCTACAAAAACTCTGTTCTGCAGGCCAGAATAACAATTTCTATTGGATTTGTTGCTTTTAGCTGGTGGTGTTGAGGCCGCACAACAGTGCTGTGCTGCCCTCTGATAAACCAGTATCGAGGTGAAATCAAGAAATCCCTGTACGCAAATAATAAGCTCTGCAACCCTCTCATGCCAACAGAGCCATGGCTGTGCTAACAGAGGGCAAGTGTTCAGGTGAAGGCTGTAGGTTTGGATAACATCTTCACTAATCAGGCATGTAAGATAATTCAGCTAATTTTTGTTTAGTTAAAAGTAAGCAGAGATGCTGACTTTAGCTGGAAGGAAAGCTGAAGGAAAGGAACTGATTTCAGCTTGAGTTAACACACAGTTAACACACAATTTCCAGTCCTTTCACTTTTCTTTTTTTTTTTCGGAATATTAACAGTTTAAAGTACTTTGCTGTAAAAAAATCTCATAATGAACATCAAAATTATTTTTTTTTTCAGGATACTGGCCTAACTGCAACAGCAGCAGCAGTTCAATCAGCCTTTACAGTAGTGCAATCTTATTGAATTTCTGCCAGGAATGTAAATGAGAAGCCATTCTGCTTTAAAAGCTTCGGCTAATATAATTAATTGCATTCATTTTCAAGGTGATGTGTTGCTTGTTTGGGCGAGTGAGCAGTAGGGGATTAAAAAAAAAATGGAAATTTCATCAGTGATTACAAAAGAGATAGTGATTTACTAATTGCCTTTCACCGTTCCCTGACAGTTTGTATCTCTTACCAATCTGCCTCCAGTCACTGGAAACATTTGTGTGCTGAGAGATGAGGATAAATACACCACGAGGAATTCTTCAGTGGTGAATTTGTTTTTCTTTCATGGGGAGCTAGATTTGTCTCCTGTGTTTTGTAGCGAGTTCAACCATTTACCCTGTGACCCCTGTGCTTTAGATTAAAAGGCTTTAAGTGTTCAGCAGAGAGGAATGTAGTCGGGAGCAGTCCTGTCCTGGGGGGTGCTGTGGACCAGAGCCCTGCTGGCACCTGTGCTCTCATGTTTTCAGCTCCAGGAAACATAAACCAACAGTGATTTACAGCAGTTCACAAAGGCACTGTGGGATGCTGCAGGTTCTGCCTGTTTCCTCACGTTGCTGCCTTGTTGAGCTCAGTCCCCCACAAATTAAATGAAAAAAAACAGACTTCATAGTCTGTTTTGACTGCTGGATCTCTAGTAGGGCAGCAGCTCACCTGCTGGGATGATCCTGGTTCCTTTATTTCTTTGCTGCCACGGTGTTTCAGTGTGCAGGGGATCTGTGCTAGAGGCAACAGAGGATCTGCTCACAGGTGTGTGGGCTCAGAGTGTGAAGAAACAGATGTTTACCTTGAAATCCAGGATTATAGAGTGATGTGCATTTGAGGGAACACTCCCTTTATAGGACTGTAAATGCAGCTGGATGTCTGCAGTTAAAAAACTTGCCTTAAGTTTTAGCAGAGAAATTTTAAAAAGGAAAAGCTGCAGAGTCAGAGAGCAGGCATGATAGGATATTCAGGAAAATTTTTAAAGCTATTTGAGCTTTGATGCAAAGTGTATTTATACTTCTGACAGCTATACTTCTTACTCTTACATTTAAATGTCACACATCTCATATCTACAGGAAACTACCCATGATGTGACTCAGTACTTCCAGTGTATACAATCTGTGTGTTCTTCTGAAGTGGAGGGATATTTCATGGATTTTTGGTGCTAGTTTTAAGAGACATTCTGCTTATTAGCTTGTCTAGATGCTTATTGTTTATATGTCAAATCTTTCTTTACCTACACAGGTAAAGAGCATGAGAGTTTCATTTTAATGCCACCTGTATTTCCAAGGGGACTCCAGACACAGGCTTTGCCCGTGCAGGAGGTTCAGAATCTCTGTGTTTCCTAGTTCTAGACATCAAGATGAGAGTGGGCACTCCCACGTAGGAAAACAGACCAAAAGAAAACCATGGGATGCTCCAACAATCCTCTGCTGTTGGAGCAGAACCGGGGAAACCTTGATTAAAAGTCCGGAGCCTCCAGATGAGCTCAAACCCATCTGTCTCTTAGCAGAAACACAGTTTCTGTGACTAAGTAATTACCAATATTTTTAGTTATCCTCCTCTGCCCTTATTCTGCAGTAGCAACTTAAAAAGATTGAGAATTATCAATTAGAAGTTAAAAAGATTTTTTTTTCCTACTCTTTTTGCTATTATTTATTTGGTTTAGGTTTTAAGTCTAAAAGCAGGATTAGAATTTGTTCCAGCTCAGAGGCTGGGACAATAAATGATTTGGGAGTTCTAGATAAATGGGATTTAATCCGTTAGGTGACTGAAATTGGTGCCATGTGCTGAATCAGGGCAATGGTTTCTGCAATCTCCCTTCCCTGCTCTCTGATACATCCTCACTGGCAGCCTGGAGATAACTTGTTAAATCAATCTCTGGAATGAGATCTGTTTGACTCAGTTTAATTTTGTAGAAAAAACGTGTTGAATGTAGATGGAATCATGAGAGTGAAGGCACAGACAAATGTCTGGCGTGTGTGGGTTCCTTCAGGCATTGCTGAGTTTCACTTACAAATAGAAAAAGTGTCAACTTTGTGACCCGAGTGAATTGGCAGATTCGGCTCCATGAGCCTGTGGAATCAGTGAGGGAAAGACCCTGCTGATTCCAGCAGTAACCCAGTTCCAGGCTGTTTAACAAACCGCAGCAGGAGCCTCTAAAAAATAGCAGCAGATAAGCAGAAAGTATCAGGAGCTGAATAAACACGAAAGGGTTGGACAGCGCGGTGAAAAAGATCACAAACAATGTTTGCCGGTTCACTGAGGCTTAAATCATTTCCCTGTAGCCAATTCTGTTCAGGAATGAATAAGTAAATACTTTGTACTGCAAGAGCGGTTGCTTCTCTAGGAAAAACAAGTTGACAGTTGGTTTTGGTTTTTTTCCTAAAATGCCTTTTTTTTTTTCCCCTGGGTAAAATCAGTGCAGACAAAACCGAGAAGTAACAAGGTGTTAAATGAAGTTGCCCTTGATGACTGTGCCAGGTCTGCCTTTCCCACTGTTCTAACTGCAGCACGAATCTATGACATTCCTGTGATGACTTTGTATTTATCCTGCAGTACTTTGCAACCTGGCTCTGGTGTAAATTTGCTTTATTTTCCCGTGGCTCATCTGCTGTTGTTGTCGAGGGTAAAGTGTGGCAGGAAGGAGTGAAATGGAATATTCCTGCTGCTTGTGGGGGATCCCTCTCCCTGCAGTTACAGGCTCGTGCTGTTGCCCTGTCGCCTTAAGTGATGGCAGAAATCTTAAAACACTTAAGACACCCATTAAACCCTGATTTCAGCACTCACTTTCATCCCAGCAGTTGTTACTGGCATTTAAAGCCCCTGAGCCCAGTTGAGTTTAACTGTGGTGACTATCACCCCGTTGCTCTCCTTCCCTGCCTAAATGAGATGTCTCCCCCGAAAATAGCAGGAGTCTGGGATGCAGGTGGCACAGCTTTCAAATGTTAAACCAGACGGCAATTATCCTGAGTTAGGCTCTCATTTGCGATATTCTGAGGTTTTGGAGTTGGATTTTTTTTTTTTTTTTTTAAGCAGCTGTGGTTACTGTTTGACATTTAAACACTTGTTTGCTTTTAGCTGTTTGCTGAAGTCATGTACTAATTCTCCTGTGTTGGAAAGGCAGTGGAATGCTCCTGGGACCTGGCTGGCTTCTCATCCCTGGAACTTTAATGGTCCAGGAGGCTCTGACCTTCCCAGTTAGACAATGGACATGATTTCCCTTTAAAAGCTGTATTTGCTACACACCATATTTCTCTGGTTTTGGAGCTTTTTAAAAAATATTGCCTTTACAACTATTACCAGTGTACAAATCAAGGCAGGAGACTCTCTACAAGCTGATTTCACTTCAAGTTAGGAAGCCCGAAGATGGGTTATGGGGTTTCTAAGCTCTGGAAATGCCCATCAGAAAGCTTTGATCTCTCCCTCCTTCAGGAGATACAGTTCTTTAGTAGGTTTGAAGACGCAGAACAACTTTGTTTTCATTTTATAGTGTTTTAAAAGAAAACTGGTTTTTGATCAATGAGAAGAAAAATGTAGAATTTTAAAATGTGGCTTCTGATTTCTGAAATTTAAAAATCAGGTGGTATTTTATAATTTTTCCTGAACAAAGGAAGTGAGCTCACCTGGATCAGGAAAATATGGAAGAACTTTGCTACATCTATAGAATCATTTTGCTTTCTGTGGCTGCTCTTTGATCAGTGTGGGGTTTGGATGTAAAGTGAAAAAGAAGTGATCAGGATTGTTTTATTTCAATCCCTTCAGGATGATTTTTTTCCAGTTGGTAAAGCACACAGATACCATTATGTACCTGCTGGTTTGTAAACTCATTTTACACTTCATGTCCTAGCACAGCCCCTAAGAATTCAGTTGGATTGAGCAGGCACTGGAAATAAAAAGTGGATTATTTCTTGTGTAGAAGTGATGAAAGAATAATGAGCATAATCCAAAGTAGGGGAAGGAATTGCATCATCCTCTGGGAATTAAGGTTGATGTTTGTATACATTAAATTAAGTGGAAATATTTATGGTGACAGAATCCACTGAAGATCTGAAATCTGTGTGTGAGCTGGGCTTTAATATGTGTTTTACCCCTTTACTGTTAAGTAAATTGTCAAAATGGTAACTCCTAGAATTGGCTTGTGGAATTTCTTACAGGGCTGTGACTGGGAAAGTCTGCAGCAAGATGTTGAAAATACAAACTTTAGGATTTCTATAAAGGTTATTTATAATCAAAGGAATCAAAGATATTAAATTAGGTCAATCTATGGTTTGGGAGTTGTAGAGAAACTAAGGCAATGAAGCTGTAAAAGCTGAAAAGAGGGAGAATATAAGTAACCATAGAGTTAAAAAAAAAGGCAGTGATAGAAACAATGGTTGTGAAAGATAAAACTGATGCCTTTAATGCATAGCTCAGCAGCATTAAAAGTACAATAAAAAGCAGAAAAGTCCTGGAATGAATGAGCAGAGTGAGTGAAAATTGTAGTGTCTCCTCAGGGCTGCAGTAAGTGGAACTCCCCTGTTGTGGAAAGGCTGTTGGAAAAGAGATAAAGGTACAGCAAAAGTAAGACTGGAGTGATCTGGGGTTCTGAGGATCTAAAAGTATTAAGGGACACTGGAAAATATGTGTTTAAGAGCCTTGGGAAAAGGATTGATTGATTGATAGACGTTCTGCTGGGAATGAAAGGGGCAGATGCTACAGGAATGTCTGAGCTGGTGATACCTTTAAGAAGGAGACACCATGAACTGGATGGGAGAGAGGGCAATGCACATTAATAATAATTCTTTGGAATAAAGGGAAATACAGCAAATAGAGACTGTGAAGGACAGGAGTAGGGTAAATGGTTTAAGTAGACACCTGGTAAACCATAACTCAGTGTGGGGAGGAAAAGGGAAGAAGCTTTCCACCAGACTTTGTTTGCCAGCAGTGTTTTATACCTCTGAACTCTTTCTCACTTTGTTGCAATAGTGTTGGAGAGTGGTGGTTTTAAGGTTCATGTGGCTGCTGGGATCGTTGCTGAAAATCCAGGCTGAAGAGGGGAAGAAGGGGGGAGAGAAGGGCTCTGTAGTCACACTGAAAACTGAGCACTGCCCTGATGTTGCTTTAAACTGGACCTTCCCCCAAAAGTCTGGTAGTTCTAGAAGGTGTAGCATTCCTGTATGAATTTACTTCAGTATTCATGGCACAATCTATGGTGCTATTGTGCTTTTCTGTTCTCTGTTACCTTTTGAATTGACTGCTTTAATTATACATTAATCATCTATTTAGACTTCAGTCACAGTCAAAACAACGTGTTTGTACATCCTGTGTATCCCAAACATTAAGTTTGGTCAGTCTGTGTGTTCTTCTGAAGTGGAGGAGTAATTTGTGGATTTTTGGTGCTAGTTTTAAGAGACATTCTGCTTATTAGCTTGTCTAGATGCTTATTGTTTATATGTCAAATTTTTCAACACTTCACTTGTACTGATGATGTTTTTCTGGCTGTGAAGACGTTTCTTTGTCCTGAAGGAATGATTGTTGTTTGTCTTGGTGGATAAGAGTTAACATAAGTATCTTCATAAACAGTAAATAGAAAAAAGCCGTAAATAATGACTCTTGTGTAAAAAAAAAAAGGCAACTTTATTTTTTTAACCGTGTTTCCAAACTAATTCTTACAGGTAAAAAGTAAACATTTAAGCATTATTTTTGTTCAGGAAACTGTCAGTTTTCCCAGAATGTTGGCTTCAGATCCCCAGGTTGATTTTGACATCTGTCCACAAGAATGCAATTGCTGCACCATAAAATTGTCTGGTAATATTTGAGAGCAGAGAAGAACCAGCCCTATCTATGACCCTGTTCTTTGGACACTGGGGTGGGAATGTCTTTCCTTTTCCATCTGTTCATCCTTGCCCATCCATGTATGTTTGAATATTTTTGCAATCCCATGAAATGTCTCCAGTGGCAAGTATTCCGTTGTTTCTCACAGGTGACTGTATGATAGAATAAGTTGACTGTGCTTTGAGAAAACATTGTTGAAGTTGGAAAACATCCAACTTCAGTGTTTCTGTGATTAGTTGAATCCTCTTTGGAGGATTGTTCTCCTGTAGGAAAAAAACATTACATTTCCTCTATCAGGTGATTTTTTTTTTTTTCCCTTGTTGATGTTGATGTGAGGAATGGCTGCCATTACCTGGAGCTGTAGTGAAATCCAAGATGAACATGTGAACCCTCAGAATAATTTTTAAGGAAGAGTTGGGTTGTTCACTGTCATAGGACAATCTGGTCACCAACTTTGCTGTGTCTCTGCCATTTGAGGTTTACCCCTTATACTGAGGTCTTAAATCCCATTAGCAAGCAGGGAATTGCACTTAAGAAACATCAAATATCTGTTCTTACTGTGTGATCTTTGCAAATACAAAGTCAACATTGTTTCCTTATGCTGAATGGATGTTAAATAGACCTTTGTGGGCTTTTCTGGTTGTTGTTTTATAGGGATTTTGCTTTGGTTTTCTCCTTCTCCTATAGTGGTTTCAATGCATATCTTCTCTCTCTCAATTTTCTTGGAGCCTGGCCAGTTTGCAACTGTTGAGGATTGAATTTTTTCTTGTCTCTATCAACTGCAGTTGTTTTCCCAAGGAAAAAAAAAATATGTAATTTTCCCCATTCTGCGACCTGTCTTTCTTATTCATGGTGCTTTTCAAAGGTCATAATATCTTAGCACGTTCTAAATGTCACAAAGGATTTGAATAACTTCTACTTCAACATATGGTGTGTGTCAGCATTGAACTGCACTACAAACACTGAGCTCAAAGCAAACTGCATGAGGGAGTCAGGGCAGAAAGTAAATTAGGAGGGGAAAAATTAAAAATGTGGGATTAGTGGAACAATGAGATGAATCAATACACCCGTTTTCACTAGTTGGATAAAGTAATATGCTCGAAATTCTCAGGAGAAATTTCTGGCTTTTCGTGTCCATGCCCAACATTTATTTGAAGTTTTCTGTCTGCTTGTAATGTACTTTACAAAAAATAATTATCTGTGCACATTCAATGTAATTTGAAGTATTGACAAAAATGGAGACTTGCAATTTAAAAGTAATTATCTTTAATTAGCATCCAGAAGACAAACCAGGTTAAACATGTTTGTGTTCAGACAAGGAAGGAGCATTTCTTTTCATGTCCCCTGAAAACCCCTGTTTAACACAAATTATTTATCAAGATCACAAAGGTTAGAGAGTGACTGGGTATTTAATGCTGTTTTGTGGAAAATTTTTTTCTTGTGGTTATGTCCAATTGATGAAGTACTCTATTATGCATCAGTATACCACGATTTTTCATATATCTAAAATATATATATACACAAACACACATATATGCAATTTTTACTCAGGAGGGATGGAACAGGCAGGACTATATGAGATCTTGATGAATTTTCATGTAGATTGTTCTGAATTCCAGTTTGCCTGTTGACTCCTTCTGTGGGAATGTGTGATTCTTGCTTCCCTTGACTGAACTGGGGTAATTGGATAACCAGAACTTCCAGTGGCACCCTGAGGGTTGCAGTTGTGCTCCCCCAGTCTTCTTGGCACATGGCTGAATGCCTGTCCAGAGTTGGCAAGGAAATGGTTTTGAAAACTTGTCCATACCCCAAAAACTGAGAAAAGCAGCTGAAGTGCCCTGGAATGATGTTGAGACCTCTTCTAGGAGGTCAGTTCGTCTCCAGTTCTTACTCTTAGAATTATAGAATGGTTTGGGTTGGAAGGGACGTTAAGGATAACCAAGTTTTATCCCTCTGCCATGGGCAGGGACACCTTCCACCATCCCAGGTTGCTCCAAGCCCCGTCCAACCTGACCTTGGACACTTCCAGGGATGGGGCAGCCACAACTTCTCTGGGCAACCTGTGCCAGGGCCTCACCACCCTCACAGGGAACAAATTCTTCCTAATACCAATCTAAACGTAGTTCTTCTCAGTTTGAAACCATTGCCCCTTGTCCTGCCACTCCAGGCCCTTGTAAATAGTCTCTTTGCATCTTGTCGAATCCTTTAGGTACTTGAAGGCTTCAATTACGTCACCTGAAAACTTTCTCTTTCCCAGACTGAAAAATCCCGAATCACTCACTCTTTCCTCATAGCAGAGGTGCTCCATCCTTCTAGCCATCTTGGTGGCCTCCTGTGGCCTTGCTGCAGCAGTTCCCTGGCCTTGTTGTGTGGGGGACCCCAGAGCTGGAGGCCGCACTGCAGGTGGGGTCTCCTGAGAGCGCAGCAGAGCGGCAGAACCCCCCCTGACCTGCTGCCCCCAGGGCTGGGGATGAGCCCAGGACACGGGGGGAGTCTGGGCTGAGAGGGCACATTCTAAGGGCCCATGGAACAACAATAATCTTTGACATGTATTTACAGAAGGACAATAAAACAGCAAGATATAAGATAGGTCTCCAGAATTTATTGACATTTTCCGAATTTTCGTATTAAAATCAGCATTCTTCTTTATAGAAATGACAGTCTTCTTGATGATCACAGTCTTAATGTCAACAACAATCTTCTTAATAAAAACAACTCTCTTCTTAAAAAAAATATCTTCTTAGTAAAAAAGTATCTTCTTAAAAAGAAAACTTATCTTCTTACAAAAACTTATCATCTTAATAAAAAACTATCTTCCTAATTAAAAATCTTATCTTCTTAAAAAGAAACCTTATCTTCTTAAAAAAACTATCATCTT